>NC_134109.1:105495909-105802045 GCF_040939455.1 Microcebus murinus
AAATGCAAGGTCATGCCCTGCCAGCATTGCTGGAGCAAGGAAGGCTCTCCCAAGTGTAGAGAGCCTTCGTGTACACGAGTTTTGATATCTCAGATCCCCTAAATCCTTAAACTTTTCAAAATCACACACTAAAAATAATAGGACTAACGGGGAAAATAGGGTTAGGGATAAACTACTCAAAATTCATGCAACATTCTAATCAGACCATTACCAAGAATTATAACAGCTCCAATTAAAAATTCCAATGTTTAAGAATGTTACCTTTCTAATAGATTAAAAAATACTACAGTAAACATAGGGCTTTACCTTTTTCTTAAAAAAAGAAGTGAAAGTAGCTAATAGAAGGAGGTATGATGTGGGATTTAGGCTTCTGAGTTATGACAATGAGGGCAAAGTGCATGGAGAATGGGGAGAATATGTCACAAGGCCTTCCGAGACAACACAGTGGCCGAGGGGAGGAGCGGGGGTGCTCCCAGCACTGTGTGTCTCTGGGTTCAGCTTTCTTTGCATGCCGCTGCTGGTCCTTGAGGGTGTGAGAGAGTGTGTGGGGACAGTCGTGCATCAGCCCACGTGCCTTCCGCGTTGCACTGACGTCGCGCTCCGATGCATCGGTCGCGTGAGTGATGCACATGCTAGAAACGCGCACGGGGCTAGAGCAGACTACGTTTTACTCCTCTGTGGAGTCCCTTTCCTTCATTTTCTTCCCCTCTGAGTCTGTTAAGGAGGTCAGGAAGGGCACGTCTACAGAAGTGCCTGCAGAACTCCCGTTTCATTTTGAGGGTTGTTCTCATGGCTTTTTCCTGGAGGTGAATGCCAAGGCCAGCTGTTCCGTACATTCAAAAGGGTCTGGGACGACCAGCCCAGCTATTTGTCAGGCGGTTCTGTTGCCCTACAGCCTCTTTTCCTTGCAGTTCTCTGAGTCTGTGGAGATAAAGGGCTCCGGCTTCTGCAACAAGCCTCCGGGAGGCGTGTGCTGCCCCGCCGGGCCCTCGCCCTGCCTTCTCCCGCCAAGGGGTCCCACCTGCCTGACCTTTGGGAAATGCCTCAGCGTCTCTGGTCCACTGATAGCATCCTTTCCTGTTTCTCAGTGCAGATTTACTCATTCTCTTACGTCTTTTCTGACACTTTTTCTAATAGGATTTTGCGATGGAGAGAAATTAAATTCTGTGTCCTCAGTCTACGTCTCTAACCGGAAATTCTCCCCACCAGTTTTTTCCTTTTAACTTCGGCTGAATCTTTTCACAACTTTGAGCCTGGGAAACGGGATGATGGTAAGATCAGTCCTACTTACAGTGTCCGGGGAAGAATGGAAGGGTGTGGATTCACCTGTGAACGCAAAGAGCAGCACAGGCTGAAGTCGCTGTCAGCTCCCGGGAGAGAACCCCCTAGCTTGGCAGGGGAGAGAATGAAGTCAAGAGCCTGGAAGCGTTTTTGCCCAAGGTTACTCAAGCCTCCAGCTTCTCGGCTCCTGCCTCCCGATGTCTTTCCAGGCCCCGTTACTGCTCAGCCTGCAGTGCGGGGGGCTGAGCAATGGAGAATTCGGAAGAGGCAAAGATGGCATAAATAATTCAGTGATTGCTGACCACGGGCCATTACCTTTTCCATGATCTGTTTTATTGTATCTGCTATGGAGCGCCAGTCACTGCAGCTCAGATGCAGACCAGGCGGCTCGCTCCGGCCACAGGAGCTGGCTCCTGGCCCCACTCGGGACGCAAGACGGTGACCGCACTGGCCTTGGGCCCGGCTGGCCGCCATCCCTAGAGGTGGCCAAACAGGGGCTCACACGCAGCATGAGCACCCAGCCTCCCTCTTTCTGCTCCTGTTCATCGTGGGGCCACCCACAGAAGGGTGCCTGCCCCCGCTCCACACAGGATCTGCTGGCAAGCGACCTCTGCCGTAGACGTGGCGCCGTCTCTAGTGACCAGCAGAATACAGTGTGTTGAGCGGGGGTGAGGGTTTGGACGGTTAATTTGTTCCATTAACTGTAAACGTTAACGGTCGCCATCATTTTCGACACTCTATTTTGCCCCTTCTACGTGTCTGCATATACTGGGAGCCTCAAAATCTGGCAAAGGCTCAGACCCCGCATAGCTTCTGGGAAACTATGGATCTCCCACTCCGGGATCATGCTATTTGCAATCCCGAAGGCGAGAGCATCTTTACCGATGGAGAAACAGAGGCTCAGAAAAGGAGCTGGCCTTGGTTAAGGAACAGCCGGATGGTGGCAGGGCAGGGCCAGGGCCGCGTGTCAGGCCGCCCAGTCCAGAGCCCAGAGGCTGGGCAGGGAGAATTTCCCCCAGCCCCAGGTTGTCAGGTCTTGTCTCAGCTGCACAGGGTCACTGTGGCTTCTCAGGTTTGTAAATAGAACGGGCCGTTTTCCCCACTGTCCTGAGGACCGCACGGCTTCCTGAGGTCACATTTCCAAGTGTGCCCCCCACCCCACATCACAGCAGAGTGGGGAAGAATTGGGAGTTGCAGGCAAGAGTCACCCCAGTGCCGATGGCTTAGGGAGGCTTGGCCGCAGGACATGGCCTCATTCCCCCATTCTACTCACGGACATGGCACTGGGGACAGGAGAGGACACGAGGCCAGACGAGGGCAAGAAGGCAGAGTCCTCGGATCACTCAAGAATCCCCAGTGGGCTGCAAAGTGTGGAGCAAAAAAGCAGGATATGCGGCCACATGGGCTGGCTCCGCACTCCGCACTCACTGCTTAGCAGTTGCTGCGCGAGGGAAACCGCATCCCTTCTCTGGTCCTCAGTTTCCTCACACTCGAAGGGGGAGGGGTGCCAAATCGGAATCCATGGGGTTTTTGCGAGGCTCTAAGGGAAGGATAGTTGTGAATTGCCAAAGTCCTTTTAACATCTCTACAGTAACCATTGTTGCATAACAAACCGCCCAAAACTTAATGGCTTAAAACAACCACCATTTATTCATTAAGTTCATGGGCACTCATCTCAGCTCGTGACCCACTGATCTAGGCTGGGCTCCCTCACGTGTGTGGGGCCTGCGGGTCACAGACTGGGTTAGGGTGGGGAGCCTCAGCTCTCTCACCCTGCAGCAGGCCAGCCGGGCTTGTTGGCAGGGAAGTTGCAGGCTTCTCGGGGCGCGTGGGGAAGCACACAGGCCTGCTGAGGGCCGGCCTTGGAACCAGCACGCCCTCCCTTCCGCCACACCCTGTCGGCCAGAGCAAGTCACAGAGTCAGATCAGATTCAAGGTGAGGGGCGGGAATGGGCCCTGCTTCCTTGATGAGAGGAGCTACAAAGTCATGTTGCAAAAGACATGCCTACAGGGAGGGCTGAAGGACTGTGGTCATCTGTGCAATCAAATCCGTGCCATCCTCGGGCCCATGTTTTCCTTCAGTGAGTTCAGGCGAGACCGAGACAGGCACAGAAAGACAACGCTCGGTGTGACTTTCAAGACAGGGACGGTAGCTTGTCCCAGACCACATGCATGGGGAGCAGTAGAGTTAGGTTACCGTGAGAACCCAGGTCTATCAGTGAATCCACCACTCAATGGGCGAGTGTCCAAATCAAGACGCAAGCACAGCCCGTGGGACGGGAGACTTTGCCGCGGCCATCTTTGGAGGGGAGGCCCTGCCACACGCGTCTACTGCGGCACTTCGCCTCCAAGACAGGTGGGGAAACGGGGTGCTATGAGCACAGACTCAGCAGCCCGGCTGCCCAGGATCTGAGCCCGGGGTCCCCGCTGACCGGCTGTATCGCTGGCAATTCCTTTGCTGTCCGTGCCCTGGTTTCCTCTGCACGATGAAGACCACAGTGTTCCTCACCTCCCAGGGTGGTGGTGAGGACGGGGTCGAGGTGGGAAAAGCACCTGGAGCGGCACGTATGAGCGCCACATCAGTGTCCACTGCTACTGGTGTCATCAGCAGTGTCAACGGACAGTCAATATTCAGCGAATGGTTGGACAAAGCTTCAAGGCAAAGAAGAGTAAAACATCAGTATTTGAATGATTGAAGCGCTCTTCATTGTTCTGTGGGCTTCACAGAGACACTGATTTTCTACTCACAGATTCAGTTCCTCAGTCATAGGAACCTGGGAATCCAAAGTCAGGGCAATACTTAAGCCCTTACAGAGCTTGGGACATGGGGCATATTTAAAAGCCAACAGGTTTCATCATCATCATCATCGTCATCATCAAACCTATAGGGTTTGGGGCCCCGGCAAGGGTTTCCATTGCTCACCAAAGCCAGGTGGGTTTCCAAACTCCTGGAGAGAAGTAGGCCACATAGAACCCTAACTGTACTTCAGAAACAAACCTTGTCCCTAAGACCAGCCCCAACTTAAGAATAGCCCTTCATCTTTTGATGGAAGGAGCAGCTGAAACATTGCAGCCAGCCTTACTCCACCCAGTGAGGCTGCCTAGAAAGCACCCTGTCTGGCACACGGCAGGCACTCTCCAGATGCTAGTTTTTGGTTTGTCCCCCTTTTGCATTCATTCAGCCAGTTTCCAGCTCAGCAAGGCCAGCCCCATCTACCCACCAGGCTTTCTCACCCTTACGGGGTGAGAGGCAAGCTGCAGAAGGGACAGGCCGGAGGGGCGACAGGCTCTGTGTGGCAGAAAGACCCAGGAGAGCTGGCTTCCGGCTCCAATCGCCCCAGTAAACTGCTTAGTTGCCTCGAGCATGTCCATCGCCCTCAAGGGGCGCAGTTTCTCTGTTTGTCAGATGAAGGATGGATAGATGAGCTCTAAGGCCATTTCTGCCCCCACCATTCTATGATCTTATGGAGCACTGCTTGTTCCTCAGCACCATGCCCGGGGCTCTGAGACCTCATGCATTGATGACCAGGATGTGGGACTTGCTGTCATCTCTGTCCTCATTGCAGGGACTACCCCAATTCTCATCTTTGGTGTCACACCTGGGCCTGAGCTCTCAGAGGCCTCAGAGGTTCCTGGCTTCCCCTTGTCAGCTCAGCCCCTGAAAGTCCCCTTTGCATTATAAACGAGGTATGGGCAACACGGAGGTGGTGGGGCCTCCCCACCTCTCGCCTCTCACTTCCTGGAGAGCTGAGGCCACCCATCCTTAGCAGGAACCGGCCCCACTGTTCCCCTCGGTGAGTTTTCCCGTCGATTTCCTGGGAGCTCTCTGGGGAAGTGAGACGTGGTTCTCGGCAGGACTGGCAGCATCTGGAGATTTCTTAGACCTCACCTGCACTGTGAGCGGGGAAGGTTCTGTCTCTGGAAATACGACAAAAAACATATGCTTTGATTGCTCGGGCTGTCTACCGGGGACCACTGGGCCACGGGGAATTGAGTATATTTTCCACACGGGGTAGAAAAAAGCTTCGACGCACCATGTCCCCTCCCAGCCATCCTCCTGGCGACTGTTTCATGATTGTTTCTTGGAATTCAACATGAGCTGGAGATGGAGAGGAGAGTCACTGACAGGCTTGGGAGGGGTGGAGGAGGCGCGGGCTGGGACTGGGGACCCCCTCTCGGGTAGTAAGGAGGCCAGCCTGGCCGTGATAGGACCCTCAGCTGGCGGAGTGGGGACAAAAGCGTTCAGACCTAGGCGCTCTTTGCTTGCTCACATTCACTCATGCACCCTTCACTGGGCCCCTGCTGTGTAAGGCACGGGGCTGACTCCTTGGAATAAACTGGTGAACTCCAACAGAAGCCCTCCCTGCCTCACAGTCTACAGGGGGAAACAGAAGCTAATCAGATGGCCACAGCAACAATTCCAGCCAGGGCTAGTGACATGAGTGACAGGTATACAATGTGACAAGCTCAGGGAGGTCAAACCAGGCTGCCCTGATGTTCAAGCATGACCCGAAGGATGAAAAAGAGTGAACTGCAGGAAGGGGAGAGGGAAGGGCATCCTAGGCCGAGGGGAGAGCACGTGCAAAGGTCCTGGACAGGTAGAGGGAGCGTGCCAGGCGCCAGACACCCAGTGGGGACAGCTGGGAGGGTAGGTAGGAGTTTTTAAATCCACCTTAATGAGCTGGGCCTTTAACCCACAAATCACGGGAAACCACTGTTGGCTTTTAAGGCCATGAGCTATTGCTGGGGTCTGCCTTGCATTTTGGCAAACTCGAGAGTAGCACTGGGACGAACGGGTCAGAAAGGGCGGCAGTGGGGTGGGGAGGGCAGCTGGGAGGCTACTGCATTGTCCTGCAAGAGACAGACTCGCGTGGTGGAGATAGAGACAGGTAGGGAGCGGAGAGGCTTGTAGGAGGGAGCGTTCCTGGGATTTGGGGGTGGGCTGGTCCAGATGTCAAAGGAGGAGATGTCAAGGCCCATTGCCTGTTTATGGCTTGGACACTGTGGCCGTTTGCTGACACGGGGGAGGCCAGACGAGGAGGTTAGCCAGCGGACTCACTTCCGGGGCTCTAAGTCTGAGAGTGCCTGGGAGGCGCTCAGGTGAGGGGGTGAAGGAGGCCGTGGCTCTTCGGGTCTGAGTCTCAGGATGGCTGTGGAGCCCCAGAGCTGCCTCTGAGTCACCTTGTCTGCGTGGTGACTCAGTCGTTGTGGTGGAGGCAGTCGATGCAGGCCCCCCTCCCCCGCCCACCGAGGAGGAAGTGGGTATGATTAACTCAGAGAAGGAGCAGAGTTGGGGCGGAGGTGCCATCCCTGCAGGGCGGCCGGCACTTGCCACCAGGGCAGCCCGGCCTGCAGAGGAGGGGGAGGGAGGCGCAGACCCGGCGTGAGCCGTTTGCCCGGCCGGCGGCCCTGGTCACCGCTGCCAGCTCTGCCAGCTTGAGAAAGTGGACTCTGGGAATGTCTGCCTCTGTGCCTGAGGGGACCGTCCCCTCCCACGGCGACAACCTTCTCCTTCCCGTCACGTCCAGAGGTGCTCCTGCAGGTCCGGGTTTGCGCCTGGTCTGGAGCTCAGCCACCCGGCACTGCCAGCGCTCACACAGCCACCCGCACTCTGGACAAGGAAGGACCGTCCCGTGGCTTCTGTTTAGCTTCTTGGAATGAGGCTTTTTGGCATTTTTGAGCTTGAGTCGGAAGGGCAAGGGGGATTGCAGGAAAGCGGTATTTTCTGGAGGAAGCCATTACTGAATCCTACTCCCTTTGTCCTCTCTCCTGTCCCTCCTGTCCCCCCTTTCCCCCACCCACCTCCCCAAGGAGGAAATGGAAACTGGGGTCAAAATTTGCCTTTCAGATCTAAGGACTGGCGTTTAGAAAAAACAAATTTCTGTGGTCTCTGGCGGAGCCTGTAATCTGGCATTCAGGCCGGCTCACTTCAGTACGATTCAAGTCAATTCGATTCGACTCAGTCAGTTCAAATGGATGCGAGAATCCTGCCATGTCTAAGTGCTGGGCACGGCGGGAGGGGGGGCCAGAGGCTCCAGGGGCTGAGCCGTTCGGTGTCTTGGAGGAGCCGGTTGGGCTGCCGGTGGCGGGGCCTTGGTGGCAGGCAGGTGCAGGGCCGGCATCTTACAGAACCGCCTCTGCCGGGCTGGAGGTTCAAGGAAGGGGGAGGGCTGCGGAGGAGCGTGGCACAGAGAGCAAGAGAGCCCGCCCGCCCTGCCATTCTTGGCAAAGCAGCCCACTGCTCACACTCGCCCCGCTGACTGCTTCTCCCGCAAGCTGCAGCGGACCAAAGGCCCCTCCCGCGCCCACCTAAGCTGCCACCGTCAACTGCCAGGACCCTGAGGCTGGAACATCCACCTGTGCCCAGTGGCTTCCTGCTGTCCCAGAGGCCAGGAAGTAGCCCTGTGACAGATGAAGGCAGCTGAGGTCCGGGGGGCTGAAGGATCTGCGAGCCCTTCTGCTAACCCGTAGCTCCTTGAGAGCAAAACTGGCCCCATTTGTCTTCCCAGCGCCCACCCGCCCTGCACGACGCCCACCCTCCTCCGATACTCCCCAGTCACCGAGGAATGAGTCTGCCACCCAACCGAACGGACGGAAATCGGGCTGTAAACTTGTTATCCTTCCTTTGCCTGCTTGTGGTTGTCTAGTCCCGATGACCGTGCAGACAAGGTGATCAGAAGTGAGGTGCCCCACACACCAGCACTCCTTATCATGGGTGGCAGGGCCACGAGCTAGACCCTTCCATGGATGAACAAACTGAGGCCCAAGAGACCAAGCGATTCGCCCCGGCCCGGGAGAGTCTGCGGTAGGAACAGGACAGTGTCATGGACGCGGCGTGCTCTCTAGAGAAGCAAACCTGGGGCTGCCGCACGGAGACTTTTACCAGCTGTGTGACTTTGGGCAAATGTCCTAGCTTCTTTGAGCCCAGTCTTCTGACTTGGGAAACCGGGATAACCGTCCATGTCTCCTGGACCTGGGCTCAGAACCCCCTGGGGCAGTGATGCAAATGGCGGTTCCAGGCGCTGTGGCGCAGGTGGGGCCTTGGCCCTGGGAGACAGCTGGGGACATCGGGGACATTGGAGAAGCCACACCAGCCAGACAGCTCATGTCTACACAGCTCCCGCCACGAGCAGCCACAGTTCTGAATGCACCGCATGCTCAACTCATCTGTGAGATGGGAGCAATCACAGTCATCCCCCAATTACAGATGGGGAAACTGAGGCACAGAAAGGTCATGTGTCCAAGGCCACTCAGCCTGGAGGCAGCAGAGCCAGCATCCCCCAGCAGGCCGGCTCTGGAGGTGGGCTTCCCAGGCCAGCTCCCGAGTCTGCTTAGGGCTGCCACCCAGCCCAGCACATCTCTCTCCTTCCCGCCCTCTTCCTCCTCCCCCTAGCCGTGCGACACACAAAGGCCACCGGGAGCCCACCGGCCATGGTGGGCAGAGGAGACGCTGGGCTCACCAGCCAGCCCTGCCCAGCAGCCCCAGGGAGCTGTCTGGGGGGAGTAGCCGGAAGACTGCTCTGAGGGCTGGTGGGGAAGCTGGCAGCCGCCCACCGCGTGGGCACAGGGCACCTGCTCGCTCTGCTCTCTGGGAAGCTGGGGCGCTGGGCCGGCTGGCCTGGGAGCTACTCACCTTGTTAGGTTGTCCCTCCCCACACCCTCCCCAACCTGCCCCTGCCAGCCCAGCGCTCCTGAGGCCTGGCCTCCTCTCCTGGCCTCCCCTCGGGGGCTCCTACTGGGGAGGAGGAATCCAGCGATCCGTCTGGAGCAGGGCGGGGTGTCGGTGCACCTGACCAATCTCCTTATTGATGTTTGGACGTGGCCTGTGGCAGAGCAGTGACGTTCATCTCGTCACTTACACTCATTCATTCACTCCACAAGCATTCGTGAGTGCGTGCCCGGTGGCTGGGTGGCAGAGCTAAGCAGGACCTGCTGGCGGCTGCCCTCCTGCACTGCCCGGGGCGGCCGTGAAGGGAGGAGTGTGACAGGAGCGCCAGTGCCCTGGCGGGGCCTGCAAGGGGGCATCTCCCAGAATGTGGCGCTGCTCTGAGTGTCCCAGGACCCCAGGCAAGTTGGCGGTGGGGCTTGTGGCTCTGACCCCTGCTGTGGTGCTCTGCCTCCCGGGCCTCCTGGGCCCGAAAACATCCCCCGATTCCTGTGAGGAAGGTGACAGAGCAGCGGCCAGGTGTTGGGTGAGGAAGACACAGCCAGCTCTGTCCGAGAGTTTGTTCAAGGACACACCAGGGACCCGTCTGGTAAGGGAGGCTGAGGCCGCTGAGGTCCCCAGGGAGCGCTGTGGAGGGGACGGAGGAGGAAACCCTGTGCTCAGCTCACAAGGGGACCTGCCCCCAGGCAGTGCCCCAGTGGGAGCACCTGCCTGGCGGGCTGGCCGTCTCTGCTGAGCAGCAGCTGCCGGGCTCTCCTGGCCTGCGCACTCCCCACCGCAGACTTGCTTTCCTCCTCTGTCTGAGAGCAGGGGCAGTGCGCTGACCCCCCGAGTTGCTGGGGGCAATGAAATGGGTGTGTGTGTGGGCGACAGGCAAGTGCTTGTGTAGGGCTGGACGCCTGGGAGGGCTCTGTAAATATGAGATCTTCCTCTTATTAACATGCACGCTGCCTTTCTTCTGGAGCTTTCCAGGGAGCTGCCCAGGTGCAGAACAGTGCACTGGGACCCAGGAAACTGGGGTTCATGTGTTGTCGCTGCCCCTCTCTTGTTGGTGACCTCGGGATAATCCCTTGGGCCTTCTGGGCCTGGCCTTGCCCTCAAAGAAAGGGGCCTGGGCCCCGGACCTCAGAGCTCTGGCCAGGCCACCGTGGGCTCCCCCAAGCCACCTGCCAGACTCTGGCTCCCCTCCACCGTCCCAGCTCAGAGCAGATGGGCTGCCTTGGTGCAGGCTAGAGACTCAGCCACCTTTGTGCCTTGGCTGGGCGCTGGGCCTCCCCTGCAGGAGACGGGAGAATAAACTGAGAAATAAAACCGCAATTCATATTACAAGAAATGACTAATTTCTTTATTGTACAAAGAATTCCCCAGCAACGAGAACAAATAACCCAGTAAAAGAGAATGCACAAAGTATAGCAAGACAGTGTTTGCAAGAATATTTATATATATGGCTGTTAAATATATGAAAAGTTACTCAGCCTTACTCATAAAAGAAATGCAAATCAAAAACTTCAATGAGAGACCCTCTTTCAACCATCAGCTTGAAAAGATCAAAAGTGCGGCGGCACTCTGCCTCGAGGGTGTGGGGCCCGGCGCTGGCACATGGGACTGGCAGGACGAGGAGGTGATGCCACCTCTGGGGAGGGCCACTTCGCAGCACCCGCCCAACTGCGCACGCTTTCCCCTAGACCAGCACACCCGATCCCAGTCCCGGCCTTCATCGTGCAGATGTCCACGTGCAGCGTGTGCTCCGTCACTCCTTGTGGCATTGTTTATAAAGGCAAAACACTGTAAATGGCCTGAATGTTGATCACTAGGGGACTGATTAAATAAACAACGATGTCCGTGCAATGGGATTCTGCACAGCTGTTGAGCAGAACAAACGCATAGATGACCTCAGCTACATCGCATGGACGGAAGACCTCCTAATGGGCCCCATCGACGCACAGAATCACACGAAATACAAATTATTATGGCTTTAAACTACTGAAAAAAAGAGAGTGGGGTCTCTACATGTTCCTATAAGACAAGGGCTCGAGGTCTATTGACACACTACCCTGCATGCGAGAAGAGGACAAGAGTAGACGCGCACGCATGCACATGCACACGCACACACATGCACACCTGCATTTGTAAATGCACATAATAGCAGTAATATCTGGAAGGCTTCAAGGAAGCTAGTTAAGAGTGGAGGCTCCGAGGCGGCCCTGGGTGCAGGGAGCTGCACAGCAAGCAAGGGAGGGAAGGAGGCTCGGTTTTCACTGCACCCCCTTGTCATGTTTTCATGTGTTTTTATGTGCCTGTATTTTCTATTGCAGAGAAATCCGCGCTTGCACTAGTTCGTGGATCAAATGGCCTCTCGGCACAGATGCTGACATAAGATAGAAACATACTGGAGTGCAAACTCCAGGCTGCAGCCCTCTCTGTGGTGCCCTCTGAGGGATGTGCCCTGGGGCCTGGGAAGGCTCCAGCCCAGCCCCCAGGCCCGGCCCCCCACACAGGGGGCCATCCGAGCAGCTGGGCAGTTTCGGTTCCTGTGGTTTTTACTCTGTTCCCTGTGGCTTCCTCCACCGGGCAGCAGCTCCCTACCTGCCAGGGTCTCGCAGCCCCCAGGCCTGCCCTGCCATCAGCTGTGCGTCTTCAGGCCTTGCTCTGGCCTGTCCTGGGAGGGCTCAGACCCTTAGGATGCCACAGCAGAGCGTCCCCAGCCCTCTCACGCGAGGGCTTTGTCCTCAGTGTCTGACCCACCCCGGCCTGTGGCCTTTGCCACACGCTGTCCTCAAAGGAATATAGCTGTGGTGACTTTGCCGAGGACGGTACTGGCCAGTCTTGAGGGTGACACCGAAGGTAGGGCCAAGTGAGAGCCCTGGGGAGTCCGTTTCCTGTCCTTCTGTCTGTCCTGGAACAGGACAGTTGGCTGTGGCCCAGCTTGGGGCTAGAATCCCTACCCTTTCCCACCTCCTTTGCTGGTGCAGGATGGATTCTGACAGCCCATTTTGCAGATGAGGCAACTGAGCCCGGAGGTGTTCTGTCTGTTAGGGGTGGTGGGGGTACCTGTGCAGACCTGCACTCCTCGACCAGCTCCTCGGCTAAGTGATGTGACACTGAGCTCATTTTCTCCCCTATGAGAACAACAATATCTTGTTTCTAAAGAGCTGGGCCACAAAGGCCCAGGAGGAAGGGCCCCTCCCTGTGGATGGCTGCTCCAAGCTGCCTCCTGAACCCTCGGGCCTGCTTCCTGGGGAGTGTGAGCTTCCCGAGGGTCACACTTTTGCGCAGGGAATTGCCAGCGGGGCTGGGCAGTCAGACCTGTGATGCAGGTGAGCTAGTTCCCAGGCCCAGGCACCATCCCTCCGGGAGCATGAGAGCCACTGCTTGTCCCCCTCCTTCCTCTTTAAAGTATTGTGATGCGAGCCCATCCTTGCTTCACCTGCCGAGATCTCCGGGGAGGGAAAGGTGCTAAGGAGGGAAAGGAGCTCCCCTGGGGGCCACAGGATCAGTTCCGCTCCAGTGCCATCTGGGTGCTGTACACAGGTGCACTGATTTTCCCCTCTAGCCCAGGGCCTGCGTGACAGGGAGAAACCTCCCTGGCCCCGTTGCATAGATGGGGAGGCTGAGGCCCTGAGAGGGTCAGAGCTTGAGGTCACGCAGCTAGGAAAGAAGGGGCTGGGATTTGAAATCAGGCAGCCTGGCTCGGAGGGGAGGGGATGCCAAGAAGCCCGGGAGAAGGCCCCCGGCAGGGAGGGGAGGAAACCCAGGGTGAGTGGCCGCTGCTCCTTCCCACTCTCGCTTCTGTGGCACCCCACGCCAGCCAGATGGGAAAGCAGAGGCGGCGAGGACGCTGTGCTGTCTGTTCAGGGCTTTCTGCGTTTTCAAAGGCTGTCAGATCTTCCCTGGCACCCACAAGGATGAAAGCAGCGGCTTCTGCTGGCAGCCCCAGGCCGGCACGTGCCGCTGGCCGCACAGGATTTTAGAAGTCAGAGGAACCGGCTGCCTTGGGCTTGGCCCGCACATCAGACGGCCCTGCTTGCAGGCCTGCGCCGTGCCCTGCGCCAGCCCTGGCCCGCGGCATTCGTGTTCCTGCCCCGGGTCACAGCAGAGGAAGTCAGTAAAATGCATACAGAGAAGCTGCTGAGAACCAGGCCTTCCTCCTCTGTGTTTACAGGTGAGGGCGCCGCTCAGGGGGAAGTACCTTGCCCAGGTCACCTGGGCGTGAGAAGCCCCAGAAGTGGGATTTGGGCCCTGGGGACAGGCCCTTGCTTCCCTCCATGCACAAGGTGAGGGGGCTGAGCCTAGCCACAGTCAATCACCTCCAGCCTCTGCCTACCCACCTCGGGGGGCCTGGGAAAGGAAACCTTTCCACCCAGGTACCCTTGTCACATTTTCCGTGCTCATTTGCATGGGCCCCTCTCTGTGCTGAAGCCACCTTCACTCGGGGTCACTGGGGGTGGCCTCAGGCGGGGCTGCATGTGCCTGGCTCCTCTGCTGCTGGAAGGCAGACCACGGAAGCCACACTCGAAGGTCCTGACGCGGGGGTGTGGGGTCACATGGCCGCCTTTGTGGTGTGCAGCATCTGGTGGGGACAGCTGGGGAAAGTTTGGGGGGAACCTCTGCCTCTCCTCCAGCCCTCCTTTCTCCAGGATAACAGAGCAGTTACCGCAGCAGGAAGGATCCCTTCATCTGCCCTTCACCTTCCCAAGAGCCGGCAGGGGCTCATCTGTGGCCAGTGTAAAAGTTCAGCCACGGTTTCTAGACCTTTCATCATCTGCTGTGACCCTTTAGGCCAGGTCCATGTCTTTATCCTTCCTGCCTTGTTCCCACGCTTCCTTCTTTGCTCCAGCCATTGCTGCTGCCTAGAATTCCTGCCCCCACCTCTCCTCCCATCTGCTGTAGGAAACAATTCCTCAAAGGATCCTTTAAGCCAAGCAGAAGTTGCCCTCCCCCAGGCCTGGCTTCAGCGACAGCCCCACCCCTCTTCATCCACCAAGCACCTCCCCATCTCCTCCCACCTCCAGGGCCTCCGCCTGTGCCCCATTTCCCAGCTCGGGGTCACAGCTGCTGGAAGCAGGTCTGCAGAAGCTCCAGGAAGGGTCTGAATGATAGGCCACCCAGGATGGAGCCATTGTGGGCTATAAAGCCCAACCCCACAGCCCCAGAGAGGGTGGAGACAGGTCATCGTCGCAGTGGGACGGAGGGAGGTTGGCCCCCATCTCACAACAGGTGTCTCTCTGAGATCTCCAAGTGGTCCCTGTGCCCTGGGCTGGCCAGGTGCGGCCCTGCTCAGGGCAGAGAAGTCATCTGGTGACCTTTAACTGTTTAAGCGACAAGTTTGCTATTAAAATAATTATGATGGCAACTTAGTTTTGGACACAGTTTTAAGATGTAAGTGCATCCTCACAACAGCCCATGAGGCATGAGAGATGCTGCAGCCGTTCTTTCCTCCCTGTGATGGAAGCCCGTCTCATCGGGCTGGTGGCCACAGCTGCCCGTAGCAGTCTGGATCCTTGCCTGTCCAATCCCATACTCCGCCTGCGAACGCCTCCCCTTGGGAGCCTTAACGGCATGGGGGGGGGGGTGGCTCTGGAAGCAGACGAGCCTCTGGGAAGGCCCTGTCCTCATTCGCAGCCGAGGGACCACCGCAGGTCCTTTGACCTCGCTGGTTTCCCACGGCTCATCTGCAAAGGGAGGTCACGGAACCCTCTGGAAGGGTTGTTGTAAAGATCACACAGAACGAAGTGACGCCCTGGGCACGCGCTGGCACCCATGACTGTGCCCTCTCTGTCACAGCACCTTGCTGGCAGGGACAAATCCCGGTCTCTCCTCTGAGGCCAAACTCGTGGGCATGCGTGAGCAAGAGCTGCCTCTTCTGTTTGTGGGGCTTGTAATTGATTGTTTTTGTGGCACGGATCCACCATTGCACAGTGGGATTATTTTCTGCACCTGACAGGTAAGGAGACAGAGAGGCTCGGGAGTGGCGTCAGGTCTCGCAGAAGAGAGGGCCGGGGCCCAGAGCCCCAGCTCGTGTGGACCTTCCTGCCGTACTTTCCTGGGTCCTCATTCATGCTTCCTTTGAGACCTTTCCAAAAACTGAAATCATATTCCCAAGACCTCTCACAACCCAGGCTAAATGGACACCCAGCCACCTGCCTGGGCCCAGGCTGCCGGCGCCGGACGCCAGCGCCGTGCGTGCTTACCCGGGGCAAGCGCACCTCCCCCGCAGGCGTCTCCCGCTCCGCAGTCACGGGTCACGGTCCGGTCGGTTCTCACTTGCCACCCCAGCGTGGCCGCCGACTCCGTCATCTCGTGCACAGCCTTTCCTCCCTCCGGGCTGCCCGTTCCCTGTTCTAGAAGGCCTCTGAGGCCCCTCCTGGCTCTGCTCCTCCGTGGCCCCCAGCGTGGGAGGCCGTTGTGATTTCACACGGGAGCAGCTTCCTCATCGCCGCCGCCCGCAGGCCTCCCCCAGGAGCGGGCTGAGCTGAAGCTGACTTGCTCGCAGCCCTGGGGAAGCCGCTTTCTGCTCAGCCGGGCCCAGGAGGCCGGAATGAGCCTCTAATCGGAGAAGGCCCTGAGGACCCCCACCGGCCCCCCTGCATCTTTCCCGGGAGCCGGGCGAGGGCGAGGGCTGAGGGGCTGGGGCAGGGCAGGGGAGCACCCCCACAGGTTCCAGGGCTGCTGCCTCTCCGGACTGATCCCGTCAGAGGAGAGCGAATTGGGCCCGGCCAGGCCTGGACCCTCCGTCTCATTTTCCAGAAGCCTTTGGAAGCAGGGGCTGTGACACCTGCTCCTCTCCAGCTCGCCCCAGGAGAGGTTGCTGGCGACGGCTGCCCAGCCTCCCCCAGGCTGGTCTCCGCCCTGCGCTGTAGGACGATGAATCGGCCTAATCAAGTCCTGGGAGGGCCAGGCAGGGCCTGGAAACTGCATAGAGGCTCTGGGACTGCTTCTCGTGACGGCGGCCAAGCTGTGTGCACGCTGCCGCCTGGCCTTGTCTCCCCGCTGCACTCTGACTTCTGTCTCAGCTCATGCTATACCTGCTGTTTGGAAAATTCCTGATTCTTCTCGAAGTGCATTCATGAAGTTGACAAGGTAAGCTCTGCGAGCCTGGATTGAGAGGAGCGAGGATGGGTGGGAAGCTGGACCCAGCGCCACCCGCGAGGAGCGTAGCACCGCCGAATTGTTCATCAGCTGACTGAGTGGGTGCTGGGGGCTCAGAGCCCCGACTGTGGGTCAGGCAGGCCCCAGGTCTAGAAGACACCTGCTCTGTGACTTGCTGTGTGACCTTGGGCAAATTACTCAGCTGTCCTGAGCCTGTGTTTTCTGGCCTGAAAAATAAGGTTGTAAGGACAGAATGAGACAAGAAAGTGCAGGGCTTTGTGTATGTATGGCAAGGCCCCGTAACCAGCAGCTGCTGCTGCACCTTCGTTTCACAGGTGGGGCTCTCGGGGCCGGGAGCTGTGTCTAATAAGCGTCACCCGTCAGCTTGTTTACAGAGGGCCTCCATACCTGTGTCTCCTGTGAGCTCACCTGGAGCTCACCTGGAGGAGGGCAGGGCCAGCCGTCTGGCCAGGGAGCCAGCAGGGAGAACCGCCCTGCTCTCGGTGACTCACAGCCTCAGAGGAGCGGCTGGATCAAGACCAAGAAACGAGGACCCACCTGGCTAGAGAGAGGCTGCCGGCTGCTGTCGGCGAGAGAGGGCCCCAGGGGAGCCGCCGTCTTGTGGAGGGCTTCCTGGCTGCTGCCAGCCTGGCTTTTGGGCCAGAACATTTTTAGGGACTGGGTAGGGCAGGGTGTTTTGGGGGGTGGGCAGAGCATAAGCAAAGATTTCTGTTAAATACACAGTACGGAGGAAAGGGGACTTAGATACCAGCCAGGACCCCGCGGTTCTTGCCTTGAGTTCTTGTCCTCTCAGAGAGAACAGGCCTAGAAATCGCAGCCTAAATTCGCCGCGTTCTTCCTACGCGTGGGCGCGGCGGTAAGCGATTTGCGGCGGCCACCTGGCGCAACCCCAATCACAGCCCTGGAGGAGACAGGCGGCGCGGCCAGGGACCCTCCGGCTCTGCCGAGGGGCGCTCTGGGGCCCGGTGGCCACGCTGCCTGCACAGACCTGCCTTAGCTCCGCTGACAACCGCGTCTCCGTGGCAACCTGCGGGCCTGCCCTGGAGACCGGCTGACAACCCGCTCCCGACAGGCTGCGCGTGCGCGGCTGTGCCCTCCCACAGGTGTGCGGAGACAGCCCGGCTCGGGAAGGCCGGGTCTTCCGCCCAGTTTCCGAGGGCACCGGTGCCACTTAGTCTCTCGGATGTGCCTGTCTGCACAGGGACGTCATGAGGCCCTCTCCACTCTCGGCGCAGGGTTAGGACATACGGGGATTGACGGGGGGCCCGGCGTCACCTTGTGTGAGGAGTGGCCATGCCGGGGCCTCCAAGCACCCGCAGGGCCCAGCTCAGGAGCAGTGAGGAGCCGGAGGCAGGGCAGAGGATCTGTGGCCCTCAGGGGCGAGGCCCTCCCATAAAACTCAGCCTTGCAAGGCCGGGGCTCCTGTCAAGCCCTCTGTGCACCCATTGGCTGCATTCCCACACAAGGTGACACAGCCTTAGCAGCAATCTCTGTTGAGCAAAATCCACGGATGGGTGCTGGAGGGTGGGCGTGGATCCTTTTCACAGGAGGGAAGCTGCTCGGCAGAGAGCTTCCACAGGAGGGAGAGAATTTGGAGCTGCCCCAGAAAGCAGCGAAGGAGGGGAGAGGCAGCTGGTGGAGGACATGGTATCCCGAGGCGACTCCCAGACGCCCCGCCGTCTCAGGGCAGCCGTGGGGACACAGGGGCCGAGGGCCTGGTGGACTGGGCCCCGGCGAGCACTCAGGAGTTAGCCAGAGTTTGGAGGAGGGTTCTCAGCTCCTTCGGCCTGGCACTGGGGACTGAGACAGGGCAGGGACTCAGGTCACACTTAGCACCACTGTGTAGGGGAGGCTCTGCGAGGCCCCTCCCAGCTGGTAAGCAGTAGAGTTTGGGGTCCAATCGGCGTTCCCCAGTTCTAACTCCTGGCAAGTCCTGCTTGGCTGATGGCAAATGGTGCCCGTGTTTGTCTTCAAACTGCCTTCCCTCTCCTTCCTGTCCCCCTGTCTCCTTAATTACGACTCCACCTCGGTCCCCCTCTCAGCCAGAAAGGAAAGGACGCTACAGACCATTCCCAGTGAGCTAGTGACCTCCCCCTCCACCCCCAAAGGGTCAGTTATATTTTAAAACTGGCCCCTGAAGAGGGCAATGCGGGACCCAAAGGCAGCGCCCTGCGAGGGTCTGCAGGTGTCTCCCTGGACGGAAGGGAAGGGCACGGGCGGGCATCGCCTCCCGAGGAGAGGCAGAGCGGCGCGTGCCAGGGCGCCGGGAAGCTCCGTCTAGCACAGCAAAGTGGCAACGTGGAAGAATAAAACACCCGTCTATTTAAAAGAGTAACGATAGGGAAAAATACATTTTCATCAGTTTGTCTTCTCGTGGCTGAATCCCCGCAGCAAGCTCCAAATTCCGACGTTAGGAAATAAATCAAAATAACTTTGCTGTGTTTAGCCTCATTTTGCCGCGCCGCTCAGCTCTGAGTTGAAAAGCAACAGGTACCGTGGTGTCTCTCCCAGAAATACAGGCACGGGTTTAAAATGCAATCATGGGGGCTGGTGGAAGGGAAGGGGAAATGTTTTTCTTCGATTGATGTATGATTGCCCCCATGCTGTTTGGAATCGTATTTTCGCTGAGCTCTGCTAAGAAGTGCTATTTACAGGGAGCCTGACAGAAGGAAGCGATTGGGTTTGGCAGGTCTAAATGTATTATTTTAGCAGGTCTCCAAGGAAGATTCTGGGAGGGGCGCTGGCCTTTTGAAGTGCAGAGGACAATGGGGCTGCTCAGCCTCAATCCCGCCTGTCAAGACCAATCCCCCAGCCTGGAAACAGCCCCTGCGCTTTCCGGAGAGACCCAGCTCCCGCCGCCCAAGGGAGCCTCTTCTCTCCCTCCCCCACAGCCCTTGGCTCCCACTTGACAAATCCCACCAGTCAGCCCTTCACCCAGCAAGGACTCCCGGTGCATCTGCTGGGCCTGAGCCCTTCCTAGGCACTGCGGGGTTCCTGAGGGGGCTCTGTCAGGAGGCTGGGCCTGCAGGAGCTCGAGGGTGAGAAGGGGGCAGAAGCTGGCCGAGGAGGAAGCCCTGGGCATCTGGCACCGGACCCAGGGGGTGAACGTGCAGGTGGGCATCACAGGTGGTGGGGCACAGTGGGGCACAGTGGAAGGCAGCCATGGGTCCCCGATGACAGGTCCATGAAGAAATGGGACAACCAGTGGGAGGCCGAGGCAGGGCTACAGCCTGGCTGGGAGAATCCTACCAAGCCTGTGCTGAGCACATTACCTGTGTTGGGTCATTTAATCGTTGCAGCCATGTGGAAGGTTTCATCACCATCCCTGGGGCGCTGTGCTCCACTGGGAACAGGAGGTGGATGAAACTCGGTCCCTGCTTTCAAGAGGTTGACGGTCATATGAAGAAAGTGGCCATTTAAATAAATAAAATACCATGCAATGCAGGAGGCCAGTGTGCCCGCAGAAGGTTTTGTCAGACACAGAGACAGCACAGAGGGGTGACTGACTACATTAGTCCTCTTGGAGGGTGAAGCAGGGAAGGCTTCCTGGAGAAGGTGATGTCTAATCTGAGTTTTGAAGGATGAATAGAAGTTTGCTGCGTGGATGGATGGGGCAGGGGCAGGAGGCCTAGGGTGGGGAGAGCTTGAGAGGATTCGTGAGCCATGCCTAGGAACAGAGTGGGGAGGGAGGTTGATTCCAGCTTGGAATGTCGGGGCTTGGGACAGGGAGCCCTACAGGTCATGCTGGAGGGGCGAGAAAGCAGCGTGTGCTCTGCATCTGGGCCCCGACCCCGGCACCGTTGGCCATCTGGACCGGATCAGTCTTGCCGAGGAGGCCGTCCCGTCCCATGCGTGGCAGCACCCACCAGACGCCTGCAGGAGCCCCCTCCCGCTACCTTCCAGTCTAACAACCAGAATGCCTCCGACATTGCCACACGCCTCCTGGGTGGCAGGACAGCCCCCCAGTGAGAACCACTGACCCGCAGCGCTAAGGAGAAATGCACAAGAAACAAAACAACCGTACACTGGTGGAGCCTATGGGACAGTCCTCTTTGGACAATGTCTTAGGTGACAAATCCCTTGTTCTGGGAGCTTGAGGGCAAAGGACAGAGGACTGGAAGAGAGAGGGTCTCAGGCCTCCTGGGCAGACCCTTAGACCCAGAGCGGGAGGTACGCACTCCGCGAGCCATCATCGTCATCAGAACTCGGCAGTGTCCCTTCCCGCTAAGCTCCAGGCGGGCAGCTCCACGGCCCAGCAGGGAGCAGAGCAAGGGAAAGGTCTGCTGCCCTCCCCCAGAGCAAGATTCTCCTCCGAGAAGAATTCTTTTATCTGACCCCAGGGGCTTCCCTATTCAAAGTGCCTGCTGCCCCTTCACACCCCTGAGTCCAACAGGGGAGGGCAAGCTGCCTTTCCTGGTGAGGCTAAGAATTGCCTTCTCCCAGCCTCCTCTTTGCAAAGGAAGAGCTGGCCCTGAGGACCCTGGTTCCAGAGTGAGGAGGGCACATGGCAGGGGTGCCACCGGGTCATGACACAGGAGCAGGGGAAGGAGGTGGCTTCAGGGGGCCCTGGGGGGGGGGAGATGGCATCGTGCCTGGCAAGGAGCTCCGAGGAGAGGAGGGGGACGAATCCCCCCACAGCCCCCATGCTGTTGGAGGAATTGGGGGCTGCAGTGCTTGTCTGCCCCGGCGCCATCCGAGGGCTCAGGCTTGAGTTCCTTTGGCCCTGCATTTCCTGAGCACCTGCCACGCACCAGGCACCCACAGCTTCATTGCTCCCACAAACTTCCTGCAGGTAGACCTCATTGCCCTACATTGCCTTTGATAAAACAAAGGCTCGGAGAAGTTAATTAACTGCCCAGGGTCACACAGCCAACAGAAAGCAGAGCAGCGTGGAAACCTCAAGTCACCAACTGTAAGCCGGGTGCTCCTCCACCGTGCCATGTCCCTTGGCCACCTGGGCCCATCTTTTAGAGGGAAAAGTAGAGGTGGAGAGAGGATAAGCAACTTGAGAGCCATATAACAAAGTGGTCAGGGGCTCTGGAGCCAGACTGGGCTCGAATCCTGGTTCTGCACTCAGTAGCCAGGAGGTCCCGGCCAGTTCTGTAACCTCTCATTACCTCGATTTCCTCATCTGGTAGTGACATGGAGATAATAGTCCCTAACTCACAAATTGTTGCAGGAGTTTTAAGAGTCACACACTTAGCAGGGTGCCTGTCATGCAGCACCCTAGGTGACTGCTGTAGTGACCACTGCTGCGGTGACTAGTGCCCAGCAGGGCGGCCAGAAGCTGGGCGTCCCTCGTCTGTCCGGGCTCTTCTGCCTGCTCAGGACACCTCCCCTGGAAGCCCTTCTTAAAGGGAGCTTGCTGGGTGGCGGGTGTTTCTCTCTCTGAGTCTGAGGTCCCCAGGCGGGTGGGCAGACCTCAGCCCCAGCCTGAAACAAATGTCACCGGAAAGGCACAGCCTGTGTCTGGTTGACACCCCCACACCGCCAGCCCTAGGAGCTTGCTGCGCCCACGGGCCCTGGAGGCAGAGGGCCTCGCTGTGCCGGCTCAGGAGCTGGGGGCTCTGGACGCCAGGCGGAAGGGGCCAGAGCATGACAGCGTTGAGTCCTTAGTGAGGGGCTGGAGAGGGGTGTGGTCAGAGCAGGTCACGGGGGGTGGCCTGTGCAGAGGGCCCAGGCTGTCCGGGGTGCTGGGCCACTTGTCCACCTTTCCGGGTAGCAGTGCCTTCACTCTGGCTGGGAATTCCCAACTTTCGAGTTCCTGCCTTCTAAGGCAGCAGCCGCTGACTTGTTTTCCTGTCTCCTCAGCGGCCAGGGGACAGTCACGTGACCCTGGCGCTACCTGACAGACATGCCCCAGGAGGCTTGGATTCGCAGTTCGGCAGCTGAAGAAGCAGGTGCTGTGAGGCCCTCGTCTGGCAGGGGTGCCAGCTGCTGGTCCCCTCTCCAAGGGGCAGCTATGGCTGGGGCCCGGGGTGGCTCCCAGCGCCCGGTGCCAGGGATCAGTTGTGCTGGGCGAGAGGGCCATGGGGTCACCATCCTGTAGGGTGGCCGTCGGCCTGGGTCCTGGCTGTGTGTCCTCTACGTTTGTGTCTTTGGTCCCCCTAGAGATCAACCTTGGGCTCAGTTGAAATCCTTGAATAAATTCCTTTTCCTCCTAAACAGCCTGGATTTCTACAGTTTTCTCTGTCCTCTGTGCCTCCTCTACTACCCGTCCCTCTGTCGTTCGTACCCACCAGGAACAGCCACCCGAGGAGCTAGCAAGTGTGTGTGTGCTTGTGCGTGGCGTGTTTGCAGGGCTGCGTGCGTGTGCGTGTGCTGGAGGGTGTGTGTGCATGCGTGCGTGTGTCCAGGGGCGACTGTGTGTTTGGATTTCCCTTAGGGGGATCCAAGCAGGGTTCTGAAGGACAGCCCTGTGCTGTGCTTTTTGTGCCTGACATTTATACAGGTGAAATCGAGTTGAAATCAACATGGAGGGCAGCCTGGCCCATGTGTGTGTGCATGCGTGTGCGTGCGTGTGGCCACAAAATGAGGATGTGCAGCTTGAGAACGGGTGTGAGAGAGGTGGGGCCGTCCCTCTGCCCGGCCTCCAGGGAGGTGGGTTGGGGGCTGCACGTACAAAGCCACATTCTTCCGCCCACCTGCCACCTCCCCAGCTCTGGGTCCTGGTGCAGCACCAGCCCTGAGCGGGCAGACAGGTGGCAGGCTCGGAGGCCACCTCCAGGCCTCGGATGGCCCGTCCCTTTGTGCCCAGCCATATCACTCTGTGCCCAGCACTGGAGGCGGGGGGAGAGGAAAGACCACAAGGACTCGTCGCAGGACAGGGTCCCGGGGCTGGAGGGCACCTCTGCGGCCCTGCGCTGTGTTTCCGCCAGGCGCTCTGCTCTCCAGTCAATCCACGCAGCGCGGCCAAGGCAGAGCTGCCCCAGCGGGACCGCCCCAGCCCTCTGCAGAGCTCTGCGCCGGGACTCGATGGCGGGCCTTGCTTCAGAGAAAGGAAACTGCAGCCTGGAGGTGGGCAGTGACTTGCTCAAGGTCTCACAGTGAGTTACCCACACAGCCTTGCTAGTCTCTAGGGGAGAGAGCCCGTGTGCATGTGTGAGCACACACACACACACATGCACACGCACACGCACACACACAGGTGCACATATGTGTGCACTCAGCACACCGTGCGAAGGGCCTTCACCCCTCATCTCCCGCAGCCTGCTCTCGCCTCGGCTGGCCCGGGGCTGACCACTCTCCTGCTGCTGCGAGGTCTAGGGACCCCTGGTCTCAGGGCTTGGGGGGCTTTCACTGCCAGAGCTCAGCATTGCCAGAGGAAAGAATGTTCCAGAACTCCCATGTGGCAGCCCTTGGGTTGGAGTTTCATGTGGGTCGTAAGGTTTGGTTCTGGCACAGGAGGAGAGGGGACGGGCACTGTGATGAAAGGAGACCAGGAAGGAAGGAGGAGGACAGGGGGAGGAAGGAGAGAGGCCAGCTGGGCCAGCGTGGAAATGAGTGTGGAGGGGTGGGAGGCAGGGAGGCCAGGCCACAAGGTGGTGGGGGCGAGGCAGGGGTGCCACAGCACAGTCTTGGGGTCACACCCCTCCTTAAATGCAAACTGGTGTTCACAGCCAGGTCCTGGCCACAGCCTTCCCAGCCCCGAGCTGGGAAAGGGACAGGGGCCCGATGAGGGCAGCCTGCAGCGGGTCTCCGGGGCTCTGTCCTTCTTGAATCTCACAGGTGCTGATGGCGATTCTTGCCCCCAGCAGCCTGCACGGGGCAGGAGCCCCCAGCCCCCTGTAGCTCTGCAGCCACCAGGAACAGCCGCCCAAGGAGCTGGTGCGTGTGTGTGTGCGCGTGTGAGTGTGTGGCGTGTCTGTGGGACCGAGTGCGTGCGCTTGTGCTGAAGGGTGCGTGTGCATGCGTGCGTGTGTCCAAGGGTGACTGTGACCGTGTGCGCGCCTGTGTGTCTGGGCATGAATGCACTGAGTGTGAGTGCGGGAGCCCGGTGCCTCCGTGTGACCTCTCGGAAAGCTTGTTTTGCTGGAAAGGCGAGTGAAGGTCTGCTTGGGTCTGGGCCTGGGGAGGGTGGGGCTGGGGGGCGGGAGGCGCTCAGCACCCTCTTCTCCCAAACCTTAGAGGGAATGAGCATGGAGCAGTCACCATGGAGACGCCCGCGCAGAGCCCAGGAACCTGGGGGTGGAGGGGAGACACGGGCGTCAACCCCAAACTTCCAACCATCCGCCAAGCCTCTCCGCGTGGTGAACGAGTCCTCGTCCAAACATGGGGTGCCCCCACCCGTCTGGGCAGCCCCTCCTTCGCCCTCCCCACCCCAGCACCCGACGCCACCACCACCTGGCCTCATCCTCGCCGCTCCCCTGGCAGCCTGTGCTGCACCGCACACCTGGCTGTCCACGTTCTGCCTTCAAGTCAAATAAAGTTAAAACTCCGTTTCCTCAGTTGTGCTGTTTTAAGTGCTCCGTTAAGTGCACGTTTCAAGTGCTCCGTAGCCACACGTGGCTGGTGGCTACCACACTGGGCAGCACAGATCTGGGACATTTCCACCGTGACAGGAAACCCTATGACAGACTCAGCCGTCACACCTCCCGACTGTGGCTTATGCTGGCACCCCCACGATGTCCGCCTCCCCTCGTCCCCTACAGAAGCCCTTCTCTAGCCCCCACGCCACCAGCCCGCACTGCTCCTCCGTCGCCTGCCCGCCCACTCCGGGCCTCCTTCTCACCCCAGGACAGGCCGGGCTGACCAGGTATCTGTCTCCCTGCCGCCCTTTCCTCTTGCCAGCACCTCAGTCCCGCCCGCCACCCACTCTCGTTCTCTCCCTCAACCCCTGGTCTCTCTCTCACCTCTCGATCTGTCTTGCCCACTTTTGCATCTCCTCCCTCTGTCTCTCTCCTCCCCTCTGCCTCCCCTCCCTCTCCCCCTGCTTTGCTGCAGAGATGCTAATTGCACCTGCAATTACCTAATTGCCATGGCAATTAGCCAGTTGCACTCTATTTTGAAGGTGCAAATGGCAAATTGCAGGCATCAGGAGGTAATTTGGGGCACAGAATTGTGCCCAGAGAACTTGGCCTCAGCCTCGGGGCCCAGGGGAGACCTGAGAACTGAGGAGAGGAGGTCTGGGGTGTGAAGGCTTCTCCCAGGTGAGGGGGGTAGGCAAGGGGGGGGAATTTCCCTACCAGCAATTCACACAGTCTCTAGCACAGAGCCTGGCCAAACCTCCAGCTTTAAGTGCAACGTTTTCCATATGCCACCAGGACTGATCCTCAGTACTCAGCAAGGTCGTAAGGGCAGGAGCCCGACCTCCAGACCTTTCAGGCAGCCACAGAGGCCTAGACCATGAGCCCCCCGGGAGGAACTTCCCGGTGCTGGGTGGAGCCCAGGGCAGGAGCGAGGCCGCCCGGTGCTGGCTGGCGGTAGCCCCTGGCGAGCAGGGGTAAACCGAGGCTGAAGAGCAGACACTGCCGAACTTCCTGGGTGGGGCCCAGGGCCCAGCCCCCTCCCAAGCCCCGTTCTCTAGCAGTGAGCACTGCCGGCGGGGAGAGGAAGCAGGATGTCCACTTCCCTAGGGGGGCATGTGGCCCCGAGAGCAGCCCCTCCCGTGTGCCCAGAGCCCGCCCAGCCACCTGGTGGAGAGCAGGTGGTGGTGAGTGGTGGGGTGGACGGTGGGTGTTGGGGGCCTGGGGCTTGGGAGGAGCCTGTGAGAGGGGACGGGAGCTGATCCCGTGTGTGTCCTTGTCCAGAAGCCTGCACTGGCTCAGAGCCCAGGCTCTGGCCATAATAGGGGAGGGGGCTGTGTGACACAGGGACGGGGCTAGGAGCTCCCAGGGGACCGACACTGCCGTTGAGCTGGCAAGGCCCGGGCACTGTTCCTGCACGGTCTGTGTGCGGTTGGCGACGCCTGGGGTGCTGATGCGGGGCTGGGGGAGACGGTGGCCGGCCTTGGTTGTGGGCACCTCAGGGAAGGAAGTCCTCAGACCACAGCTGAACCCTGCAGTGCGCCCAGCGCGGGATGCAGAGGCGACTGAGCGCGGACGTCGTCCTCGCCGGCTGCGTGCTGGCTCCCTCTGAGACACGGGCAGACAGAGGAGGCATCGTGAGAGGTGCAGGGACAGTGTAGGTCAGTGTCCACCCACAGCACAGCGAGTCCTCAAATGCCGGTGAATGAGTGAATGAAGGAGGGAATGAAGGAACAGGATGCTGCCTCCCTGCAGGCCTCAGTTTCCCTACCTGTGAAGTAAGGAGGCTGGGCTTGGGTCCTTGCCATCTCTCACCAACTAAAAGTCACACTGATGGGGTTCCCTTGAGCTCCCTATGTACCCCTGCTGGGAGCACCTCCCGTCTCTGCGCCATCCACCGAGGCCCGCCCGGCGCTGCCCGCACCCTGCCCGTGAGCCGTGGCGCCGGCAGCACTGCTCCGGGAGCAGGGAGTTTGGGAGCCTTGCGACTCGGGCCCTTGCTTCCCTGCTGAGAGGGGATGGAGTCTGGACTCTGTGTTTGCCTAGCACATGGTCAGACCTGGCGGACAGCTGGCCTTTAAAACCCCAGACCTCGCGGGCCTCTAAGGAGCGAAGCTGAGTACAAGTGACCCTCAGCCCCTCCGCTGGGGTGGAGGTGGCTTGGGGAGAGCTCAGAGCTGGGTTGGGGAGGTCGGCCAGGCTGGGGGGCGCCAGCAGCCCACCTTGCCACCCACCCCACTCCCTCTGCCGATCCCTGAGCCGCCTCAGCAGGGACGCCCAACAGCACAGCGGTGACTGCGACCCAGTACACGTGAGTTAATTCGGCGGGGGGAAGGCAGGCTATAATAACCCACGGGGGCAGGGGCGGCTGGGGGCAGTTTATTCTCCAGCCGGTGTGGCAGTCCCCGCTCTGGCAACACAGGTTACTGAGCACAGGCCTCCTTGCCCACAGAACGGGACTGGAATCAAAAAATGAGGAACCAGTCACCCTCCCTGGTGGATCAGACGCCTCCAATTGTCATTTCTACGCTGATACTGTAATTTTCCTGCTCCTCTTGCTCCCCGGGCTGACGGAAACAAAGTGCCCTCCCCCGAGAGGAGACCGGTCCTATTCCGGTTCACGGCCCCTTCGGGAAGGAGCTGGGGAGGGGGTGGGGCAGAGGGAGGGAAACTGGAATCCAAGCCCGGCTGAGGAAGAAATGAAGTTCGTACACGTCACAGTTGCAGACCCAGCGAGAGCCGGAACTCTGCCTCCTGTGACTCCTAGTCCATGTCATTGCTCAGATCTACCCCCTCCCTCCTCTGGATTTGTCAGTTGGGGAAACCGAGGCATGGCGAGGCAAAGTGACTTGCCAAAGATCCCCCCGCAGAGCAGGAGCCAGACCCGGCACTCCCCAGCCTGCGGGGTGCTGCCCCTGCTCTCTCACCTCCTCCTCACCGCCCGGCTGCCCTGACTCTCCGCCACCCTCTGCCCTGCCCCCTCCAAAGGGACTTAGAAATTGAAGATCCTCCAATTCCCTACCCTCCTCTGGCTGTCTGAGCAGCATATGCAGGTTGCCAGAAGATTCTTATTCTATGCCTCTGGCCTCAGAGGTCTGCCTGGCCCACCAGGTTGGAGACAGATGCATGACACTCTCACGCAGGGCTCTATTTGGGGGACTCAGCTAGCCTATACAATGCCTATGGGGGAGTTGGAAAAAGGCCCCCCATCTGGGCAGCCATGGCCCGTTCCAGGGCTTGGCCAGTGGGCCAGAGTGGGTTTCAGGCCCCACTTGCTTCAGCCCCAACCAGGGTGCCTTTGAGCAGTGCACACACCGCACAGCCTTCTCCAGAGGGCCTGCCGCCTTGTCTTTCTGGAGGCAGCCAGGCCCCCAAAGCTCTCCAAGAGAGTAAAACTTCCATGAAAATAAAATGAAGCCCCCTCCCCTTTTCTCCCTGCCCCCACACTCAGCCCCCTCTCCCCAGCACGGGCTGTGAAAAGCAAAAGACAGACGTAAATGGAGGCCGTGTGGGAACTGCAGTGGCCCTTTCCCAGAGGAGCAGAGGCTTGGGGTCCCGGCACCCGGGGTACTAAAAGGCCCCACCTTGGGGAGGGGACAGAGAAATGGCCAAAGCCAGAAGGGCAGCGCCAGGCCAGACTCCACCTGGCTGACCCAGAGGTCCGGCCCTGCCCTAGGCACATGGGCTGCTCCACCCCCCTGGGCCGTGTCCTGCTGCAGCTGTGTGGGGAGAGAGGCGCCATCGGACAGCGGAGAAAACAGGTGGGCGGGAGGAGGGGCGGCACCTACTAGCAACCTCTGGGTGCCCCATGACCCACGGCCCAGGCGACACCCCTCTGGCTGCCCCAAGACCTGCCACCCAGGGCGACACCCCTCTGGCTGCCTGCTCCACCACACCGTCTTTCTGTGACATTTTAACCATCTTTGGTGACATTTTGCCTGGCAGATGTCAAGCGTGGATTAAAAACCAGTCCATCTTGCTATTATCATCCCTAATCACTCATCGCCAGCCGAAGACTCCCAGCTGAGGAAACCAGGTCCGTCTAGGGCCCTCGGGCCCCACAGACCTTTCGCTGTGCTTTTGTGCCTTTTCAGAAATCTCCACGGCGAAGCCTCCTTCCCGCGGCCACCCACACACGTGAGCATGCGGCAAACCCATGCACTGGCACTGCTCCCCGGTCGTGGCTCCGGCCCAGGCCTGCGCCTCCCTCCAGCCCCCTCCTCTCGGGCAAGGGTTCCAGGCAAGGCCCTTCCCCTTCCCTTTCCTCTCTGGGATGTGGGCCAGAGGGGGGGAGGGGGAGGGGGAGCGCGATGGGTAGACGGTGGCCTCCAGGGCCTCCCACACACCTGGGCCCAGCCACCCCAAGACCCAGCGCACCTCCACGTGGGGCTGCAGCCCTGCGGCCCCAACACCCCGCCTGCCTGCGGGTGGGTCCAGAGCGTTCCCTGCCCCCTCAGAGCCCCGCTCCACCGCCAGCCCCTCTGCCCTTCCTCTGCCTCACTCCCCGTCTCCTGGCCCCTGGCCACCAGCCTTCCAAGAGGCCTGACCCCTCTGCCTCTTGAAGCCACCCCTCCCCTGACCCCCCGCCCTTCAGGCTATTGTCCCAGCCCTGCCTTTCTTTCACAGCCAGACCTCTCAGCCAGTGTCTGCACAGGCTGCCCACTTCCTCACCTCCCCCAGCCCGTCTGGCTGCAGCTTCCTCCACCCCAGACGCTGGCTCCCTGGCCACCTTTGACCTCCTTGTTGCTAAATCTAATGAGCCTCTTCACTCCACATGCACACTGCGGGCCAGGCCCTCCGCCGGCCACTTCCTTCTTCCTGACACACTTTCTGGCCCTGGCTGCTGACACCAGCCTCCCGGCCTCCCGGCCTCCCTCCCAGCCGCGGCAGCTCTGTCTGTGCAGGGAGAGGGCTCCGCGTCTTCCCAGCGGCCTGGGCCTGGTTCTGTGCGGCAGGACGGTGGCGAGACAAGCCTGTTGCACCTTGTCCACCTGCTCTTCTCACTCTTCTCCACGGCTCCCAGGCAGGCCCAGTCCCCAGCAGAGGCAAAAGGCCCCGAAGTCAGAGCCCGTATTCTCTTTCCTTCTGGCGCCTCAAAGGGCCCGGACAGTGCAAAGCATCAGGCCCCTAACCCATTCGAAACGCACGCCTCTTCCAGATAAAAGCCCACTCCCGTGTCAGGGACTTCTCTGACAGGGACTTCTCTGTGTCAGGGACACAGGCTAGGGCGAGGGTCCCCTCCAACAAGCCATGACCCCCTGGTCATGCTCACCTACATGCCCCTCCTTGGATAACACCCTCCATGGCTCCCCACTGCCTGTTCCCTCTGCCAGGGCTCTCCTGTGCCCTTCTGGCCTCCCCTCCCACAACTCCTCCTCGGGTGGCTTCTCTGTGCTCCAGAATATATGCTGCCTTCCAGACGCTCCGACACTTTCTGGCCCCCTCTGCAGTGCCTGTCACTTGTTTATCTCCTGCAAGCTCCTAACCATCCTTCAAGGCTTTCTTAAAAATAGCCTCTCCCAGAAAGCCTTCCTTGATTCCTCCAGAGCGCAGTGGTCTCCCCCTCCCCGACCCCAAGAAGCCTGTGCCCAACTTAGAGAAGGTGGCCTTTGCCATCTTGCATCATCATCAGCAGTTTTCCCTGCTCCCCTCTGCCTCTGTGAAAACGGGCCCGTGCCTTGCCTGTGTCCCCATCTCCAGGGTGGGCATAGCCTGCTCAGCACAGGTCCTGATCTGTCTTGGCTGAGGGGGAGACTGGAATGGATGAAGGGGGGTAGGAGAGCAGAGTGGTTAGGGCCGCAGGCTCCGAGGTTGAAGACATGGGTCCAAACTGAGGCTCTGCCGCCAGCTGCCTGCCTGACTCACCCATGACAGGTGTCACCATCCTCATCGACACTCTGGAAGTAAGAGCAGTGACTCCTTCATAAGCTGCTGTGGGGACTCCATAGACGCGTGCACTGAAATCTTCCCACCGAGCCGGGCACGCGGTGGGCACTCCCCAGACAGCAGCTCTGGGAGTTTCGATTCATCCTTACGGACGTTCCCGCTGGGAGGACCAGCGGGCCGAGGGGCGGAGAGCGTCCGGGCAGCCCCCCGTGGGAGGTGCACGTTTCTTCACACCAGCTCCCTCCTTTACCTCCCAGCTCAGCAGGCCACGTGCTCCTGGGATAACCCCAGCTCGGTTCATCGAATCCTGAACAATGCTCTGCGGGGCCAAGGGCGCCCCCCTGACCACCCCAAGGCCGCGGCCCTCCTTCCCTGGCATTTCTGTCTCTGCCCCAGGCCTGCATGGACCAGCGGTGGCTTCACAGCGCCTTGTCGGAGCGTACCAAGGAGGTCGGCCGTGGCCTCTGAGAGCTGCCACCTCCTCCGTCAGCACCCTCACGCCAGAGCTGGGGACCCGCCAGCCTGGGCGGCGTCGCTCGGGCCTGCGCCCGCCCGTTCTCCTAGCGCTCTCTCCCGGCGCCTCCGCCCTCCACACTAACCCGGCCCCCACCTCCAAGTGGCAGCAGCCAGCGTGGCTGTGGGCCTCCCTGGAGCCGTGACCCTGGCCGAGGAGGAGGGGAGGGGCCGGCCCGCCGCCCTTCAGCCGGCTAATGTGGAGCCTTAATGAATATGAATCGCCGCCGCGCGGGCCCCATCACATTCCTTCACACCTCGCTGAGCCCAGAAAGGTTACTCAGAATTAAATGTAAATCACATATTTACTGGTATGAATCAGATCGCAGTGTCACTTTCTCACAACAGAGAATTTAATCACACCGTGGCCCGAGGGCTTCTGCTCTCCTGAGGCCACCGCCTGTCCCTGCCCGTGGCCGCACCTGGGAAAGCGCAGCCCCCCGCCTCGGGGTGCGGCGGGGTGCGGCGGGGTGCTCCCGGGGCCTGGGAAAGGGCAGCGGGCACAGTGGGAGACCCCAGGCTGGCGTGTCCCGCCCTTTGGTACCCAAGTCACGGCTGCCGTTTAATGTCACATCAGTGTGAAGCAGTCACAATGGGCGAGGCGGCATGCTACATGCTGTGGACACTCAGCAAGTGCTGAATAATCACAAGAACTTCGCCGCTAAAAGGCTGCTGGCAGTGACCTCTTCTCCCAGGCTCGATGTGTCTCAGAGCCGCGGGGGAAGGAGAGGGACACACGAAAAGGCTGCTCCGTGCGGCTGCGTGCAGAGGCGGCGGGGCGGAAGGAGCTCTGGCTTGGCAGCCGGGAGGCCCGGCACAGACCCCGGCGTCGCCGCTGGCTCTCCCGAAGGACTGCGGCAGCTCACGGTCACCGCAGGTTCTTTGTCTGTAAAGTGGAGGCCGGCGAGGTCCTGCCGTGGGGCCGGCTCGTTGCCTGTGGGAGCGTTTGCCAGTAGTGCGGTGCTCTGCAAACGCAGAGCAAGGGTCACAGGACAAGGCACAAAGGGGCGGGCTCAGCCCCTCTTTGCCATGCAGCAGGGCCCTTGGTAGGAGTCCCGGCAGGCAGGACACCGTGTCGTGGAGAACGCATCTCGTGAGACCTCATGGCGGAGGCGCTATGGGGACGGAGGGCCCGGTGAGGACAATCCAGGCTCCTGCCTAGTGGCCGTGTGGCCCCAGAGTAGCCGTCAACCCCCTCAAGGTTCCCAGGAGCCCAGGAAAGAAATGAGGCCCGTCCTGGAGCAGAGAGGCTCAGACAGTGCGAGAGACCGGTCGCTGTGCAAACCATCGAGTGCCACACACGGCCAGGGGCTCTGTGTGGCCACTTCCCTCGCACGGCAGGGTGCCAGGGACATCTGCTTTCCGCAGCATGTCGTGGCCCCTTCCCTCCCCAAGCCTCCCTCGGAGGCCGGTCTCGGGGAAGCTCTTTGCGGTTTGCGAAGCCCGGTGCAGGGCAGGAGCGTGCTGCTGACTCAGGAAGACAGGCCATCGGTGCCGGGGCTGCGTGGTGGCTTCCAGCTCCTCACGTGGAGGAGTTGGCACTCTCTAGTGACCCCCAGGCTGAACGTCCTCCTCCCCCAGAGTTCGTGCCCAGGTGCACCCCCAGAGCTAAACGGCCCAGCAGCGCTTTCTTGCCAGAGAACTTCCTAGCTGGGAACTGTTTTCCGGAAAACCTGAGCCCACATTGTCTGTACAGGAAGCCAGTGCACATTCTGTGTGTGTGTGTGTGTGTGTGTGTGTGTGTGTGTGTGTGTGTGTGTGTGTTTAACCCAAAAAGCAGATGCAATTTCTTCATGGACCAGGAAGCCTCCCTTTTCACAAATTTTAAGGAACACAGCTCCCTGGGATTAAAGTCAAGGAGCTTTCTTTTTATAGCTAGTCCCAGGCTTAGAACAGCCCTGGCTTTGTTCATGAACTCGAGTTAGGGAAATGTCCACTGGAATTAGGATTCCACCTGGAGAGAACAGCGATTGTCCTCACTGGGTCCCCTTAGTGCCTCCACCTTAGGTCTCCCGGAATGCCTTCTCTACGACAGCGTCTTGCCTGCCGGGGACACCCATCAAGGGCCCTGCTGCATGGCAAAGAGGTGTGACAAGGGGCACGTGCCATGGGATCCCCAGGTCTGCTCATGTGCCCATCACTCAGAAGCAGAGGCCTTGGGGGAATAGTTCGGGAAGGCTGAGCCAGGTGCCAGTGGGGTTGGAGGACTGTCCTATGACGTGGTCGGTGTGCCTCCCGATAGGCACGGACTGGCGCTGTGTCCCCACCGCGGGAATACGAGGGCCTGGGAGTCAAGGGTTGAGAGTTTGTCCCTGTCACCGTCACTCCCAGTGACCCTCTGGCCGGATCGACATTTCCTGCCCGCACAACCCTTAGGCTCTGTGGGGCCAGGGCTCCTGGCCCCAGGCAGCCACAGTTCTGTCGCGGGGTCAGTACTCTTGCAGGTGATACTGTAAAGGTCCCATTGGACTTAGAGCTGTGGCTGCCACCTGTCACTGTGGGTTCCTGGTGGGCTAGCGGGCACTGAAAGGAGTCTCCATGCTCGAGGGCCATCCACCCTGATTACTGGGGGGGCAAGTTCTGTGGCTGCCGAGGCGGGCAGGGATTCGCTGCGAGTGTCGTCGTGTGGAAAGGATCTGTGAGTGAGCACTGTGGCAGTGGCAGCTCCACAAGGACAGGACAGAGCCGGGGCTCAGAGCCCCTTGGCATGACGGGCTGGGTCACCCTGCCCAGTAAGTAGCTCAGAGCAGCCAGGTGCTCGTTGGGGACGAGGAACGTGAAAACCGGGTAATGGACATGAGATTGAAGAGCACCTGCCGCAGCCCCAGGACAGGAGGCGGCAGCAGGGACTGCGGCTTGTGGCACTTACGCCTTCTCAGAGATTCGAAGGAGGCTCTGTAGTCATTGGACTTGCACCCCCTCTTGGAGGGAAAGGAGGACACCCAGTTTTCACAGAAGACTGAGCCCCCAGATTGCAGCATGGGAGTGGGACACGACAGGAGGGCAGACACCGCCGGGGCTGGTCTGGGTGACATAGAGACACGTCTTCGCCGTCCTTCTCACCCCCCAGACTGCCCTCCTCCAGGCTCCTAGACACCCGCCCCACTGCAGCGGCCAGCTCTGTGACTCCGATCAAATGAATGTAGCCACGACCCCAAAGCATCTCGGCTCGTCTCTGTGTGCACACGTGTCCCTGCTGTGGGGCTTTCCCGTGGGTGTTGAGACCTGAAACACAGCAAGACTCGCACGGCTCCCACACGTGTGCATGGGAACATGCAGCAGTGACTATCCCGGGGAACCCTTTGAGCAGTGGGATTCCAGATCCCGTGGGTAGATTCTTCTCCCTTTCTTTCCCCGGATGGACTGTTTCACGACGCAGTCACTTCATGGCCTTTTGAGAGACGTGTCCCTGAGATGAACCAAGCGGCCACGCCTGATGCCACTGGCTGGCCTCTGTTGTGCTGCATGCCGGTGCTGACTTTGCCTCTCCCCGGCGTCTCCCAGCGGGGCCCTCGCTCCGGCTCCCTGGCATCGCACTCCTTGAAAGAACAGTCGCACGCAGCCTGTACCCAGGCCTTGCCCTACAGAGAATTTCAGCTAAAGTAAGGTGATCAAGCCCCTCTAATCTTTGCCCCGAGGCTCGACGGCGGGCACCACGACCGTCTCCCGGTTCCGTGTTAGGGAGGAAGGCGGAGGGAAGGTCAGCCTCCACCCAGCACCGTGCCACAGGGAAGTCGCAGAGACAGAGCCTGCACCTGGCCCTGCCTCCAAGCCCAGGCTCACTCCAGGGCGTGGAGACGCCGCCTCTGGGAAGCCTTCCTGGGAGGGCAGGCTGAGGGTGGTGGGGCCAGGAAGGACGGGAGACGGCTCACCTGGGAGAGCCTGCTGGGCCGAGGGGGAGGCCAGCGTCGGCCGGGCAGTGAAGCAGGGCAGGGAGCTTCGGCGTGGCGGGCGCAGGTCTCCCGCCAAGGAGTGGCGAAATCAAGACCCTAAGAGGGACGCTGGGTACACAGCCCGCAAGTGCCTCTGGACGGCAGCGTGTAGCACTCGGGGAAGTGAGGGATCCAAGGCTTACGGCTCGGAGGCTGTCTCAAGAGCTGCCTCCTTTTTTCTTACTCCTGGAGTCACGGAAGCCCCAGAGGGTGACACAGGGGAGACCCAGGACCCCTCCCTGCCAGGGTTTCCCGTTTATGCTCTTGGGAACTCTTGTGCTTCCAAAGACATTGACAAGAGTGCCACAAAAGAACAGCCTCCTTCTAGAAGGTCCCAAGGTGCTGTGTCATAGTGAAGTCCCACAGCACATGCCAGCCAACAGGTACGCAGACAACAGCAACAAAACCCTGACTCTAGCATCGCCCTAGCTCATTAGACCATGCAACCTAGCAAGGAAAAGGTTTTTTCCTGAACGACAGATATTTTCATCTTATAGCCTACTCTGTTCTACAAAGCAGGCTATACTATAGTGTTTGGAAAAACAGTGAGCTAACTTGGTGCCCTCATTTGACTGTAGAGGGAAACCACAGACCAGAGAGGTGAGTCAACTTGTCCAGAGACACACAGCAGGAGCGCACACATCCTGATTCCGTGGCCGGGGCTCTCTTTCTTCAACCTGGGAGAAATTTCCACTGCATGATCGTTGCCAAGCTATTAATGAAAATGAGACCTAAATTAGCTTCAGAAAATGAGGTTTTAGCATTGGAAAGTTTTGACTATTGAAATAGGGAATGCAAATGAGTATGCGTGCTAGAAATCAGCTAGCAAGCAAGAAGGACGCTCCACAGATCCCAGCCATCGGGACCCGTGGCACCTCTTTGGGCCTCGGTTTCTCATTTTGTGAAGCGAGATGGGAGTGAGCAGGCTGGCCGGTTGCTAAGGCTTCTCTCAGACGTGGCGAGATCCTGTGATTTCAGAGACAAGGATGAACAGTAGAGAGGGCTGGGGTCCTGGGGTGGGGGACCCCGCCAGGAGGGGAGGCCGGCCGGCCCAGCGTGCGGCCCGGGCAGGCTGCTCAGCTGCCCGCTGAGGAAGGCCCTTTCCCCAGAAGCAGAGTGTGCGTCTCGCATTAACTTGCAAGGCAGCGCTGATTAGTAATTAAATGGCTTTAAAAAATAAAGCCATTAAAGCTAATGCCATCAAAATCAGAACCTCAGACGCTGGCTCATAATTACGAGTGTACCTTGAGACTCACAGGAGAGGACATTTACATTTAACACGCACACTGCACAGGCATTCATATCCACCCCCACCCTGCCGCCAGCTTCAGGGGCCCGCTGATGGATTCATTTGCTTCCCAGCCTTACTCTGATCCCGGGAAAAGCAGGTCATCCCGCATGCAGGCGGTGAGGGGAGGGGTGGAAGGGGCTTTGCGTGAGTCGGTTCCAGCCCGGCCACGCCTGGCCGTGTTGCATTGCGCGAGTTACCCGATCACCTTGGCACACCTCATTTTGCTCATCTTAAAGCGGTGATAGCGATGCCCATCTTGTAGTGCCGTGCGAAGGATGGAATGAGTCATGCGTTTCTAAATGCAACCCACAGTCCTTATTAGACCTGACTTGGCACTCAGCGGGCCCTTGTCCAGTGTGTCCCGGGCTGAGCGCCTACAGTGTAGCCGGCCCCTTGCTGCGCGTTGCGGGGACCAGGGAGGAGAGTGTGGGGCCCTGGAGCAGAGTCACTGTCCCTGGGAGACGAGCTGAATGAAGGTGAAACCTCTGGGCTCATGGAGCCGAGGGGTCAGGGCAGACCTGCAGTGAGGACGGCCGCGGGCCAGTGCTGTGCACTGGGGAAGAAGCGCCTGCAGCCCAGCGGGGACAGGTGCGTTCGCAGCGCCTGCTACACGCCTGGCCTCGTGCCGGTGCTTTACTCGCAGTCTCACTTGATCCACACCCCACCCCCATTTGGCAGACGAGGACATCGGGGCTCAGAGAAGCCGATCAGCTTGTTCAGCATCACAGAGCTGGGAGCGGAGGAGCCGTGGGTCAGCTGGGAGCTGGGAGCCCCACAGCCCACTGTCGTCTCATGGCCCCAGGCTGCATGCCGGGCGGAGGAGAACAGGGCCTACACCGTCCCTTAGGTGCCGGGCTGCAGAAGGGGCAGGTGTCAGAGGCTTCTGATGCCAGGCTGAGAGGCAGACTCGGCCCAGAAGGTCTGAGAGGGAAAAGTGACCCCAGCCCTCACCACACCTCACAGTCTTGCCTCTGTGCCATGGTGACTCCCCTCACTCAGGTGTGGGCCTCCCCTGGAGCAAACCCCCTTGTCAGTCACCCTGGCAAGGTTTCTAGGCCTGCAGATCCTAGAGCTCCAGGCTGTCCCTTCACCTTTGAGGACAGCCACTCGGAGGAGAGAACCAGCCAACAGCCGGTGAATCTGCCAGGCCTGCATTCTAGACTTCTAGAAGATAGTCCATTGCTGTGTGACTTTGGGCCAGTCCCTTCCCCTCTCTGGGCCTCCACTTCCTAGTCTGTAAAATGAGAAGGTGGAACAAGACAAGCTCAGCGCTCCCCCCCCCCCAGCCTTGACTGCATGATTCTATGTGAGCCTTTGTAGCTTGTGGAATTTTTTAAAAATAAAGCACCTGCCCTTGGTGCACAGGCTAATGAGACTTTCGACTCTCCTTATTTCCCCCCAAGACTTAACTGTCCAGGGGCTAAGAAACAGAAGCTTGGGGGCCTTTTTTAAAAAAAGAATATAAAATATCAGGGCCAGACAGGCCATTTTCAGACAGTCCCTGGGGCCTAGTCAGCTATTAAAGATGGAAATTATATATTCATAACACAGGATATTGCTGCTTGCTTATTTATAACTTGCTCCATTTCCAGAATATTTATTCTAGACGAGGAGGCTTGATAATTTTCATCCAATCTACTCCTCATAGCTTAGGGCAAAAGAAGGAAACAGCTCAATTGAAGGAGCAGCTTTCTATTATCGGCAGGTAAGAAAGGAGCATGCTGCTCTCTCTGCAGGCCGGCACCCCCTCCGGTCTGCACCAGCCCCCGGGCGCCCGGCCAGGCCTCGCCACCCCCAGCACGGTCCTCTCCAACAAGGCAGGACGCCGCACGGGAGGGCAAAGCAGCACGTCCACCACCCCCTCCTGTGACCCAGGAAGAGGGCATGTGCTTGCTCAAGGTCACAGGGACTGGGACACACATGTGGGCAGAGCTGGGGGTGAGCCCAGGCACCCCGAGTCTCAGGCCAGCACTGCTCAAGGAGGGAAAGGGAAGTAGGGGGGACCTACTGGCTGCCAGTCTCTGGACTGAGCACTGAATCCTAAGCTGTGAGATATCATGAAGCACCTACTGTATGCCTTGCCCTGTGCTGGGCTGTGCAGGGGACAAGGAAGGGTCCCTCCGAGAAGGTGGGAGCAAACCACACTGCGTCGCCAGCCGGCCCTACCAGTCCGGACGCCCCTCCTCTGCTAGGTTCATCAGTGTCACTCCCACCGGACCGTGGACAATGAGGAACTGGTCCAAGGTCACAGAGCTGGTAAGGACTGGGCAGGGCCGGGATTTGGACCCACCCTGGTCAGATGCAGGAGCCCTGCTCTTTCTAGGACCCCCACACCCTCTCCTGGTCAAACTGCAGACAGCTGAGGCTCCCTCTGCCCCACTTCCCGTGGGCACGCTGGCTGTGAGCACTGCCACACCCTGCAGGAACACGGAGCCCGGGCCCTATCACAGGGAGAGAAACCAGACGCCCGGAAGCCACTTCGTGATTGTCAGAGAAAGGCTATAAGCCAGGATGTCTCCAAGTCCAACCTAAATGTAACCTCTGACTTCCATATACCTCGCACGGTCACACACGCATGCACACACATGCACACACACGCACACGTGCCAGGTATGGCTGGCGTGCTGCCCCGTCTGAACATCCGCAGTGACACCTCCCCTGCCTGCTTGCTTGGCGAGGCTGGAAACCCTACTTAGAGTAAGAGTCACCCAGACGGAAAGAGCGCGTGTTTGTGCTGTGTCATTTGTGCATTCTGCAAACATTCGTGGAGCACCTGTGTCAGAGCCGGCCCCAGGCAGACGCACGGGTGACAGCGTTGAACGGGGGAGGCAGGCCCCGGGCATGCCTCCTTCAGGGCGTGGTTTGGTGGAGGGCCTGGGACGGGGCCTGGGCCCTGGGCGAACTGGGCCCGTGAGGGGTCAGGAGCCGCGCCAAGAGCAGGGCACCTGCAGAGGCCCTCCGGGCGGGGGGAGGCTGGAGAGGGGGCCCAGGCCGGGCCAGACCTGCAGGTCCTCCCCCACCGCACTAAGGATTAGGGTCTCTGTCATGATCGGTTTTCAGTATGTCTGAGAGCTGAGCAGGAGGGCGTGGGGGGAGCCAGGGCCTCCTGCCACGGCTGACGCGGCTCCTAAAGCAGCCTGTGTGCGCAGCGTGTACCTCCGCCGTTCCTGGGTAGCCCTGCTACGGAAGCCTCCCAGCACCGAGCTCAGGAAAGGCCGAGGACCACCTACATCATCAGAACCCGGGGCCGGGGAGCTGATCTGAAATTCGGATTTCCAGGCCCGGGCCAGACCTCTGGAATCAGAAGCTCTGGGGCTGTCCTGACATCTGTATTTTATGAACTCAGCAGGAAACTCGGAAGCAGAAAGTTGAAGGCCTTTAACTTGGTCTCTCTGAGGTTCGTCTGGAGAGAGTCCTGGCACCCGGGCATTCTCCAGCCGCGAGGGCAGCGGTCTCAGCCCACGCTGAGCTTTAGAACCGTCTGGAGGACCTTGAGCCTCAGGCGCTGAGCTTCATGCGCAGAGATTCTGGTTCACGTGGTCTGCAGGGCTGGGCCGGCTGACTCTAACCCCTCCCCAGGCGACTTTGTGGTGCAGGCAGGGTGGGGGGGCTCTGAGTCTTAATCAGGACATGATGGGGACCTTAGGGGACAGAGACAGAGGCCCAAGAGCTCGGAGTCCACTGATTCAGCCTTGCCCCTTCCACACACCCGCCTTCTGCACACGCCAGGCCCCGCGCGGGGTGCCGGCGTCCCGTTCCCAGGGCGGCGTGGTGTGAGCCACGGTGCCTGGGCCGTGTCCCAGTCCCGCACTCTCACGGGGCAGGAAACTTGCACGCTGAGAACGACCAGGCAGCGGAGTCTCTCACCACCTCATCGTCCCGCCTGAGGTCCGGGGAGGAGAAGGGACTGCCCCAAGGTCACACGGGTGTGGGGTGAGAGATGGCTGAGCACATGACAGAGGCGAAGGTCCCGGCCCTTCTTAGTCCCTGGCACCGCGTGTGCATAGCAGGGGACTGAGCACGGCACAGGGATGTGGGGCAGGGCGGGCGAGGGGCCGGTGGGCGAACTTCCAACATAGGAGGAGCATGGGCCCGTCAGAGCCCCACAGCCTAGCCGCGTGTGCAGGGTCCATGCAGTGCCCCACCCTCTTTGTAAATGTGGAAACTGCGGCCCAGGTGCAGGGGGTCACGCCTGGAGTCACCCACACACTCTGACACACACAGATGCTCACACAACATGCATACACAGGCACACACACAACACGTACACTCACATACAGATACACACAGACACACACACACAGACATGCACACATACACACACCCACAAATACACACATACAACACGCACACACGCATACACATGAACATATGCAAATGCACCTATACACACAGCTCCCTAGACACATACGGCCTCCAGGGTTCTTCCCGAGTACTGCTTCAGGGCTCAGCGTGAGTGCAGTTTATTGATTCTTCGACGCTGTGGAATTTATTTCTGCATCTTTTAAACCACAATTCTTGCCCAGGATATCCTAAACCTTAATATCAGATGAATCATGGTGACATGAGGTTTTGGGGGTCATTGTCTTTTCTATTTCTTTGAATCAATAAATCATTTGTAAATGCCTTTAATGGAGACAGATGAAAACCAGCCTTACCTTACTATAACATTGATATTTTCAGCCTCTAAGTACAGTTTCTCAGCCCAGGAGTCTACAGAGTCTATAAACACGGGAAGCCCCTCTTCTAGGAATTTAAGTTTGCTTCGATCTCATCGACCGAGGCGACCAGGCGCCTCTGTGCACCTGGCTGAGGTCCTGGAGCCTGGGCAGGCCCGGCCCTGACCACAAAGGCCTCCTCCTCCACACGCCTGACACGGCAACGCTGGCTAAAGACAGCCCCTCACCGGGGCTCATCACAGGCACTGACAACACTCGTCCTCATGAACACGCATACAGCCACACCGACTCGCCCCGGGTCACATGCACACGTGCATCCATGCAGATAAACGTGCACACACACACATGTGGGACCTGCCTGTGCACATACTCCAAGGCTCCTTATTACCCACAAATACAGAAGGATGTATGTGGGAGAGAGAACGAGAGAGACAGAGAGACTTGATTTTATAGGAAGCTAGGGGACAATTATTTTGGATTCTATATTTTTAACCCTAAGGCCTAAGGTTTGGAACAATCTCTTCTCACTTCCTCTCCATTCCCCCCCCTTAGCCCTATGTTTCATTTCCTGGGAAACCAGCAAGTGAGAGATGCTGAGGACCTGGGTGACATCAGCAGGTGACACAGGGCAGGAGCAGGGACTTCCTCCATCATTTGCTATTCAGACAGGAGCAGCCCAACAAATTTCAAGCCAAAGACACTGCCTGAACCCACAGACAGGTCAGGTTTAAACGCCCAAGCCGGCAGAGGGTTAAAAGGTGTTGCTGCCTTCTGCAAAGCCCACTGTGACTCTCTCTGCCAAGGCCAAGAGCAATTCTGTAGCGGGAAGGGGCAAGAGCCTCCCAAGACAGCCTCCTGGAAAATAAGCCCTCAGGTGGCATCTCACGGGAGGAACAGTTAACAGAAATGCAGTCTCGCAGGAGGTGACAGGCACAGGCTTTGCTCCTATGGACCCTGGGGACAGCGTGTCCCTTTGCTATGAGTTGAGGAGCATAAACTCAGCTTTGCCCCGACACAGACAAGCTGCTCCATCCCAGGGCCGCTAGGGAGTCCCTCTCACTGTCCTTCACATCTAGAAGAAAACACATCCATCTCAGATGCCCTCCTGGTGAACAGAGCAGCAGCAGAACCCCAAAGAATGTCTTACCCAACATCAGCACCCCCTTGGTACATCTGCAGCCAGTAGTGCTGGGGAACGGGGCCCTGGACCCTCTGGAGGCCTGAGCGTTGGCTTCTGAGTCACTGTGCAAGCTCAGCTGCCACTTAACCTTTCTGGGTGTCAGCCTCACTTCCCTTGCAATGGGAGGCTCATTATTCCCTTGCAGTATGAGGCTCCAGGGATTCCCAAGTGGCCCGTCCCAGAGAAGGTCTACAATGCATGAAAAATAAGCTTTTAGAGGTTATTCTTACCAGAGACTCATTGATCACATCAGAGGAGAAGACCACTTCCCTAAAGTTGGGACAAGTGGGTTGACTGCTGGAAGTTTGCCCAGAATGCCAGAGTTTACAAAGCTCTTTGGGAAAAGTATTTCCATCATGCTCCCAACACCCCTGCAAAGAGTGCACAAAATATTTTTATCCCAATCCTGCAGGAGAGAAAATCAAGGCCCCAGGGAGAGAGTGCTTTGCTCAAGGTCACACAGATAATTTGCAACTTCAACCCAGCACGGGCCTGTGGTCTTGTGACTCAGAACATTCCAAAGGGCTTCAGAGTTGAGGTGGTATCTTCACAAATCCTGTCCCATGGTGTGAGAAGACCGATCCTCAGCCTATAGTCACCAGCCTTGATCCAGCTGGACATTCTTGCATGCTGAGAAGGCGGCAAGCATGGCTGTCATCACTCTAATCCTGGCACCTGGAACAGTGCCTGGCGCAGGACAGGTGATCGGAGAACATTTTTAGAATGGAGGGGAAATGGATGCTGCTGGTTGGGTGGTAGGTGGAGCTGTGCATGCGTGCATAAACTGACAGAGGATAGCTAAGGACTCTGGAGCAGTACAAACTTCTATTTTACTTCTGTCTCCATCTTCCTGAATGTGTGCCTTTGGACAAGCCACTGAACCCTTCCGAGCCTTGGTTCCCTTATCTGTAATGATCTGTAATGGGTGGTGGTATCTACCTCATACAGGTGGTAAAGATGATATTGGCAAGCCTTGCAAACCCCAGAGCATGGTCCCTAGAAGAGACATGCTTCCACCATGGGAGTTATTTCTACTCATTCCTACAGGGGCTGGGCTGGGATTGCCCCCCAGGCTGCTCACCTTCTTCTACTCCTGCCCACTTTTGCTCTCTTCCAGCCTGCTGGGATCCCCGGCCAAGCTTGGTGGCTGGCCAGTCATTACTCTAGCCCTGTCTGACCTGAGCAGCTTACAGGGCCAGGCTCCGTTTGCCTGTTCCCCCCAGCACAGTCACCTCTGTTGCCAGACCCCTAGGGCCAGTGCAAGCACAGCCACCAAATTCAGCCTCGTAGGATCCAGGCAACTGGGGACATGTGTACTCTAGGGAGTCCTTACTGTGGCTGGCATTAGGCACTGGGAGAGCAAAGGGAGAAGAGCTCTCCCCTATTCCCTTCCTTCCAGCTCCCCTCCGCCTCTCCAGGGAAGCTGCTGGGTAATGGGAGCACGCGTCTTATTAGTCAGGGTGCTTTCTGCTGCTTGAAGCTGGGAACCCCAACCAAACCGGCTTAAATAATAAGAAAGCTGTGAAGGGGCAAAGGCCCAGAGGCAGGGCAGAGGCGGTGAGATTCCCACATGGGCACAAGGTGGCTGCTGAGGCTCCGAGCATCATAGGTAGACGCTGCAACAGAAAGCAGAGCGGGAGGCCATTCATCTGTGAGAGAAAGCTTCCCCAGAGAGCTTCACCCTCTTTCATTCACAAACTCAAGCTCACACAACCCCACACCAGGCTGGCGGGACTCAGAGTCTCCTTGCTTTGAAGCGTCATCGGCTCCCCTTGGCCTGGGCAGCAGGCCTTGCGTAGGGACCCTGGAGGCTACTCTCCTCCACAAAGGTGATGCAGCCACTTCATTATCCGCTCAATATGTCCTTTGATGGGGACGGCCCTGCTGGGCTGGCCTGGAATATTAGCTGGGTTAATTGTCCCTTCTAATGAACAACCAGTTTAATCAAGGACTTAATGCCCTCAGCCACTCAATTACGCCTGCCTCTGGACATGCAGATTCCGTTACCGCCCCAGCGCCTGCATGCAGGGAGAATGAGATTGGCTGGTGTGTGTGTGTGTGTGTGTGTGTGTGTGTGTGTGTGTGTGTGTGTGTATGCGTGTCGTCATTGCCTGCAGGCATTTGTTAAGAGCAAACCGTGGGCCCGAGCCCACGCTGGCAGAGAGCACCTGACCTTGGCTGGTGGCTCCATGGCCTCGTCAGGTAGTTCTGCCTGGCTCTGCTCAACAGGGTTTCGCAACCACAGCTCACCTGCAATTGGGGCGTGTGTGTGTGTGTGTGTGTGTGTGTGTGTGTGTGTGTGAGAGAGAGAGAGAGAGAGATTTCTGTGGGGTTAATAGTCTTCAAATTGAATTATTTAAATCAAACTCGACCCATGAAAACCCACATTTACACACACACACTCATGCATGCACACACCCAAATTCCAAATTCAGCTACTGTTCACTCTATCAAAAAAAAAAAAAAAAAAGCAAAAACATAAAAGGACTTAACTGCAGAGTTTTTTGTAGGACTACATTGAAATCTTCATTTCCTAACACATGAAAGATGAGGTGCGGTTAGAAACAGCCCACATGCCTGTTAGGAGGGTGGCTAGATACTTCATGGCACATCTACGTAAAACTCCGCAGCCGTTCCAGCACTGAGTGTGTCACTACCCACTGATGTGCATGTGACACATTTTGAGTTTAAAAAGAAGGTTGTAAAATTGCATATTGATGGCATGATCCACGCGTGGAAAGTTGTGTGTATCAGGATCTATATAAATATTGATGGACAGAGAGTTGTCTGAAAGGCTGAAAGGGTCCCCCAAATTTTACCACTGCTTACAACTGGGTGGTGAGATTTCAGGTCACTTTGCTTTATTTTAATTTGTCTATATATACTGGCTATTCTATAAGAATGTGTATAATCAAATTAAGGCAATGCAGCAATTTTTACTTGGGGGCATTCTCTCGTGCCTTTCCAGAGCCCCATGCTATAGATAACGGTCACACTTGTCTCACCTCCTAAGAAGTCTCAAGCCCTATGTGGGACTCAGGAGACAAGTGTGCCCCTAAATCTGTCACTCACCTGCTTTGGACACTCTGGGGCTCAATTTGCCCCTCTAGAAAACGGTCATGCTATTTACTTCAACAACTTGAATGGATTTTTATTTGCTTATGATTATAAGCATAATACATAATCACTGATAAAATGTAAAAACCGCAGAAAAGCATATGGAAGAAAACATCACCGATGAGCCGAAGGTATCCACTGATAACATGTTGGTGCATTTCCTTCTAGCCTTTTTCCCAGGTAGAGTGGGGGCGAGGACCCACGCCGGCCTGAGCCTGGTGCTGACTCTACTGAGACAGGCCGTGTTCCAGACCCAGCACTGCCACTGGCCGGCTGGGTGGCCTCAGCCTGGCTCCTTATTTGTGACATGGGGACAATAACACCAATGCCTTTCCCATATAGTGTTAAGTGAGATGAGGACCATAAAGCCCCAGTCCTGTTCTGGCGTGGGGCAAAGCGTTACTGCTATACTATAGATACTATTTCAGAACCTTTTCTCCCTCCACCCACCCCAGCGTCTTACCCCTTTCTCCTATTTAGAAACTGCTGTGAGGATGAGGATGACAGGAGATGGTGTCGTCCGTGGTTCCTGGCCCGGGCTTCACATCGGAGCTCTCTGGGATGCTCATAACCCACCGATGCTCAGGCCCAGCCTAATTAAATAAGAACCATGGGGGTGGGGCCCCAGCATTGGTATTTCTGGAAGGCTCCCCAGAGAATCCTAATATGAGCCCTGGCTGAGCACCATCCGTGCGTGTCCAAGTGCTTTAGAAAGGCCAGAGAGCTGCGTGAAGGGAAGGGCTGTTATTACTCATTAGGGATGCTTCTCTGGGGGTGGAAATGAGGCCACTGACTCCTGCTCACTCTCCCCTGACCCCTCCTAGCGACACATCCTGGCAAATTCACAATCTCTTGCTCTGGGCAGGGCTTTAGGGCCCACACGCATTTTCGTGTCACTTCCGGAGCTGAGGGTTGCGTGGTTTAATTGCGCACAGACTCTACCCCGGCACCGCGCCGGGTACCGCGTTAGGCGAGCGCTGCACGTGCAGAACAAGGGAACCGGCGCTTCCTCGCCTTGCCCCAGCCTCTGTGGAGGGCGACTTGGTGATATCCATGAACAATGTTATAGGTACACACCAATTCCACACCTAGGAATATAACTAATGCAAATGAGTCTTAATTAACGTCCCCCAAACAAATGCATATGGCAGCATCATTTATAATAACCCCAAACTGGGAACAACCCAAATGCCATCAATAGTTGAACAGATAAATAAATTGTAACATATTCACAAAATGGAACACCAAGCAGCAATGAAAAAAAAAAGAGCTATAGCTAAACACAACATGGGTGAGTCTCACGGACGTAACACTGAACAAAAGAAACCACACATGAAGTACATACATTGTTTAGGGGTCCACTGATACCAAATTCAGAAATAGGAAAAATCAATCCATGGTGATAGAGGCCAGATTAGCAAATTGCCTTGGGTATCCACCTGCACAAGGCCCGGGATGGGGCTGGGAACATTCCATAGTAACGTACACCTTGATCTGGGCAGTGATCACACGGGTGTATATTCGTGTATTGCATTTATTGAACTGTACACTTTGCTTTTTGCAAGTGAAGTTTTAAATGAACTTTTAAAAAATGCAAATAAAATGGCATATATCCTTTGCACCAGTGACTCCACTTCCAGCATTTTTTTCTATAGGTGCATTTGCACATGGAGGATATTACATGGGTCAAGATTATTTATTGCAACATTTATTGTAAGAACAAAAGATTAGCAAAAAACAATATGCCCACCAATAGGAGCTGCGTAAAGAAAGTGCAAGTCTGAACCGTGTAGCATGACACACAGTGCAAACAGGAAAGATGGCCGAAACACATTCTTAAAGTGAAAAAAAAAAAATAAAGGTGCAGAGATGCATAAAGAGTCTGCTATCTTTGAGGTTAAAAACTGTAAACAGAGAGAGAGAGAGAGAGAGAGAGAGAGAGAGATTCATTCATGGAAACGTAAAATAAAATATCTCTGGACGGACAAATAAGAAACTAGAGGTTGGCTGACCATGGAGAGCCGACATAAGTGGGTGAATAGGGTAGAAGGAAATTTTGCACTGTATATTTTTCATGCATTTTGAATCTCGAACCTATTAAAACTCACCTTGGTGTATAATACAATCCCAAACCTACCCCACTGCCCTTCCCCTGCCATCCCTGTCATCTTCTACCTCCTGGTGCCTTGCAAATGCAGCACGACTCTTACACCTGCCCTGGGTCTTATTTTGGGAAATATCTCTTCTTTGCCTGGTGTCACCTCCTCTAGGAAGCCTTCCCAGACTTCCCCAGACACCTCTGGGCTCCAGAAATCCATATTCCTCATACATCATTTCTCATGTGTCATTTGTCACACTGCTCGTGATAACTGGTTTTCAGGGCTATGTGCCTACTCTGATGTCATCGGCCAGCACGGTGCCTGGAAACAAGGTTTGTGCGATGAACGGGTGGATGGTTTTTACTAGGCTGGGAACTGAGGATCAGCATTTGTCTCCTACGCATCCTGTCTAGTTTCCAAATTCTGTGCAAGCATGCAGTGTGCCTCAGTCTCCTCATCTGTAAAATGGGAGCACTAACAGCACCTACCTCACAGGATTAGTTAGTGAGGGTTAAATGAGTTGATAGAAGTAAAGCATGTAGAAGCACGTTTGGTGTTAGCAGTTACTGTTTCCAGATCACTGTATCGTGAGAAGGGAGAAGACACATTCCAGGGAGTGCAGAAGCCTGTACTGTGGCAGGTCTGAACCCAGACCCCCAAGGCAGCGTCCCCATCCCCATGGCTGATTTCTCTTCTCTGGGGGTGAGCCTGGGGCAGCTCCGGACCTGGGGGCGGGGAGGTAGTCAAACACCTGTCCTCCGGGCCTCAGAGCCCCCTTTGCTGCCTCTTTCTCCCAGCCCCGCGCCACCACAAGCCCCTCTGCCCCCGCCCGCACGGGGGGAGTGAGCAGCGGGGGGAACAGGAATCGGGCACGTGGGAGGGCGCAGGGGGCCGTTTGAATGAGGACCCCGAGTCAGAACGGAGCACCGTCCCGACGGCTGAAGTGGACGGCTGCGTTGCACCCTCCAAACCTGAGAGTGGGGAAGAATCGGGGCGCAGACTGGGTGTCTTCAAGCCACGTCCCGTAGATCGTTGCCTGAAAGGAGTCCAGGGGACCTCTAACCTTGCTAAGGTCCAGCGGTCTCATCTGCCAAGTGAGGAGCATCACTGCTTGCAGAAAGGAAATGATAATTCGGACTCTCCAGCTGCTCAGTCCCCACCACCCCCTGCTGCCTCCTCCAGCCGGCCCACGCTCTTGCTGGGTTTGCCTTGCTCCTGAAGGCACCCCTGCAAGCGGTGTCAGTCACCAAGGTGCCCGCTCTTTCGCGTACTGCCAGCGTGTCGGAGAGGCCACCGGCAGGGGAGAGAAAGTGCGGGGCCCCTCTCTGCCCAGGGCCCCTCTCTGCCCAGGGCCCCTCTCTGCCCAGGGCCACTCTCTGCCCGAGGCATCGCAGTCCCCCGAGGTCCAGGCCAAAGCCCCTTCACTCTTGGTCCCGGTAGTTTTCCATGAGCTGAGAAGCAGCCAGACCTGCATGCTGCCAGGAAGACATGCCTTCCTTTAGCCTCTAGGTACAGAGAATAAATCTGCGTCCTCCTAAACACGCCAGATTCCGGGCCTGCTGGAGCCTGGGAGGCCAGATGCTGCTTCTGAGCCTGGCCCCCAGATGCCCGAAATTCCACCTTATCCACACGTGCCTCCACGCTGAGCTGCCCTGGGCAGCTGAAGGTTGTGCCAGGGCGGGACAGTGCTCCAGACTGGGCTGGGGCCGATCTTGCAGGACAGGCTTGGCAGGAAGGCAGATGTGCAAGCTGCAGACACCAGGTGGGGGCAGGGGGAGGGAAGGAGAGGGAGGGGACAGAGGTGCTGAGGAGGAAGCTCCCAGCTTTTTAGGGTGCAGAGGTGAGGGGGGAAGGGAAGTAGGAGGGGAGAAGGGCCGGGGAGCAGGGTGGACACCCAGGTCAGGTGGACAGCCAGCCCCACAGAGGGAGCCCACAGCACCTGCTCTGTCATTCGCTGAGGGAACAAATGACCTCCTGCAGGAACAGAGGTGGGAAACAAGGCAAACTGCTCCCTGACCCTCCTGCTCGCTTCCATCCCAGCCCCCACAAACACAAAGGAATGCCAACTCTCCCCTGCCTGAAGATCCTGCTCCACTGGGACAGAAACAAGAATGAGTCAGACCGGCCCCCCATCAGAAAATATAATTTTCACCAACCCGCTCCCCAGAAGGAGCCGCCTCCTCTAGGGCCGTTCTGTTTCTGCCCTTTCTGTCTCTAGCTTGGGGGAGGACCTGGCCTTGAGCTCAGCTAGACCTAGTCTCAGACACTGGCTCTGTCACACCTGTAGGTGTCTGGGCAAGACCCTTGGCCACACAAACCTCAGTCTCCTTATCTGAAATGTGGAGGAAATAGCACTGTCCTCCCAGGGTTACGAGGGTGACAGGAGCTGGCGCGTGTGGGGCCGCGGGCAGGGCTGGCTGGAACCAGGCGGTCCTGCTCCCACCAGGCGGCCAGGCCCGCAGCCAGTGTGTGCTCGTGGCTGCAGGCGGCTCTCGTCCCTAATTGCTCACAGCCCTCTCCTCCGTGGCTCTGACAGCAGCCGGGGAGGGAACGACCCGTGACTGGAAACCTCTAGGCCAGGCTTAGGCCTATTGGAAAAATATGAAACAATTATGAACAGCGGGAAAATTGTTTCTCTCTGTTTGCTTTGGCAGAGAGTAGAAAACCCGCCTCGAGGCTGGATTTGAGGAGGGGAGAAGACAGAGGAAACTGCTGTGTGTGCCAAGTGTCCTGCGGAAAGAGCTCTTACTGTTTTGTGGCCCCACTTTTCTGTGGCTTGTGCTAGACACCTTCATCCGCGCACGGCGGCCGGCGGGGAGCTGATCTAGGGGCAGGGACACAGCTGTGAGCAGACGAGGTCCTTGCCCTCAGGGAGGAGGACAGAAAAGAGGAGGGGACGCGGGCACGTGAGGAAGAGCGTCAGCGCCGAGTGCCATGAGCGGCGAAGGCGGGCGAGGCGAGGGGGAGGCCGCGCTGGGAGGAGGCCGCGCTGGGAGGAGGCCGCGCTGGGAGGCGCCCGCGCTGGGAGGAGGCTGCGCTGGGAGGAGGCCGTGCTGGGAGGTGGCCGTGCTGGGAGGCGGCCTGGGCCTGCGTGAGGCAGGAACCCGGCCAGCGCCCACCCGCACCCCGTCCTCCGCCTCGCCGCGGCCTGGGCTCTCAGCATCGTTTCCCCGGCTCACCGTGAAGAGACCAAGGCTTGCAGAGCGAAGGCGCCTCGCGAGGCGTTCAGGGCAGCGGGAACCGAGGCCGGCATTCGGGGACCGCGCCTGGCACTCGGGGCCCACGCCTCTCCCTGCAGCCTGGCCTTTCCGCCCCGGACACAGGCCAAGGACCTGGCATTGCACCTGTCACTTCTTCCCAGGCCCAGTGAGGTGAAAAACTTGGTGTGACTTTCTCTAGATCCCCTGCAGGAATGGCCCCGGAGGCCGCAGGGCCCCAGAGCCCGGCCAACTTCAGCGGCAGTGCCCCCAGCTGCTGTCCCAGAGGCTGCTGAGCCCCAGCGGTTCAGAACCCGCCCTCAGAGGCGCTTCAGCAGGGGCTGTGCCTGTGAGCAGGGAAGTAAGCCGGGGGAAGGCACCACCTGGAGATCTCCCGGCAGGCGCAGACCTGACTACACGAGGACTCTGGCTCACAGAGGGGCTGGCCGGGCTCCCAGAAGATCCCCCAGTACTCAGTCTCTGTGGGCTGAGAGGGGTGTAGACCCCAGGAGTAGTGAGTTCCCCATTGTGGGCAGTGACCAAGCCCAGGCTGAAAGGGATCCATGTTCTGGCTAATAGCTGCTCCTCACCCCTCTGCCCCCTTAGTGGGGTTAGTCCAGAGTTGGAAGCATGTGAGCCGCAGGGCACGGAAATGTACAGAGACTCTGCACACCTGTGGGGTTTGCGTTGAAGATTGGGTGGTGGAACCCTGGTGAAGTGCCGGGATCCAGGGCGAGGAATCCCCAGGCAAGTTTCTGATACCTTATTTATTCTAGAACAGTGTCCAGTTATGCCATGATTTCACTAATAACAATAATTTTTCAAAACTTCCAACATTCCTTATGATAATGCATCAAACCTAAGGTATTAGATAATAATTTATTCACAGACACAATATATCACTATTTTAAGGTGAATCACCCCCAAAACAGTTCAACACCTAAGGGACATCCATGGACCAGCAGCATGACATTACCTGGGAGCTTGCAGAAATGCAGATTCTCAAGTCCTTCTCTAGACCTTGAATCAGAATCTGTGCTTTAGCAAGAGCTCCAGGTGATTTTATGCACATGTGAATTTTTTAAAAGAAAGTATGATCATGACACTCATAGAAATATAAGATGAGCCTGGGCCAAAAGTTTTAACTCACTAATTAATGAGGAAACCACTAAGATGTTACAATCAATTCAAAGGAGAATGCAAAGACTAGACACATACATAGGTCATCAGGAATCTGAAATGAATTTACAAATAGATGCAAAACTGGCAAAAAAAATCCATGGGGCAATAATCAATTTCATTGTATTGGACATAATTTATATTTCTATGGACAGGAATCATTTGCATTATCATCAGTTTTCTACAACTTGCAGAGTTGTAAAATAGCTCAGATAATGAAAGGCTGAGGGAGGAAAAAAAAAAAAACAAAAAACCAGAAAGGTGCACTGGACAAACACCCAGTAAGCTGTCTCTTTTTCCCCTTTCTTTCATTTTTCCTCCCATTTTTGGCTTTCGCAATTTTTCCTGACATACATTACAGTTTGATAAACACTTCTTTAAACCACTTATGGCCTCTGGCATGCCGGGACCCAGATAATCTCTGCAGCCCATGACTAAAACAAACTTTTGAGCAAATCCCAGTGCCTTCCATGCCCTGCTTGGGAATTAGCATGAGGCCAGACCAGGCGGCTGACCCGGCAGATTCCTGTTTGCCTATCTCTGGCTGCAAGTGTAGCGGACCACTGCTATTGCCACCTTTGGCTCCGGTGGAACTTTCATTCAAGATGCTGTCAGAACACTTAAAAAGACAGAGACGCAGGCCTTCCTGGAGCTCCTGGGGAATTGTCTGGCTGTCTGGCCTGCTTGCAGTGCTGCAGCACACGGGACTCAGTTCTGCCTGTGCCTGCTGCCGAGAGTGTGGGGGAGGTTCCGTGCTCTCCCCACCCCTTGATTACTGGCTTTCAGCATTACCAAAAAGAACTACTAGTTGCGTGTCAGCAAAGTGGCTTAGGGGTCTGGAGAACGAGCAGTGGTAAGGGTTCCCGTGTCTGGTCTAGGTCGTCGCTTTTCTGTAGCAGTTCACCACGGAGGCGAATCCGGCTCTGCTCCTTTGTGGTTCTGTGATTGGACTGCTTGTTTAACCCCCGCTGGGTGCCAGGCAAGGAGTTTGGGGTTGTGAACGGCCAGTGGGCACAATGGACACGCAGTTGGTAGTGAAACAGAGAAGAGACATTAGACAAAACATTTGTAAGTTACCATTGCAAGAAGCACCAGGGAGGAAAAGACCGTTGTGCAAAGGGCTGTACGGTGGGAAGACCTTTCCTTCTGCCCAGAGGAAGCTTGGACTTGAAAGTGAGCTGCAGGTGGGGGCTGTTAACGAAGCTGAGGAGGCAGCAGGGGCACAGGCTGTGGGGTGGGGGTGGGGGCTGGCCCACTCCAGACATGCAAAGGCGGCCCAGGGGAGTGGTGGCTCTCAACTGTTTGGGGTCTTAAGAGCTACCCAGGACACTTGTTAAAATGTACCTCCTTAAGCCTATGATGGTGGTGTGTCCCGGTAGTCTCAGCTACTCAGGAGGCTGAGGTGGGGGGATTGTTTGAGCCCAGGAGTTCAAGTCCAGCCTGGGTAACATAGTAAGACCCTCTGTCTTATAAAAAAAAAAAAAAAGTACCTACTTGGATCTACTTCCAGAAATTCTGACTCCACAGATCTGGGGTGCAGCCCAGGGATCTACATTTTTAAATAAGCATTGCAGGAAATTTAGAGAAAAGTATTGCTTAGGGCCACATGTTGGGAGATATTGGGTTAGAGCCTAGCGAGAGTGGCACAGAATAAGGTGAGTCACTTAATTTCTCCAAGTTACTCTTAGCTATAGTATAACATGGGCTTGCGGGATAGCAGGAAGATTAAAGGAGAGAAGCCACACAGAGTCCCAGCATAGAGCCTGGCAGAGAGAGGCGCTCAGCAAATCACTGCCTGGCTGTCACCGCCCTTCTCCAGCCAAAGCCACAGGGCCTGGATGGTGTGCAGGCCTGAGCACGAGGCCAGGAGCCAGACCATTCGTGTTCTAGCTCCGGTGAGGCCACTGACTTGCCACCTGTCTTGGGCAAGACCTCACTGGGCCCTCACCAGGCCAGTGGACCACAGTCTTCCCACCTGCAAAAGAGATAGTGTGGCCAGGTGACAATCAAGCATTACCCAATCAGTGGCCAGCCTCTGTCTGCCATCTCGATTCTCACCTTGGAGCCAGGGCTCCCTCACCAAATGCAGCAGTCCCCAGCCTGGCCCCACTGCTCATTAGAACCACCAAGCAGGCTTTTCAAAGGGCCACTTAAATCAGGATCTCTCAGGGGTGGGTCCAAAAGCGTCCGTAACTTTTTCAGCTGCCCAGACAGCTCGAATGAGAACCAGCGCTCTAACTCCTCAAATATCCCTTTGTGTGTGAGAGTGAAAAGGAGGCTCAGAAGAAACACCCTGCTCCTCCATTGTGACCTAAAACCCTCAGAGAGCATTCAGGCCAGTAAGCGCCCTAGGCATTTTCCAGCCCCTCCCCAAGAACTCTGTTTTTAAACATAGTTTTTAATATAAATTTTTAACAATCTTGTCACAGTAAAAGTATGCATTGTGTAAACAACATCAAATAATACAGAATGGCTCCCCACCTATCCCTGACGTCCTCAAAGGCCACTATACTTGCTTTAATCCACTTTATTGAGGTGTCCCTGACACCCCATAAAATGCACATATGTAGACTGTACGGTTGGGTTAGTTTTGACAGATCTGTACTGCCCCGTCACCCCCATGAGACACCCACTCTTGACAGTTTTTGTTCTTCCTCTGGTGGTTTTTGCATGTCATGTGTTTATACTGATAACTTTTTGATTTACCAACTTTAGATAAGGTGGCATATAATTACCCCTTCGACCAGAAAGCTATTGAAAGTGAAAAAGAATAAAATTAATAATTACACAAGACAACAGGCATAAAATAAGACTGTCCTAGGCAAATTAGGGCGTGTGGTCAACCTAACATTACCTGTTTGTGTCCAGCTGCAGTGAATGAGGATTTAATTCACATACCCCATCTCTAGCACCCTTCTTCTGCCCAACTTTTGCTAATTTTGTCCCTATTTTAGTTTCTGATTAACTTTGTAAATTTAAGTATTTCTAGCCCCCTATTTCTGGGGCCATTTAGCAAGATGAGGATATTAGTGTCCCTATTTTTTCCCACCTTCTCTGTCCACATCTACCTCACCATTTCCTATTTCTTTATCTTGTCAAGGCTGATACCGTTGGCTTCTATTTTATGCGTATTATTAAGCCTTTCCTATTTTGTGTATAAAAATCCAAGGCTCAGTGCTTACGTTCTATTGATGATGTGACTTTTATATGATTCTTGTAGTTTCTTCCTTTCTTCTTTCTGATGTCATCTTACTTGGGTCTCTGATTCTCTGCTCTTATTCGTTTGAGATGTTCCTTGGGCCTGCTGCACACAAGTCATTCTGGAATTCCTTTACATTGCATCTCTAAGTTAATCCTGCCGATTTTTATCCCATAACATTATCCTCCATAGTTTCTAAGTCAGTTTTGCTGAAATACATATTCAAATAACTTCTCAGAAAGGAAGGATGAAAAGTGAACTTCTGAGTCCTTGAATGTCTGAATATAATTACTTTTTGCCTTCACCCTTGACTAATAGTTGGGCTGGGTATAGAATTGCAGCTTCAAAGCCATTTGGTTTTTCCAAACTTAGAGATGGAATATGGCGAGGAGGTTAAAATCCCGGTCTCTGGCCTGAGACTGTCAGGATTAAAATGTTAACCTTGTATTTGCTAGAACCCAGCAAGTCATTTAATCTCTCTGTGCATCTGTTTTCTCATAAATAAACCAAGATAAAAATAGTGCCTACCTCGAGGAGCTACGATGAGGATTAATTAGTTTGTATACATAAAGTGCTTAGAACGGTGCCTGCACATGGTAGGCGCCATGTAAGTGTTGGCTGTTATTCTTCTGGCCTCACTGCTGCTGTTGGGGATTATACTGTCAGTCTGACTCCGTCTGACTCCTGCTTATTCGTCGGTCAAAGTCAGTGTTCTGGCTTTTGTAAGTTGATGTTCTTGTTTTTCCAGAGTAATGTGGGAGCTTCTTTAATCTTTGATATTCTCAAGTTGCTCAATTCTGTCTGCTTGGCATTCCCTTACTCAGCCCTTTCAATTTAAAAACTCAATGTCCCTCTTTTGGCTCTGGGAATTTTCAAAATGTAATTATTTCTGCAATAATTCCATCTTTTCTTGTTCTGGAACTCCTGCTGTTATTATAGTTGGGTGCTGAACCTTCTGAATTAATCCTGTTTGAATACTCCTTCTCATATTTTATGCCATTTGTTCCACGTTCTGGGAGATTTTCTTGACTTTGTATTCCAACCTTTCCATTTATTTTTTATCAGTTTTGGCAGTAATAATTTCCAGAAGCTCTTTCTCATTTATTGATTGCTCCTTTTCCATGGCATCTTGTTCTAACTTCTGGAACTCAACCACTCGGCTTCCCATCAGCCTTGTGGGGATCCCAGAGGTATCTCAGCAGAATTCTTGGGTTTTTGGAAACATAGTTAGAAAGTCTCCGTCACATGCATTTGATCAATGAACTTTTTGGAGCACTCCGCACTGGGTGCTGTGGGCCGTTACAAAGACGAATGATCTGTGGTCTATGGTCTTAATCCTCAAGGGCCTGGTGTGATGCAGAGACAAACGTGGAAATAAATAATGACAATACAACAGCTACGCAAGAGGTCCTTCCAGAGGGGACATAACAAACAGCCTGTCAGAGATCAAGGAAGACCTTACAGAAAAGACGGCCCTGTATGGGTTCAGGAGCTGATTGTTAAAATTGCAGGGGTTTTGTGAGCTGGTTGCCAAACAGTTATTATTTAAAAATTAATAGGTAGATTTATAATTAAATAGTGTCAAAACCAAACTAACGAATACTAAAAATCTATTACTTTCTACCCGTTTTATTACGCTTTACAATTATCTAGGTTCTTAAGGATGTTTGCACCTATTGTATGTGTACAGTACAATAGAAATACTATGCATTGGTGTGCTACAGAGCGTCTCTCTGTTCAACCCCTCCTTGAGTAACTCATGTTGGTGACTTGAAATCAGTGATGCTGAGAATATTTACACCATGAAAATTGGCAAATGCTATAAATCAGGGCTTGACTATTGTTTTGTTGATTGTCTAGACTTAAGAAAATAATGGAGAAAATGTAGATTAAATGTAAAAGTATGTTGTACTGGTAGCCATTACATAGTGAGTAGCACAGAAAAATTGAGGATCTATTTCTCCAGTATTCAAAAACTATTATCTGATTCAACAGAGAAGTCACTTGTGTCATTGCTGAATAAATGAAATTCACCATATGTCTTCATTGTTTTACCTTCATCTAACTTATTCATGTCAATGAAAATATCAACCAGTATTCATGCAGGAACTACCCTCATTTGTTATTTGTAATAATGAGTTTAGGAAATATCAACAAAAGCATTCTGTGAGAATCAATTTATTAGATGGAATTTATAATAAAGAGTATTGCATATTTTAGTATTATTTGTAAATTGTGCACTCTTATCCTTTATAGCAGCAAATTTTATAATGAACTCATGTATGTAGACACGTGTGCATGTGTTTGTTTCTGGGGAGACAATTGTGAAACACCAGCACACCACTGAGAATAGTGGTGAGTGCGCAGGGCCTGCAGTCAGACAGACCTGGGCTGGACTTCCCGCGCAGCCATTTATCAGGTGTGTGACCTTGGGCAGGTTACTTTTACCTTTCTGAGTCCCATCAACAAAACAGAGCTGTCATACTGACAGAATAGTGACAGCATCATGCTCAGAAGTTGGGCTGCCACGTGTGGATCCTGCCTCCCTCCCACTTGCTAAAGATGTGACGCTGGCCCAGTTCCTGTTAGATGGCGTATTAGTCATGGTTCTGCGGGGAAAAGAGAACCAGTGGTGGATGGCGAATAAAGGCATTGGCTCACATAATCTGCAGGGCAGGGCAGGCTGGAGACTCGTGGGCGGAGGAGCGCTGCGGTTCACAGGTGGAGTTGCTCCTTCCTCGAGGAAACCTCACTTTTGCTCTTAAGGACTTTCAGCTGGTGGGGTCCTGCCCAGCCAGATAACAGAGGATCGTCCCTGTTGCTGGAAGTCCAGTGACCGTGGAGGTCAACCACGTCTACGAAACGCCTTCACGGCAACACCTGGATGAGTGTTTGAGTAACTGGTGCTCTAGCCTGGCCAGTCGTCGCAGAACACGACCCATCGCAGACGGGAGTTTCCTTATCCCCCCGGGTAGACAGAACGGTACACGGGAGACACTCGACAGCGTGTGGCCAGAGCGATGCTCCTTATGGCAGTAGCCACTGTCCTTGCTGTGACGAGAGGTGGCTTCCCAGGCGCAAGGCAGGGCCCGGGACTCTGCGTGGGAAGATGGGCGGAGGCCCAGCACATGACTGCGGCTGTGCAGGTGCCAGAGAAACTGGGAGAAGGAAGGGACGCAGGAGGCCCATGGCTCTGGGACCCAGCCGCGCACATTCATATGGAAACCAGCTATAATTGGGTGGCACCCCGTGGGGCCTCTGGCGGGGCAGAACTGGCTGGCTCAGCGGTGAGAGGCCTGGCCGGAAGATGCAGTGGTTATAGGTGTCAGACAGGAGGCCCTGCAGAGGGTGGGTGGCCACAGCGGGCGTTTCATCAGCTTCTGACTGAGGATTTGCATTACTTTCATTTGCTGCCTCAGCCGGTAGCTAGACTTAAAGAAAATTTCAGGAGATCAAACCCAAATCCCCAAACCAGTGTCCCCAGGCCTCAGGCAGGCCTCTGGCACAACTGTGCGGTCTGTAAATCTTATCTCTGGCAGATCTGCCGGATGTCACCTTAAATGCCCTCCCCCTCCCTGGGAGCTCTCCCCTCCCGCTCTGAGACCTCACTCCCTTGGATTCCTTCCTGGAGCCTCTGCCCCAGCAAACCCCGTCCCTTGGGGCCCTGCCCCCAGCTGCTAGTGGGGCTGTTTGGTCCCTCCCACCTGGGCACACAGTGCTAGGGAGTGATAGACTGTGGCTCATGACGTAAGGTGTCACCATTCCCAAGGAGAGCTGGGGGCCCGGGGGAAGTATGCCAGGCGGCAGGCCCTCAGTGAGGAGATGGCCAACCCCCGGGCACCTGTGGCGGAAGAGACTTAGAGCACTTGGAGTGAGGGGCAGTCCCATAGACAATCCCGGAGCTGGAGGAGCCTCCCTCCTTTCACGCTCACAGACGAGGGAACCAAAGCCTGGGCCAGTGAAATGACTTGCCCTCACTCACACAGCCAGGAAGCCACTGAGAAGCTGAGCCAACACCCAACTTCCCAGGGCGTGGGCCCAGCCCTGCCACCGCCAGCAATGAACAGGGCCAGCTTCCCAAGGCAGAGAACCACCAAGAATTCCAAGCAGGCCACCCAGATTCCTGGGTCCTGCCTTCCCTGGCCAGCCCCACCCTGGCCCTGACCCGCTGGCCTTGGCAGCTTCCCTGCCAACCCCACTTTCCAGCTTAGAGCTGAGCAGGCTGAGCCTCCAATCGCTCCAAACACAGCAGGGACCCCGCAGGTGTACTCTGGCTTGCTTTGGGGGGTTTGGAGCCAAGCTGTGCTCCTCCAGTGACAGAGGCCAACCTGGGATGGCACTGCTGTGGCTGGTCAGACTTGTCCTGCCTTTGGTGACTCTAGCCCTGCTCTGCACCTGGCTGCTTCACCTGCCCCCGCAGCCCTCTCAGGGTGTCCTCTCCAATGGGACCTACCCTGCCCCCAGGCCACACACACAGCTGCTGCCCATTGTCTGCAGCATGCTCTTTGGTGGTCTCCCCCAGCATTCCTTTTCAGGTCGCTATGATTAGCAGTGCTGCCCCATATCACCCTCCACCTCACCTCGAGTTCCAGTAGCACCTTGTGTGTTCTTGATAGCAGCTCATAGTGTATTGATTTAGTCTACACACTCTGTTCTTTTAGATGGTTTTATTCATCATCGAATTCCATAATCTAGCCCAGAGTCTGGCACCAACTAGTGCTCAACATACTATTTAGTGAATGAGAAAAAGAATAGACAGAGAGAGAGATAAATGCTGGACATGTGGATGGATGGATGTTGGCTGGCTGACTGGCTGGCTGGCTGGACGCAAGGATGACAGAAGGAAAGGACAAATGAATGGATGCTGAATAAATAGATTTTGTGAATAGACATTAGATAATGAAAGGAAGCATGGGTGGATGAGTATGTTGTATAGATGGATGACAGAATGGAAGGATGGATATAAGAGTAGATGGATGGATATGAGATGGATGGATAAACGAGAGGATGGACTGATGTGAGTTGGATGGATGATGATAGGATGGATGGATGTGAGATGGATGGATGGATGACAGGATGGATGGATGTGAGGTGGATGGATGATGATAGGATGGACAGATGTGAGGTGGACGGATGATGATAGAATGGATGGATGTGAGATGGATGGATGGATGATAGGATGGATGGATGTGAGGTGGATGGATGATGAAAGGTAGATGGATAAGATGAGAGGATGGATGGATGTGAGGTGGATGATGAGAGCATGGAGGGATGTGAGGTGGATGGATGATGAAAGGATGGACGGATGTGAGGTGGATGGATGTGAGGTGGATGGATGGATGAGAGGATGGAGGGATGTGAGGTGGATGGATGGATGATAAGATGGACGGATGTGAGGTGGATGGATGGATGAGAGGATGGACAGATGTGAGGTAGATGGATGGATGAGAGGATAGACGGATGTGAGATGGATGGATGATGAAAGGATGGACGAATGTGAGGTGGATGGATGATGAGAGGATGGACGGATGTGAGGTGGATGGATGATGATAGGATGGATGGATGTGAGGTGGATGGATGAGAGGATGGACGGATGTGAGGTGGATAGATGGATGAGAGGATGGACGGATGTGAGGTGGATGGATGGATGAGAGGATGGACGGATGTGAGGTGGATGGATGATGATAGGATGGACGGATGTGAGGTGGATGGATGATGATAGGATGGATGGATGTGAGGTGGATGGATGATGAAAAGATGGATGGATGTGAGGTGGATGGATAGATGAGAGGATGGACGGATGTGAGGTGGATGGATAGATGAGAGGATGGACAGATGTGAGGTGGATGGATGATGAGAGGATGGACAGATGTGAGGTGGATGGATGGATGAAAGGATGGACGGATGTGAGGTGGATGGATGGATGAGAGGATGGACGGATGTGAGGTGGATGGATGATGATAGGATGGATGGATGTGAGGTGGATGGATGATGAGAGGATGGAGGGATGTGAGGTGGATGGATGATGAGAGGATGGAGGGATGTGAGGTGGATGGATGATGAGAGGATGGAGGGATGTGAGGTGGATGGATGATGAGAGGATGGATGGATGTGAGGTGGATGGATGGATGAGAGGATGGACGGATGTGAGGTGGATGGATAGATGAGAGGATGGACGGATGTGAGGTGGATGGATGATGAGAGGATGGAGGGATGTGAGGTGGATGGATGGATGAAAGGATGGATGTATGTGAGGTGGATGGATGGATGAGAGGATGGACGGATGTGAGGTGGATGGATGATGATAGGATGGATGTATGTGAGGTGGATGGATGATGAGAGGATGGATGGATGTGAGGTGGATGGATGATGATAGGATGGATGGATGTGAGGTGGATGGATAGATGACAGGATGGACGGATGTGAGGTGGATGGATGATGAGAGGATGGAGGATACAAGGCAGTGGATAGGTGAGGGGTGAGTGGACGTTTGAGTGAGTGAGAGGATGACCAGCAACTCCCTGCCTCTGTGGAGCTTATGTTTTGCCAGCACCGAGCTCTGCCCACTGGAGGTGCAGAGCATAACTTTATCATATTATGTTTCCGGAGAATCCCTCTATTTCTCAGTTCCTCCTAAGTCACCTCTGAGAGAAGGAAAAGCAGTGGTTACTGGCCCCACTTGATGAATGGGGGCGCAGATCTAGAGCTGCTAAGGTTTCTGTTCATGGACACCCAGCTAGTTCAAAGCAGTGTGGCAATCAGACCGCTGGCTTCTCCACGCCTGGCTCTCGGCTGTGTGTCAGGTAAAGGGCACGGGTCCAGGAGGCAGTTGGGGCCCCAAGCCGTGGCAGCACTCAGCAGCCTCCCTCCAAGGATGGAATAGCAAAGCTGGCCCCACGTGCCTGCCCAGCCGTGGCCCCGGCCCGCCGTGGCCGCCCTGGGGCTGCAGTGCGTCGTGCCTTGTGAGAGAGGGGCCAACCTGCCTTCCTACACGGCCCTGACTGGGCCCTCCAGCTTCTCCGGTAAGAAAGTGTACTGAGGGGAAAATCAGGACCCCCACTGGACCAAGGCTGGCCCCGGAAGTCCGCAGCACACGCAGGAGGCAGCCTTTTTCTAAGCCAGGATCCAACCCAGGATCACGCTTGCGTCTGGTTGCTGCATTCCTTCAGTCTCCTCGAATCGGGAACAGTTTCTCAGCCTTTCTTTGTTTTTTCTGTGGCCTTAACGTGTTTGAAGAGAATGAGGCAGTTATTCTGTGAGATGCCGCTCAGCACGGGTTCGTGCGGTGATGCCTCCTGTGAATTACACTAGAAATTGCAGGCGGTGCCGTTTGGACAGGCTGCCACACGGCCAGTGCCGTGTCCCTCTCGGCACGCCACGTTGGGGAGGCCACAGCGTGGATGGCGCCCTTGCTGGCGTGTCAACTTGGATCGCTAGGTTAAGGTGGTAGCGTGGGTTTCTCCACTGCAGTTGTGCTCTTTCAATTTGTAAAATATTAAGTATCTTGTGAGAAGGTATTTTGAAAACTATGTAAATATTCTGTTTCTCAGAATACTTCTGCCCACCAATTTTGGCATCCATGGATGATTGTGGCCTGAAACAGTTATTGCTGTGGGGGTTGCCAAACGGTGATTTTCTAATTCCAACATTCTTTCTATATTTATTAGTTAGAATCCTTCTGTAGGTAAGAGCTTTCCCTCCCCTCATTTCATCATTCATTCATTTGTTTATTTATATCTGTATGGACTCAAATAGTCTTCTTTTTACTGTGGGTAATAATCTGTTTCAATTATTATTAATTAATTTTAATGTTTTATTTTGAAATAATTATAGATTCTCAGGGAGTTAGTTGCAAATATAGTGCAGAAAGGTCCCATGCACCCTTCATGCAGCTTCTTCCAGAGGTTGTATCTGACGTGAGTGTAGTGCACTGCCAAAACCAGGAAGATGGCCTTGGCACAAACTACGTGCATGGTTCAGTCATTCTAGCACGTGTGTAAACTCATGTAAACACAGCAACAGAGATAAGAACCATTCCAGCACCATGAAGAGCTCCTCGTGCTCCTCTGTAGAGACCCTCACCATCCCCAAGCCCCAAGAACCACTAGTTTGTGCTCCATCTCTATACTTTTTTCATTTCAAGAATGATATATACATGGAATTGTCAGTATGTGACCCTTTGAGATTGGATTTTGTTACTCAGGATAACGTCCTTAAGGGGCATCCAAATTGTTGCACGTATCCATATTCTGTTCATTCCAGCAATAAAGCTGAGTCGGATTCCACGGTACCGACGTTCTAGGTTTGTTTAACCACCCACCTATTGCAAGACGTGTGGACTGTTTCCAGTTTGGGGTAATTGCAAATGAAGCTGCTGTGAACAGTCGCATACAGGCTTTTGTGTGGACATGTTCACGTCTCTGGGCTAAGTGCCCAGGAGTGTGAATCCCAGGTCATATGGTAAGTCTATGTTTAGACTTTTACGAAACCACGAAACTGGTTTCCAGAGCTGCTGAACGACTTTACATCCCCACCAGCTGTGCGTGAAGGATCCAGTTTCTCTGTGTCCTCACCAGCATCTGTATGGTCAGAATCTTATTTAGCCAGTCCACGAGTGTGCAGTGGTACCTAGTGCTGACTTTAATTTGCATTTCCTTATGACCCACAACGTAGAACAGGTGTCCTCAAACATCTCTTCGTGCACTTATCTGCCGTCTGTATACCCTCTCTGGTGAAATGTCTCTTCCTGTCTCTTGCGCTCTTTCTAATTGGATTGTTTGCCTTCTTACTGTTGAGCACTGAGAGTTCTTTCTATATTCTAGATATGACCCTTTGTCGGATAAATGGTTTGCAAGTATTTCTCCCCCATTATTTATTTTAATGCTCCAATTGTCCTTGAAAGAAAGTTTTTATTTACTCATCCGACAAATAGTTTTCTAGACCCCACAGGAGGCTGGACGCTGAGCACAGGGTCAGACAGACAAGCCAGGGCCCTGGCCCATGGGATGCTCGTAGTCTGGTGTCGGGGTGTGGAGCAGAGAGAGGAACAAGGCAGTTTACACACAGTGCAGGCAGTGGCAAAAAGAGGCCCGGGCAGCACGTGTGGGCATGCAGGGGAGGAAAGTGGCCCACGTCTGCAGGACGAGTCTGCACCTGTGAGCCGGGCAAGGGAACAAAGGCATTCCGAGCAGAAGGGAGAGCTCGTGTTGGTGCTCATGTGATTCAGTGTGCGTGAGTAATTCAAGTTCGAGGCAGCAAGGATTAGGAGGTGAGAGGGCCCTGCGGGGCAAGTGCTTTGGGGGATTCCTCAAATTTGGCTTGGACTCTTGGACGGCTCTCGCTGGTGGTAGGCCAGGGACTAAGTCCTTCACTTTCTCAGCCTCAGTTTCTCACGGACAAAATGAGCTTAGTAATGCCTACTTCCCAGAGACCCTGGGAGGATTAGAAATAATGTACATATAGCAGCATCTAGACCAGTGCCCATGGGGAGTATTAGGTGCTTGAAAAGCATTGACCTTGGGGAGTCAGGCTGGAAACGCAGGCACGGCAATGAGGGCTTGCAGGAGGGAAGCCTGCAGGAGGGAGCCCGTCAGAGCCCTGCCCCCTTCCGGGAACCTGTCTCTCTTGAGCTCGCCCCTGCTACGGCCCCTTCTGCCCAAGGGAAGGAGCGAACCTCCTCCTGTCTACACCAGATCCGTCTCCCGGTGCCCGGGACCACCCGCCACCGCCCGGGCCATCAGTTCTCCATCAGTTGGAACACACTTCTGCGGTTAGTGCCCTGCAGGGTCTACACCTCCCGCCGCCACCAGCCTCTCACTCTCTTTCCTTTCTCAGCCATGTTTCTTGGAAGAATTGTTTATTTTCACTGTCTCCACTTCCTCAACCCCTCTCACTCTTACACTCAGTGTGGTCTGCCCCGGCCCCGCCTCCACCCCGTACTTCCCTTCCCAGGGTCATCTGCGGTTCTGTGACACTGCGTGATGAGCCGTTATCTCACCTGATCTCTCTGCAGCCTTCGGAAGGCTGACCGCTTCCTCCTTCTCCTCCCTGACACTCCCCCCATTGCCGCTCAAGGCGCTGCCCTTGAAGGTCTTTGCCGGGGGAGCCTCTTTTTCAGCTGCTGGGCAGGTTCCTCTCTCCGCGCCCGCCCCTAACGCGAGGTGCCCGGGCTCACCCTTCGGCTCTCTGCTCCTGTCACCCGCGTGCCCACGTCTTCTTCCTGTGCCCTGCCTGCCCTCCTGGGCGCCCTCTGTTTGTTCCTCGGGTCTGAGGACTCGGGTCTCTCTCCTAGCCGCCCTAGGCCTCTCCCCTGAGCGCCGGACCAGCGGGTCCAGCTGTCTACTGAATGTCTGTCTGTCTGCATCTCCAGCTCAGCATGAGTGAAGTCCAGCCCACCCTCCTCCCCCCCATACTCCCTTTCACAGAACAGCGGCACAATCTTCCAACCGCCAAGAACAGAAACGGAAGACACAGGGAAAGGAGGGGCTGGGGAGGTGGGTGATGAGGTCAAGCCCACTTATGCACCAGGGGAAACTGAGGTGGGGCTGCCAGGGGCGGCTGTCAGTGTGGGGCTGGAGTCTGGAGGAGGGATGAGGGCGGGAGAGGCAGTTTGCTGATGTTCCCTCCGCATCGGGGCAGACCTAAAGGCCCAGCCGGAACACGCAGCCCTTCTCCCAGGAGCCCGCCAGCCGGACACCTGAAGGCTCAGGCCTCCTACAGGTAGGCCTGGGGGCTGGCCTCACGGTGACCCGAAAGGCCAGGCAGGACGGAAGGAACAAAGGAAAGAAGGAAGGAAAGAAGGGAGGTCTCTGCTTGGTTAAGCAAGGGGAAGGGAGATAGTCTAGGGAGAACTGGGAGGCTGGAAGTGAAAGCAGCTATGGGCAGTGGGGTGGGCGCACAGGGTTAGAGGCCCACACCAGAAGGGAACCTGATGTATTTATGAAGCTGAGTTACCCTCCTCCCCCCCTCAGTGTGAACCTGTAATGTTGCACTTCCTGCCTCAATCACAAATGACAACAGCAAGATACACAAAATATAATATAAATATAAATAAACAAAAACTACCTCTGACAGTGTAGAGTGGAGAAGGGACATTCGTTGGGCAAAAAGGAGAAAGCAAACAGTTGTCCTGCCTTGACTGACAATTAGCATTCATTGAGGGCACACTAGTGCTTAGCACTTTAGATACTCACCACATTTTATCTTCACAATCATCATGTGCAGTAATGCTTTTATCCCCATTTTACAGATGAGAAAACTGAGGCTCAGAGATTAGTCAACTTGTCTGTGGCCAGCCACACAGTTGAGAGATAGTGGTTCTGAGTCTCATCCCCATGCTCTTATTGTCACTGTTGTTTTGTTAAGTATTTATTTTATCTTTTAAAAAATTAAAGTGATATAAGGATGTAGTTCAATGAGTCAACTAGTTCTATAAGATTTATTAAGGAAAACAGCCTTCCAGTCTCCCTCCCTCATAGATAGCCACTTTAACTTTTTAAATGGATTCATTTAATATTAATACTTACCTCTATGGCTCTATGTAACATGTTTGCGCTATTATTTACTGATGTTTCTATTTTAGGCATTGTTTGTTGAGTTTCCTTTATGGAAGAATTGGTTTCAGCTCTTCCTCTTTCCCACACACACACACACGTGCCCAATACATACACACACACGCGCACACACACACACATGTGTCCTAGTCTCCCTCCTCCCAATAAAGTCATGTGATTAATTGGCCTTATCAAGGGTCAGTCGTGACATCATTATAACTAAGTAACTACTGCTACTCAGGGCTGATTAACACAGTAAACTAGGATTCCTTTCCCTTTCCTGCATGACTTTTGTCTTCTTTGGAGTTAATCATTGTTTTTCCTGTTGTTTGCATAGTTTTCTATTAACTTGTTAATTCAACATTCAGAATGGCCACCAGCTACCCAGTGAGAAAGGGGGACAAATTTATGCTAATGCACACCCAGTATCTTATGGATTTCATTTCCATGAACGAGTGTTTTGTGGAGCTTTCTGATTTTCTTCAGTTGGGACGTGTCACCATCTCTGCCTGGGTCATGGCTGTCATCTGGGGTCCCCCAGAGTTAATGGCTAATGAACACACAATGTATGGATAGTTTGAGAAGTTTCGTTCTAGTGATTTTAATCTTGAAAATGAGCCACGTGGGCGACCTGAGACCAAGGTGGATCATGATGAGCTGAAAGCTGTAGTGGAAGCGAATCCATCTCGATTTACACATGAATTAGCGCAAGGTTTGGCATTACTATCCCAACAACATTGGACCATTTGAAACAAATCTGCAAGGTAAAGAAGCTGGATACATGGGTTTCCCATGAATTAAACAAGCATCAGAAAAGAAATCGTCATGAAGCTTGCCTTTCTTTGCTGTCACTACATAAAGGAAAACCATTTCTACACCATATTGTTACATGTGATGAAAAATGGATTCTTTTTGACAATTGCAAGTGTTTGGCACAATGGATGGATAAAGACGAAGTGCTGAAACACAATCCAAAACTGAATATTCATCAAAAAAAAGCTAACAGTGTCTGTTTGGTGGTCCAGCACTGGCATTATCCACTACAGCTTCATGAAACCTGGTCAGTCCATTACAGCGGATGTCTACTGCAACCAGTTGGATGAAATGATGAGGATGCTTGCAATTAAGCAGCCAAGATTGGTCAATAGAGACAGGCCAATCCTCTTGCTAGACAGTGCCTGACTATATATATGTTGCACAAACAACGCTGCTCAAACTACAGAAGCTGGACTTGGAAACTCTCTGTCATCCACCGTATTCACCAGACCTGCACCTACTGACTACACTTCTTCCAGGCTTTGGACTACTTCTTGCAAGGAGAAATATTCAATTCTCAACGAGCTGTGGAGAACAGCTCACAATTTTACTGCCACTTGCTCTCCAGGCTTCTTTGCTGCTGGCATAAACAAACTACCATTAAGATGGCAAAACTGTGTCGATAGTTTAGACGCATACTTTGCTTAATTGTGCTGCTTCTTGTTTGAGATATAATAAACTACACTTTTGATTTGAAATCGGACATTTCATATTTAATGATCTGATATTTCTCTTGCTAAGTTGGTTATCACTTATCCACCTGCTTTCCAGCTTCCAAAATTTTGTGGCAAGATTCTTGTCTCTTCTCTGGTTCTCCCCATCCTTAGTGGTTTGTGCCTTCTGGTTGCTTGTCTTCATTCTGTCTTTTCGTGGGAATCCAAAGCTCCTGCTTGCCCCGACACAGGTACCCTGTGCTGAGAGTGGGCAGGTTCTGGGTGAATGAGTCACTTCTCAGCCAGAGTCTCTAAGAGAGAAAGGAAATGAGCTTCTGGTGTGAAATCAACACATTTCTAACACTGGAGTCAGGACGCCTGAGATCAAGACTGACTCAGCCACGACTTTCCTGGGCAAACTTGAACAAGCCATTTCATCTTTGTTGATGGAGCTCAGTAGTATTCCCATCAGTAAAACAAAGCAAATGCCACCTGCGACCTTCCAGGAAGGTAATGAGAATCAGATGAGACGATGAGGAGATACAGATCTCTGCCTGGTTTCAGGCACCACACAGCTATCTGGATTAACGTTACTGGTCTCAAATCCAGGAAGTGCTGAGTATGCACCTGAGCTAGGTCCTCAAGATTCAGAGATGGGCAAGGCACGTCCCTTCTGGGGCAGGGGGCTCGTGGCATGGCAGAGGAGGCAGACGAATGAGCAAAGGGCTACAGTACAATGGGATAAATAAGACTATAGACTGCATATGAGTGCGCAAGAGATGGGGACACTAATGCCACCCTCTGGGGTGGGGGAACAGGAGGGCTTTGTAGGAGCCTGGAAGGACTGCAACAATCGGAGGAGGCAGTGCTCAGAACGAAGAGACTAGCATGAGCACAGGGAAGAGCCAGGCATCTGCAAAGCAGGAGGCAACAGTGCAGCCTTGCAGGGCTGGAGCTTTGTAGTCTAGGGGCGGGTTGGCACCTGCCGTCTATGCTCCTTCACCACGAGCCAGGGACAGGGTGTAATGTGGGCGTGACACGGCTGGGCCTGCCTTGGGAAGGTGGCTTCTGGTGGTGAGATGAAGGTGGCCTGGACAAAGGCCAGTCAGAGCCTGGAGGTCTGTCAGGGCACTGTTCCTGCAGTCAGGGGGAAGAGGTGTGGTCTCATGTCGGGCAGGAGCAGGGGCGATGGAGAGGAGGCCACAGGTTTCAGGAGATGTTTAGCAGGTCACATCCTCAGGATCGGGTATCAGCTGCAGGTGGGGATGAGAAAGGTTGAGGGATCTAGCCTGACTCTTGGGCATCAGCTCCAGTGGCTGGCTGGCCAAGGGGCTCTTCCCCAAGCTGGGGGATACAGGGGGAGGCACAGGCTGGGTAGAGGGGAGCGACAGGGGAGAAGGGTTTGGGTGTGGCCAACTAGAGCATGAGAGGTCTGCAGGACACAAGAGGGGATGACAATGAGGGAGGTGAAAGTGTGAATCGGGGAAAGGCTAGAAACAGCAGCTATTCAACCATCACCACCATTATCATCACCACTATCATCACCCCCCACCACCACCCCACCCCCATCATCCCTACCCCCCACCATTCCCACCCCCACCCCACCCCCTCCACCATCCCCACCCCCCTCCACCATCACCACCACCCCACCCCCCTCCACCATCCCCACCCCCCAACCATCCCCACCACCCTCCACCATCCCCACCCCCCAACCATCCCCACCACCCTCTACCATCCCCACCCCCCACCATCCCCACCACCCTCCACCCCCCTCCACCATCCCCACCCCCCACCATCCCCAACCTCCACCCCCTCCACCATCCCCACCCCCCACCATCCCCACTACCCTCTACCCCCTCCACCATCCCCACCCTCCACCCCCCTCCACCATCCCCACACAGCCACCATCCCCACCACCCTCCACCCCCTCCACCATCGCCACCACCCTCCACCAATCCCACACCCCCACCATCCCCACCCCCCACCATCCCCACCCCCCCACCATCCCTACCACCCCACCATCCCCACCCCCCCACCATCCCCACCACCCTCCACCCTCTCCACCATCCCCACCCCCCTCCACCATCCCCACCCCCCACCATCCCCACCCCCCCCCCCCACCCCCTCCATCATCATCCTGATATTTAAAGATTAGCTATATTCACTCAACTTTGCAGAAATTTGTCTCTTTTCCAGGACAGAAAAACCACCTGGGCCCGTGCTTGCCTCGAGGTAGGTGTTCAGAAACTGCGACTATTCCATGCGACTGGTGAACAGTGGACATCAGAGCCCCTGGGTCCCTGCCCCCTCCTCCAGCCTGCTGGGTGCTCGCCCCTCTGCCAGGCCGTGTGTGTGCAGACTGCGGTCTGCCATCACTTCACCAGGCGCTTCTCCTCCTGCTAATCAGCCAGTGCTCGCGGCATACATCCTCCACTCTGCCAGCCCTCCCTGCCTGCTCTGGACCTCTGTGTCCCCAAAAAGCCCTCTCCCCCTGCCCGCCCCAGTTCCCTACCAACCTTCCCTGGTCTTCCAGATCTCCTGCTTCGGAAGCAGCGGTTCCCCTGCCTAGTCCTCCCCACGCTCTTCCACCACCAGCCTGGCCTGGAACACGCTTCTCCCTGGGGCTAGGTCCTCTCGTGTGGCCCTCCTACAAGGGCACCTCAGCGAGGTGTGTGTGCGTAGAGCTCCTGAGTCCTCCTGAAGCTTCTCGCAGATTCCTGCAACTGGGATCATCCTTCCCTCGCCTTCCCATAGCAGCATGTTCTTACCCGCCTTTCCGGGTCAGGTTTCAACATGCACCAGCTGTGTGACCATGGACAAGCCGCTGACTTCTCTGAGTCTCAGTTTCTTCATCTATAAAGTGGGGCTAACAGCTCCTCTGTTCAGGGCTGTCATCCACATCAGATGACATAGCATATGCAGGTCGACTGGGGCATTGCCCGGTGCATCCTAAGTGCGGGGGACACTTTCATTGCCTCGGCATTTCCCTGCCTCCCCGCCTATCCCCTGCAGGGCTTGCTGCTGTTGTTGCGGTGGCCTCGTCTTGTGAGGCAGTGGTAGGTGCGAGCAGAGTCTACATCACATATGCCACGAGTCTCCCGTGGTCTCTGCTCACAATCGGCGCTTCAGTGAGTGCTGGTCAGATGACTGAGCGAATGGACGTCGTGGCTGTTCAGCAGCTGCAAATTCTTGGGAGCTGAGCTCAGAGGATTGAGAAGGTATACCCTACACCCCTGGTGCCCGCCCCAAGCCGTCCACACACGTTCGGAGGGTGCTTGCACCCCTGCTCCCCTGCAAGTGCACCGATGCGTCAGGGCTGGCTGAGCTGCAGAAATCTCGACTACCCTGAGACAACACGAGCTGCCCCATCAAACCCACGCCTGGGCCGGAGCTGCTCAGAGGAGGCTTCCTGGAGACCGAGCTCCAGCGCACGCGCACATTAGCGTCACCTGGGGGCTTCGAAGCCCCGGTGTCCGCAGCCACACCCTGCACCACCACATGAAGATCTCGCGGCCTAGGACCCAGGCAGCAGCAACTTCCGCAGCTCCCCAGGTGACTCTCCTGGCCGCGGAGTGTGGAAACGTCAGCTCAGAGGCTGCCCTTGAAAGCCGGGGGTAACCGGCGGGGAGGGGCAAGCCGGAATCCGCCCCAGAGGTTGGATGGCGATGCCCAGAGTGCGGCTGCCCCCCCTCACCGCCTGCGCTCTCCTTTTCTTTCCATTTTCTCTCTCACCTCCAGCTCACTCTCCCTGCGGACGGGACGGAACATTTCCTTCCAGCGCCGACATTAGTAACCGCGTGCGTCCCCGGGGAGATCAGGAGCCTCTCTCTGTTCAGGGCCCCCTCGCCCTTCAGAGGCGGCGGGCGTGGGGAGGGCCGGCTGGGATTTACACGGGCAACTCCAATTAAGACAAATGTCAGCTCCCTCCGCAGCTGCCCGGCGCCCAGTCGTGCAGCGCGGCTCGGCGGGGGCAGGAGAGCTGCCTGTCACTGGCAGGCGCTGGCAGGAGCGGCCAGAGAAAGCAAAAGGAGATGATATGCAGAGGCGGACCCAGCCCAGACACTCCGCCAGAGGGGGTTTACAGATCCCGTCCTCCCTTACAATTGCTCCTGAATTGCCACTTTGGAAGCATGGTGGGGCCCGCAGGTCCTTCCTCCGAGGGCGACACTCAGGGAGTGACCCCAAGGGCTCCTGCAGTTCCCCGTCCCAGCGTCCACAGGGCTGGCTGTTGGTTTCTCTGAGACTGTCCGAGGGTCCCCTGCAAGCTCCTCAACTAAAGTGAGGCCCCTGGACCAGCAGCTTCGGTGGCTAGAAATGCAGAGTGTCAGCCCCACCCCCACCCCTGAGCAAGGTCCCCAGTGACGGAGACACGGAGACACATGAAGTTTGGGAAGTGCTGCAAGTGTGGGGCTGGGCTGCAGAATGATGGTGGGGACAGGAAGCCACCGTGCTGTCGGGGGCTCAAGGCCTGGCTGGGCTCAGTCAATACCTCCTGGACCCCCTCGGGCAGGTCGTTTCGGTGCCCTGTCTCCCAGTCTGTAGGACGGACGGGGACAACAGTGCTTCCACGTAGGATGAGCAATGCAAGGACATTCGTGGAAGCATTCACAAATGCAGGTCGTTATAATGCTGAAGGTAAGAAAAACAACAATAAGGCCAGACGTACATTAGGCACCTAGGATGTGCTGATGGCTTTGTGTGAATTATTTCCCTTACCTCTCACGGTATTTCACTGAAGCGCGAGTATCATCCCCATTTGCAAATGGGGAGAGGGCAGCTCAGGAAGGCAAGACAAGCTACCCAAGTACAGACAGCCAGGAAGGGCTGGAGCCGTGGAAGCCGGCTCTCTCTGACTCCAGAGTCTCCGTGCTACCCCTTACACAGCTACTGAAGTTCCCCTCCAGGCCTGCCTCTGCCCCGCGTTCCCAAGGGCAGGGAAGGCTCGCTCTCCTGCGGTCCCCGGGCTCCCTCCAAAGCACAGGGATCAATGAGATGTTCCCACACCAGGTGGTTTAAATAGCCAAAAGGTTATTTAGGGGGCCTGGGTGCCCGGCTCGGCTCTACCCCAGTGAGCCTGGGAGCCTGTGCACGGAACTTTCCCTCAATGATGGCAGAGTTCTGCTAGTCCCAGCCACCTGTCTGAATAGGGAGAGTAACACAAAAGAGAGTAACATGGGAGAATAACAGAGCTGTGGATACAGTTCAAGTTTCAGTTCTGCTGTTGTGGCCACAGGCAAGTTACTTTAATCTCTCTAGGCCTCAGTTTACCGCTCTATAAAATGGGGATAATAAGAATCTGCTTCCTACAGTTGGTGAACAGATTAGAGATGGCTTGTTTAGAGGCTCTAGCACAATGCCTGGCAGAGAGTAGTCTCTTCTTTATCATCTTCATCACCTGCATCATCATCACCACCACGGTCATCATCATCAAATTCTTCCCTACAAAGGAATTCTGTGGGGTCACATGGGAAGGCTCTGGTACTAAGGACACCAAAGAGGGACGGGCTTGAGCTCATTGCGCCAGCAGTCTGCCCTGGGCCCGGGCCTGGAGTGCGTGGAGTTTTGGAAACTCTGTAGCCGGTAGCCGCCTGGTTAGCACAGTTCCAGGGAGTTGCCAGGTTATCTGGAGAGACATCCACTGTTGGGGTCTTTTGGCTATTTAAACCACTATTTATGGAAATTCTAGAATTTTTTTCACTTTTCCCTGTCATCTTGCCCTTCCCCTTGTCGTGGCGGCTCACAGCCACGCCCGTGAACCTCGCTAGCCCGCTGTGCTGGGATGCGGGATGTCCTCGGGGCCTGGCCAGCGTAGAGGCCGGGACAGCCACAGGTGGCTGGAACAGATCCGCCACAGCTCCGGCCTCGCAGCTCAGACACCGAAGACCCCTGTTAAAATGGAAACATCTGGAAGGGAAGCACGTAAGCCATCCCGGTCCATGCTTTCCTGAGCGAGCGTGAGAGAGATGATTTCTTGGATTAGTGGCAGGTATTGGCAAGGCCCTGGGGTGGGGGTGGCCTTGGGTTGAGAAGCAATGAGAGGGGAAGAGCACAGGGCTGGGCCTGGGGCCGTGTCTGGTGTAGACAGGAAGGGATTCGGACCTTCCCGGTGGGTTTGGTGGTTTAGAAGGGGCCACACTTAGGGTGGCTGAGCTGTGAACTCTCCTTGTCATCACTGAGAACACTCTTGGATCCAGGGCAAGATATGAGCATCAATAATTGGGTATGTACAGAAAGCACTTAAATGCTGGTTGAGGGTGTGAGCCCCTGCCTCTCGCAAGATAAAATCCCCACTCTTCAGCCTTGCACACAAGGTCCCTCTTGATCTATATAGTGGCCCATATCTCTATCTCTGTTTTTATCTATAAAATAGCTTTCTTAAGCCAATAATTTGGATGAAGACATGGAAAGCATGTGCATCAAATTTGCAGATGACTCAAAGCAGGAGGGGATGAGAGAATTAAGGTTCGGGATGATCTCGACAGTCAAGAATGCTGGGTCAAAAGCAACCAGATGAAATTTAGCGTCAATAAATCTAACATCTTGACTGCAGTTTCCAAAAATCAATTGCACAAGACCAGGATGAGGGAGACCTGGCCTGACTGCAATTCACATAAAAAAGATCAGGAGGTTTTAGTCAGCCTCAAGTTCATCGTGAGCCTGCTGAGTGACGAGGCGGGCTGGGGAGGGAAAAGAAACATATGAAAACACGCTAATGAAAGCACATGCTGTATTAACCCTCGGTGACGAAGGGAGGGAGGGAGGGAGGGAGGGAGGACACTCTTTACCATAGTGTGAGACCCAGAAGGGACAGTCCCAACAAGAGCTGATACTTACCAAGTACTCGCTACGCACCAAGAAGTAGCTCAGTTCATAAAATCGTCACAACAACCCTATGGGGCTGCAGGCCAGGGTACCAGGACACAGAGGGCAGCTTAGCCTGCCCAAGGTCACACGGCGGGCGGGTGGCAGATCCATGCTCTCGGCCACCCTGCTCCACTGCTTTCCGTTAGACAACACCTTGTCTACTTTCTTTTCCCCATTTCACAACTGGAGAGACAGGGCCGGAACCGCGAGGACAGTCTGTCTGCAGTTGGGTGGCGAGTGAACTGCGGACTCAGGCTCTCCTGGGACCCTCCCCGGTGGCCCTTCCCTCTGCCACGCTGGGTGGCTGCCAACCTGTCAGGGAGGCTGATCGCCGCTTACCCTTAAAGGCCTAAAGTCTTTATCACATTGCTTGTGGCACTTACTCCACGATTTCACCGGACCCTGCCCTGCCCACAGAGTTTATAACGCGTAAGATTTAGCTTTCCTTTTGTCGGGGGAGTGTCACTCAAGGATAACAAGTAACATGCCCAATTGAGCTCCAGCGGGAAATGTACACCACGGTGAACCTTGAGACCCTCAACCAAGCGTTTCTGTTTCTGCCCTCACGTGTTTTTAACAGAGGTCTTGCAGTTAAACTGCTCATGGCTACTTCTCAGCCCTCTCTTTCTGATTTGCCATAATCAACTAGGTTTTCCAATTAAACGAAACAGAAATTGAATATCTGCTGGACTTTCCACATATGTTGTCTCAGTTAAACATCACAACAACCACGTCAGGTAGGTTATTATTATCCTGATACCGCAATGAGAAAATTGGCTGAATAGAGTGACCCCCTGTACCAGTTTGTGTAGAACTGAGTGGTCTCCCAGGACATGGCATTTGAGAAGCAGGCCAGTCCGGGCAAACTGGGATGGGTTGGTCACCTTAGGCTCAGAGAAGCAAACTAACTTTCCTGAGGTCACGCAGCTAGAAAGTGGCTGAGCCAGGATTTAAAATCAGTTCCCATGATACCCAATAAATCTTGGTAGAAATGATTGTAAAGGAAGAGTAAATAATAGACGCCGGGTGACTTTTTGACCTCTGCTCAGGAGACCTGAAGACTGGTTTTGCTTATTTCCTTATTTTTGGTTCTGTGTCAGAAAACCAAGTTCCTACACATGTGCAACAGGGGGGAGGGTGCCTACTTCCTGGGCTTGTCCTGAGCCTGAGTGTTCAGAAAGAGCAAGAGCAGAGCCCAGCGGGGCTCACCTGGCGGGCGCCGCCCCGAGGGCTGAGCTGCGTTTTAGAGACAGGGAGTTCATAGCGCAGGGCTCAGGTCACAGGAAGCCGCTTGGCTGCAGCGCTCCGGGGAAGATGGAGTCCCACGGTTGAAGGCGAACGGTGACCAACTGGGATGAGTTGTTGTGGCGAGGGAAGGTGGCCTCAGTGGAGAGGGGCTGACGGGCGACGTCGCCCGAGAAAGGCACAAAGGAGGCGAGGGGGACATGACGGGCGGCAGACAGGGAGGCTGAGTTCCGGCCTTTAAACGCAGTCACGGGGAAGAAGCCCCCGCGCTGAGCGGCCCTAGGGACCGTCCCAAACCCAGGCAAGGCCACCGGGAGGCCATTCTGGCTCAGGATTTCCTACGATGAGATGGAGAGAAGGAGCCTTCTCAGAGGGTGATGGCCTTCCTTCCCCTTGCGGGGGGCCTGCAAGGAGAGGCTGGGTGACCACTGCCGAGGACAGACCCCGTGGAGGGCATCCCCGCGGTGGACATGAGGCTGGACTCGACGCTCTCGCCTCCCCTCCGAGTCTGGCACTGTCCGTAGACGACGTCGGCTCCCTTCCCTGCAACTGTAAATATTTGTGCATTCCCAAGTCATAAAGTGGAGCTCTTGGCTTCCAAAGGTCAGGACGACAGGCTCATGTGGGGGACAGTTTGTTTAGTATTTGTCCAGACTGCATTGCCAAGACTCCTTGTGGTCTGCGTGCGCAGTGGACACAGGCTGCAGGGCTCGCTGTGTGGGGAGGGAGGCTCGTGCAAGGGAAAAGGGTGCAAGTGGAGATCGCTGGGAAAGCAGAGGCTGCCCAGGACAGGCGAGGACACTTCCTCTAGGTGGCCACAGCCTCAGAGCGGAGCCCTGTCCCTCCTGGGGCAGGTTCAGCCTGGGGGGCACTGCGTCCTCTTTCCTGGGCTTGCTGGTGGGAGCCGCTGGGTTGCCCCACTGCCCACTGCGAGACGACACCCGCTGTTCCGCATCGGCTGGTCCTACGTGGCCGTTTATGCGGACGGCGGTGGGTGGTGTCGGTGGGTTTGGTGCTCACAGCTGGGGTGACTGAGTTTCGGCTCCTGCCCAGGAGCTGGTGAGGGGTGGGGCGGGAAGATGATAAGGGCATGTGGCGGTTGAAAGCCGCCGGGGAGCCCCACTTTCCATGAGGATCTCGGGGTGCTTTTTGACGCCGGTCTCCCGTTCGTCACACTCCGGCTCCTTCACCGCTCTGCTGTCATCCTTCTAGGGACACCAGTCTGAGCTGCCATTTTCCTGGCCCAGAATGTTCTTCCCCTCCCTACACTTTAGCTTCCTTGTCCGAAAATGGGGGTAAAAATAGCATCTGCCTCGTGAGGCTGTTGTGAAGCGAAGGAATCCGGGCAGGGCCCTTAGACGTGCACTAGGCATTTCAGGTTAGCTATTTCTGTGACTGTCATCTTAGGGTGACCACCTCCTACTCATCATTTGAGGCCCTGTGGCACCTCCTCTGTGAAGCCTTCCTTGTCCTCCCCACACAAAGCTTCAGTTTTTGTTTTGTTTTGTTTTGCTGTTGACTTTGGGATTCGGTAACATTTATTTTCCAGGACGTTTTGTTGTAACTGGCTCGCGTGCTGAGCTCGCCCACTAGACCAGGGGCTCCTAGAGTGGGCAGGGATAGGTCTTGCTCAGTTCCATCCTTGGTGGCCAGCACGGCCCCTGGCACCTGGCCCCAATTAATGGAAAGGTGAATGAATTAGAAAATTATCCGGGCGTCCTGAGAGCTGCCACGTTGGTTCTCATAGGATGATGTCGTCTCAGCCTCCGAGACCTGCTCCTCTCTGCCCCCAGCCCGCCCCTCCCCCTCACACTGTTGGACAGACATCTCATTTTCCCACTTTCTCAAAACGTTTTGGATTTGGAAAATAGCAATCGTTTAGGAAAATGAGTAATTACTGAGGGCTCCATCACGGAAAACATGCAACTCCTGGAGTCTTCCCGAAATGTCAAGGACTTGATTAGAGTGGGCCCAGTCCCTGGTGATCTGAAGAAAATATGATCTGTTTGTCCTAGAGGGGAAAGAAGGATCACTCTTTATTTACAAACCAGCCTGGCTAATCCCTTCTGACAATAAGGGAAGTCATTCTGCTCGGCCGAAGCATTATTTCAGGGCTCCCTTAAGGAAGAACCATCTTCTACTCAATTAAAGCAAGGCCTGAACTCGCGCTGACCCCATCGTTCCATGGCCAGGAAAGCAGGCCCGGCTCCTTCCAGCGGGGCGGCTGCCCGGGCTCCGGGCCGAGCTCTTTTTCATCGGGACGTCTCAGGCATTTATTGGGGTGAGAAACAGGGGAGTGGAAACCCTCCCTCCCTGGCTCCCTGGGCCTGGCCCAGCCTCGGTGCTGGGAAAGAGAGCTGCCCCCAGGGGAGTGCTAAGGTGTCCCTTGGACCCTGTGGGCCTGCCCAGCTCCCCGGAGGGGCCCGCAGTCAGAATCTGTGATCAGACCCCCAGTGGCAGGTGGGGTCCCTAAAAGTCCTGGAACCGCCACCTGCTCCCCAAGTGCTGTTCTATGTAGGTCAGCGCCCCCAACTCTAACCTGCCTGCCAAGCCCCCCTTTGTCTGCAGGAATGAGCAGAACCGTTATTCAATGGAGACTGAGGCACGCACACTCGGAGTCTCCCCGCTCCCCCCCACCCTGCCCCCGCCCCACCGGCTCCTGGGGACCCTGCGTGGGGACAGCTAGGCAGGCTGGTCGTAGGAAGGGGTACTTTAGCTGGGAAGACCATCTATATGGAAAAGCATCGCTTTCTTCTCGCTCCTCTCAATTACAAAATAATAAGATTGTTAAAAATCCAATAGCACGAATGTCAATATTGGCAGGGACAGCCGCAGGAAATTTAATTGCACAATGGGTGCCAGTTAAAGACGGTATGCACACGTCTCGGCTTTTCTTAATTATAATTAGGATGGAATTTACTGATCTTACAGACTCCCAAACAGGGGCTTGTCACTAGGCCAGGAACGGGGCCTCCCCACGTTGGCTTCCTTTTCTGAGTCTCTGGCCTTTTCCCCTCCAGACGTCTTCCCCGATCGGGGCTTTTAGCTGATTTTGAACATCGGCTCTCCAGTTTCTTTGGCATGTCAGAAGGCCAGATGTTTTTTATTTGAGAGCAAATTGACACATTAAATTACACTGTGCAAACATTAAAGCCAGCCGAGGGTAAACAGGCCGAGATTCATTGAATTTTACGGGTCACAATAATGTTTATGTAATTTAACAAATTCCTGCCCCGCTGCCGAGTCTCTCCAAGAAGCATTAATTTAAGAAAGATGAGACCCTCCCTGAGGCTCTCGTCCCATCCACCTCATCCTGGCCTCTCAGAACTTCCGCCCAGGCCCCGAGGGTTTTGGAGCCGGGGATCCGAATTCCCCATACCGAGTGAGGAGTGACTGCTTAGTGTTACTCTATCTTGAAGACATCGCCTATTTTTGTCCACACGGAGCCTTTTGAAATACTCTTGGCCCTAGAGTCTGCTGGCTTTGCCTGGCCAGGATCTACCACTCCTACTTCTGATAACAACCCCGTGACTTTTCCCTAGGAACCTCCGTCCTCATCTCATTATCAGTTTGCGCGCGGTTCCTCTGGGGCAGAACCCCCCACCCCTCTAGCTCCAGGGATGAGCGCTCGCCCAGGCCAGGCCCATCAGGGCCTTCCACCCAGCCCCCTACCTGGGCCATTGGCTCAGAGATGGGAACAGACTAAAATCCGGGTTAATGGGCGTCCACCCCAGCACTTGTGCAGAAACTGGCCGGATAAGGAGCTCTCTTTCCACTGGTCTCAACTGGCAAGACGTGAGTCGGGAGCTGCTAGGCACCACCTTGCCACGAGGTGGGAAAGGCTGCTGGCAGGGAGGCCAGTGCAAAATAATGTACAAATGGAGAAGGGCAGATTCCCAGAGAGATATTTTGAGGCTCTAGATTCAGCCGTGGTTGAAGTCTACATGTGGGCCTTTTGGTTGCATGAGTTAATAAGTCTACTCTTTCAGTTAAGCCATTTTGAGTTGAATTTCTGTGACTTGCACCTCTTATTCAATGAAGCAAGAGGTTCCCCTGTGGCTCTCTGCAGAGAATAGGACCTCGGCCCTCATGGGTTCCACGCTCATCTCTGAATCCCTGATGCTTTCCTGGGACTCCCTCAGCCCCGTCTCCAGCCAAGCTGACCTTTTTCTGAACACCAGCTGCTTCTCTCGCCTCCCTGCCTTCTCACTTCCCTCCCATGGCCTGCAGCTCCATCTTCCCCACCTACCATTCATCCGTCAAGGCCAGGTTCAATTCTCCCCTCCAGAGGGAAGCCCCCCTACCACTCAGAACTCCCTCTTCTGAACTCTCGGAGGGCCTCACTTCCTGGCCCTTACTTATGAAAAACCATGTTAAATATTTTGTTGCTTCTTACATTGTATGGTTGTTTCTTTTCTTCTGTCTCTTTATGGCTTGAAAAATTCCTGAAACATTGCTGGGCACAGAAAATAATCAACTATTAGTATTTGAAGATATCTTAGAGATCATAAACAGCACAATTTACACATGAGAAAACTGAGGCTCACAGAGGTGAGTTGACTTATCCAAGGTCACACAGCTAGTTTATTGCCAGCCCAGAGATAAAATTCCAGCTCAGTGTTTTATCTGCAACACCAAGCTCCATTGATTTGATCGATTGATTTTCCAGTTAAGCACATGTATTAGCTTGACTTGGGTTGACATCTTACCATCTACTAATGGTACTAATCGGCACACACAGAAGATCTGGCTTCGACTTCCAGCTGGGCTGAAAGACCTTGGGCAAGTCCTTTCACTTCTCTAGACCTGTATTTTCACAACTGCAAAGTAAGGGTTTTGAACTAGGAGTGAGGGCCAGTGAGTTCTATCTGTGAGCCGTCTCCCACTGATTGGTGGGACTGCCCGCAATGCCATGTGGGAAGGACCTGGAGGTGTGCCTGGGCTCAGCAGGAAGAAGTGCCTGACTAATCAGCACCAGCTCTCTGGACTCCGGGCGTAGGGGGAGATGCCTGTCAGTAGACACACCAGATCTTGCTCTCTCTGGATTAGCTCATTTTTGACGTCCTTCCTATTCTGTCATTTGAGATCATTTAAGTCCTGGTGAAAATGCAAACACAGAGCTTCAGCACCCCTCAACTTTAGCACCCCTGTCATGATCTCCCAGCTGTGGCTGCCCTCTTTGCCTTCCCATGCATACAGTACAATGAAACTTCTGGGCTCCAGGACCCACAGCTCCACATAACAACAGTTCACTTTGCCCTTAGATCCACTGAGCAAGCAACTGAAATTTGGGATGTGAATTCAGTGAGCCAGTATGGGACCAGCCAAGCGATGGAACCGTGAGATCAGGCAGAAAGGCTGATGGTCCGGGGACTTGGGGTCTGAGACAGCCACTTCTGTGTTCAGTGTTCAGCCTCTGGTGAACAGTGTTCAGCCTCTGGTGACAGACCCCCTCCTGCTATCCAAGGGGAAGGAGAGACCTGGTACAAAGAACCCCATGACTCTGGTGTGGGCTCCCCAGAAGGCCAGGGGTCAGGGGACACAGGTCGCCTGGAGGAGGAAGTATGCAGATGGACCAACTCTGAGTGTCAGAGCAGTCCTAGCTCGAAGGCTCACACTCTGCCCTGCTTCTGGAGGTCTGCCCTCCCACCAGCAGTATTTCTTCCTCACCTCCCTGGGCTTCAAGTGGAGACACGAGTCCTAACACTACAATCTTGTGATGGAATAATTTGGGTAGATGCCCCAAAATGCACTTATGGTCCCCAACCTAGCTCCAATCCCTTCTCATCTAAAGGAGTTCAAGCATTCATTTAACAATTCTACCCATGTGTGGGGTGTTACAGACCCAAAGTTGAGTGAGACACATGTTACTTGGCTCTCTTTCAGTTGCAGGTAGCAGGAATAAAAGCAATTACAGCAAAAAAAAAAAAAAAGAAAGGGTGGTGGTGGTGGTGGAAATCTATTGGCTCATAGAAGCAATCTACTTTCAGGCATGTCTGTATCCAGAAACTGAAATGACAGCATCGGAGCTGGACATCCGCCCCCTGCACTTTCTCTCTCGGACTGGCTCTCTGCATGTCGCAGGCCAGGTGGATGTTGGACGCCGGGTCAGTGTGGGGAGCCCAGAGTAGGAGGAGGGAAGGCTTCTGATTGGCCCCACTGGGGTCACCTGGCCGGGGACCAGGAGGGCTCAGCCCCACCCCATCCTCCCGGAGAGAGTCCTCTGCAGGAAGGGAGGGTTCTGCTCCCAGAAGCAGCACACGGGGACAGCTGGACGCGCGGAAACCGCAGGTGTCTGGGCACAGGGTCTCTGGAGCGAGGCATTTCCTCTTCGGGAAAGTCGTTAGGACAAGCTCTGGAGCCCCTCCCCCCACCCCACCGCGGCTGCGGCAGGGCTGATCGCAACTCCGCGTTGACACTTGGTCCCTGCCCGTCCAGCAGGTCCCTGGGACTCCAGAGAACATAATGACACGATGCTGACCGCACAGGCTGTGGCCCAGGGCCCAGCGGCCCAGATGCTTCTGCGGCTTGTGGTCTGGTTCCTGCCAATGTCAACTCCTTTCTGCCTAACTTTAGAAACCCATGGTTGGCTTCCCTTGCATCAAAGAAGTCAAAGTATTCAACTCCAGAGGGTGTGTATTTTTAAAATGACAACAACAACAACAACAAAATCAAAACACAACCAGAAAGAGAGGGGGAAAAAAATCCAAGGATCTGACGGAGTCTAAGAGACTGCACGGAGGGCCCCAGCTTCGCGGAAATGCCCGGTGACTGCGGTCAGCCGGAATTAAACACATCTACTCTGTTTTTAAAGCTTAAAAAAAGCTCTAAATGACCTTTAATTTAGTAGACCCACTTCTTTTCTTCCCATCAAAGCCGAGTGTTTCATGCAGAGCTGCATTTCCTAAAAAGGTCTGGGGCTGGGAGCCCAGCTCCCCGCCTTGCCCGGGCCCCTGCCCCGCAAGCAGCACCCCCTGCTTGGGCGAAGCTGGACGGGGTTGGTGCGAGTGCAAAGGGGAAAAGAGGGGCCCTGCAGGGAGTGTGGGTGGCCTTCGGGACATCTGGCCAAACCCACTTCTACCAGCTGTGCCACTTTGAGCAAGCCCCTGAGCTGTCTAGCCTCTGTTTCCTCATCTATTAAGGAGGGGGGGAGGGTGCATTCTGATACCTGGCTGGCCCTGACAGTTGCCTTGCTCTCTTCTTTTTGAACATAGTGTCCCCATTTTCTCTGCCTACTCCCTTTCCTTGGTCGTTCCCTTCTGTCTCTGTCCCCTCCCCCCTTGTCCTGTGGGCAGGTCACCCGTCTGGTTTCCGAGCAATGGGGGGCTCTAAGAGAGGTGGCGTGAAGACAGTGCTGGTACTAGGGAGGAGGAGGGGGTTCCCGCAAGGACTGAACTGGATTCGTGTAGGCGTCACCACGCAGGGCCTCTATTTGTGTGTCTTTTCCAGGTCATCCGGACTTGCTCTTGGACACGAAGGCTGTAAGAAAGCATTAGTCCTTTTAGATCCAACTGGTGGTGCAGCCCTCCAGGAAATTTCCCTCTGTTGACTGCCCAAGTTGGCCAGACAACGTATCCTCTGATGTGGGGGGTCACACATCACCCCAAGGGAATAGTTATTTTTTCTGAAGGCCATGGCAGTGCAGGGAAAGGGAGGAGGCTTAAAATAAAACACACACAGACAGAGAGAAGACCAGCGTGTAACACTGACAGGCTCATGCAGACTTCAGGATTAATTTATAGGCACTTCTTAAGCTGAAGTGACTCGTTCAGGCGGCTGGGGACCAGCCAGGCCCACGGGCTCCCTGGGCTCCCTGGACTCTGCTGAGTCTTTCTTTCCTTGGCTCCCGCTGCCGCAGAGAAAGGCAAGCACTGGCCACGCCCCACTGCGGTTGAGCCCTTGGTTTGGGCACCCAAGCCTCCAGGAATATCAGAATCCTGTGATTTATTTTTTTTAACTTCCTTACGGTTTTTTTTTTTTTAAATTAAGGCGAAATGTACACACAGTGAAATGCAATATATCTTATCTTTTGATAAACATATACACCATGTCAACCAAGATATAGAACATTTCTATTGCCCCAGGAAATTCCTTGTGCCCCTGCAGGCACACCCAGCACGAAGGCAACCACTCTGATTTCCATAATCAGAGCTGAGCTTTGCCTTTTCTAGAATTTCACAGAAATGGAAGAGTATATTCCATTTGTTCTTTTCTGTACTGTTATTTTTTCTTCTCTTTTCTTTTTTTTTTTTTTTTACTAAACATAATGCCTATGATGTTCTTCCACGCTGTTGTGTGCATCGGTAGTTTATTCTAATTTCTGCTGAGTACTATTCCAGTGAATGAGGATATCACAATTTGCTTGCTCAGCCCTTCGGGCATGTTAGTTGTTTCCTGTTTTTTGCTATCGTGAATAAAGCAGCAATGATTATTCATATACATGTCATTGGGTAAACATACATTTTAATTTCTCCTGAAAAAATTCCCAGTAGTAGAATTGCTAAACTGTAAGTAGGCAAATGATTAAATTTATAAGAAATTTATAATTGAAGCAGTTGTACTATTTTTTATTCACCAGCAATGTATAAGCATTCCAGTTGCTCCACATCCTTACCAACATTTCATGTTGTCAGTCTTTACCATTCTGGTATATGCGTAATAGTGGCTCACTGTGGCCTTAATTTACATTTCCTTGGTGCTAGTGATGTTGAACACTGCTTCATGTACTTATTGGCTATTCTTATACCCCCAGGTCATAGACAGATACATGCTCCCAGGTTTTCTTCTAAAAATTTTATAGTTTTAGCTATTTCCTTTAGGTCTATGATATATTTAAAATTAATGTTTGTGTATGGTAAGGAGTAGGGTCCTGAGTTTATTTTTACTGTATATTTATCTAGATTTTTGTATTTGTTGCAAAGACTTTCTTTGACCCATTAAATTGGTTTGGCACTTTGGGTGAAAATCCATTCACTGTATGTATGTGGGTCTATTTCTGGTCTTTCTATTCTGTTCTATTTATTTTTCTTTTCTTATGCTAATATTTCACTGTCTTGATTATGTGGCTTGACTGTAGGTCTTGAAATCAGGTAGTAAAATTTCCATAAATTTTTGTTTTTTAATTATTATTTAACAATTCTGTGTCTTTGCTTTTCCATGTAAATGCTTAATGACATGTTTCTTGTCATTTTCTACAAAAGCATTTCAAGATTCTGATTGAGATTACTTTAATCCATAGATAAATTAGAGGAGACTTGACATCTTAACAATATTAAGTTTTACAATTCATGAACATAGAATATCTCTTCATTTATAAGGCGTATTCAAATTTCTTTTAGCAATATTCTATAATTTTAGTATAAATATTATTCATATTTTATTAAATTCATTCCATAAGTATCTTGTATTTTGAGATATTAGCATAAAATGACTTTTTAAAATTTCACTTTCCAATTTTGACTGATGTTATATTGAAAAACAATAGATTTTTGTATATCGACCTTGTATCCTATGACCTTTCTAAATTCACTTAACTACTTCTAGGAGTTGCTTTGTAGAGTCCTTATGCTTTTCTACATTAAAAAATGACGTTGTCTATGAAGACAGTTTTACTTTTATTGTTCAAATTTTAAGGCTTTTATTTCTCTTTTGTTCTACCCATTGCACTGTCTAGGATCTCCAATAATTTGATGAATAGCAGTGGTGAGAGTGGACATCCTCACCTCATTTCCATCTTAGGTGGAGAAGTGGAATATTTTATGTTATTCCCATGTATGTTAAGTGTGAGTTATTTTACAGATATCCTTTATCAAATTGAGGATATTATCCTCTATCCCAGTGTGCTGAGATTTTTATTGTGTGTGTAGAATTTGCCAAGTTCTTTTAGTGGATCTATGGAGATGATCATACATTTTTTTCTCCTTTATTTTATCAATATGGTAAATTATATCATAATTTGAAAACAGCTTTTCAAATGTTAACTTTGCATTCCTGGGACAAACCCCAGTTGGCCATGGTACATTATCTTTTTATATGTTACTAGATTCACTTTGTGAATATTTTATTAAGGAATTTTTTATCATATTTATGAAAGATATTGGTCTATACTTTTCCTCTGTTTGTCAATTTTGTTATCAGGATTATGCTAGCCACATAAAATGAGTTGGCAACTATTCTCACTCTTTATTTTCTGAGAGCATTTTTATAAGATTGTTATTGTTTTTTCCTAAAATATCTCATGTACTTAATGAATGAGATCATTAGAGACTGGAATTTTCTGTGTTGGAAGAGTTTTAGAATAAAATCAATCTCTTTAATAGATACAGAGCTGTTCAATTTTTTCATCTCTTTTTGTGTCAGTTTTGGTAAGTTGTGCTTCTCAAGTAATTTGTTAATTTCACCTAGTTGTAAAATTTGATAGTGTAGTTCATAATATCCTTTTATTATCCCTTTAGTGTCCATAAGATATGTAGTGATGTCACTTTTTTCATTTTTTTATATTTGCAACTTGTATTTTTTCTATTTTTTTCTCAGCCTTCCTAAGAATTTATCAATTTTGTTGCTTTTTAAAAAGAATCAGCATTTCCTTTATTAGTTTTTATCCATTATTTTTCTACTTTCTATTAATATTTCATTATTATCATCTCTAATCTTTATTATTGCCTTCCTTCTACTACTGGGTTTAATTTTTTTCTTTTTGTAGCTTCTTAAAGTGAGTGTTTAGCTTAGACCTTCTTTGTTTTCTCATATAAGCATCTGAAACCAAATAGTTCAAGCACTACTTTAGCTTTGTCCCACAAATCTTGATGTGCTGCATTTCTATTTTATTCCATTTAAAATATTTTCTAATTTTTCTACAATTGCATTCTTTACTTTTTTGCAGTTGCTTCTTTATGTAAAAATGTGTTGCTACTCTCCAAATATTTGGGATTTTTAAAAGTGTATAAATATTTTATTGTCATTAATTTCTTATTTCATTCCATTGTAGTCAGAAAACATACCATATTTGATTTCAATTTCTTTAAATGTATTGAGGTGCATCTTATGGTTCAAACCTTGGTTTGTTTCACTTGCTTCTTTGTACCTGAAAGAAATATGTATTTGAAGCTATTGAGTATAGTAGTTCATCGATATCAAGGAGTTCTAGGTTGTTGATGGTATTGTTCAAATCTTTTTATGCTTACTTATTTTTTTGGAGAGAGTGCTGGCTGCTTTAACAGTTACTGAGAAAAGTGTTAATATCTCCAACTATGACTGTCCATTTTTCTATTTCTGCCTTTAGTTCTGTATGTTTTTCACCATGTATTTAAACTCTATTATTATATGCATATGCATTACAATCACATTACATTACAGTTTCTATGTCATTATAATGAATTAACCTTTTTATCATTGTTGAAACAATAATTCTTGTCTTGATGTCAGTCAAGTTTTCTTCTGCTAATGTTTTGTATTTTTTAATGCTTTTACGTTTTGTCTATTTGTGTCTTTATATTTAAAGTGGTATCTTCTTTTTTTTTTTTTTTTTTTTGAGACAGAGTCTCACTTTGTTGCCCAGGCTAGAATGAGTGCCGTGGCGTCAGCCTAGCTCACAGCAACCTCAAACTCCTGGCTCAAGCAATACTCCTGCCTCAGCCTCCCCAGTAGCTGGGACTACAGGCATGCGCCACCATGCCCGGCTAATTTTTTGTATATATATTACTTGGCCAATTAATTTCTTTCTATTTATAGTACAGACGGGGTCTCGCTCTTGCTCAGGCTGGTTTTGAACTCCTGACCTCGAGCAATCCGCCCGCCTCGGCCTCCCAGAGAGCTAGGATTACAGGCGTGAGCCACCGCGCCCGGCCGAAAAGTGGTATCTTTTAGACAGCATTTTGTGTTTCTCCTCATGTTCACCACCCTCACTGGTCATCATTTCTTTCTGTAGGTCTGAGTGTGATTTACCTTCATCTCGAAAAATTTTACGCTAGCAACAACTTCTCTCAGAATTTATTTATCTGAAACTGTATTTTATCCTCACTGTTGAAGACTGTTTTCACTTGATGTAGAGTACTGGGTAGAACTGTTTTTTTCTTTCAGTATTTTAAAGATGCCATTTCATTTTGAGCGCTTTAGATTGTTGTTCCATTGTACTTTAAAGATGTTACTTATACATTTGCTCCTGAGTATGGAATATGTCTTCTTTTCGAACTCCTAACCTCGAGCAATCCACCCGCCTCAGCCTCCCAGAGTGCTGAGCCACCGCACCCGGCATATGTCTTCTTTTCTATGACCGTTTGCAAGGTGTCTCTTTATTTTTGGTTTTCAGCAGTTAGACTATGATGTATCTAGGTGTAATTTTCTTTCTATTATATTTATTCTATGTTGGGTTTCACTGAGTTTCTTGTATCCATAGGTTGGTTTTTTCACCAAGTTGGGAAATTTTCAGCCATTTTTTAAAATATTTTTTCTGCCCCTTTTCCCCTGTGTTTTTTAGGTTGAATTTCTATTGATACGTCTTTGAGTTCACCAAATAGTTCTTCTGTCATTTCTAATCTGCTAATAAGTGCATTCAGTGAATTTTTTATTTTAATTATTACTTTCAGTTTTATTAATACCATTTCTGTTGGTTTATTTTTCACTTCTCTGCTGAGATTCCCTATCTATTCACTCATTATAACCAAATTTTCCCTTAAGATCTTGAGCATATTTATGATAGGTGATTTAACACATTAACTGTCACGTGAGTTGTATTTAACTCACACTAGTTTTGAGCCTGGGGCCATGTGAAGCATGTGGAACTCACACATCTCTTCACCTTGGGAGCTACGAGAATTATTTTTCAAGTTGCATATAACTCACACACAGAAAACATTTTAAAAAATCCAAATTTTTTATTAAGTTAGAAAGAATCATTTTGTTTTCAAAGTTTTTATTTTATTTTTGTCCCAATGAAAAAAATTTTTTTCTAGTGTAGCAGTCAATGTGTTAAAGTTATCATATGCTAATTTCGACATCTGAGTCATCTTGATGTCTCTTTTACTGACTGCTTTTCCTCTTGATCTTCAATCTCATTTTCTTTTTTCTCCTCATGTCTAGTAATTTTTTAAATTTATACTGGACATCATGGGTGATATGTTGTAAAGACATTGTAAAGATTCCATCATCTTCTGAATTTTTGTTCTTGCCGGCAGTTAAGTTGTTGGATGATCACTTTGAACTTGAGGTTTCACTTTCCACTTTGTTGTATGGCATGTAATATTTGTTTTACCTTATTTTTAGGGTGAATCCCTTAGTTCTGGGACGTAGATTTACCTTGCTCGCTTGGTGGAAACCAAACTCTAAATCCTGTCTCAGCAGCTACAGTCGAGCCATGGCTAAAATCTCTGCTCAGCTTTTACAGACTTCTAGCTGGTGCTAGGTGTCACCTCGATGCTCGCACAGTTCGGGGCCAGTCACAGATCTGAGGGTGGTTTATATGCAGATTTTCAGGCTCCCCTCTCAGAGGCAATCTCCCTTCCAGGATATCTCCACTTAAGTTCCAGGTCCTCTGACAGCCCTGAGCTCCCGCCTCTGACACCTGAAGGCAGAATGACTATGGTTTTCTCCTTGAGTTCTAGTTACCCCATGCCATGCAAGCAGAGGTACAGCGCACGCAGAAGAAATGCTAATTAAACATGGATTTCACCCAGTGAGGTTATCTTCTTTCAAAGGTCAAACTCACTCCAGTTTCTGCCTGGTTTTGGCAGCTCTCCAGTGCTTTCAAATACTTGGTTTTGTGTGTGTGTGCGTGTGCATGTGCATGTGTGTGTGTGTGTGTGTTTTAATACATTAAAACTGTTTTATATGGGCAAGTTAGTCCAACACAAGCTATTCTGATATAACCAGCCTAGGAACTTAGTCACTTTATGGTTAAGGTTTGAGGGAAGTGATGCCCAGAGAGGAATGTGACCTCCCAACATTTCATAGTAGCTGTTGGCTGAGCCATGTCTTGAAGCCAGGTTTCCTGGCTCCTCCTGTTATGTCTTGCTGCCAGGTGACCTTTAATGCTTCGCAAATGGCAACTGAATGAGATTCATGTAGCCTCAGGGCTCCTCAGCACAGGTATGCAGTGGAAGGCACAGAGGAACAGGAGAAAGGATGATATCTAATAGTCTAGGTCATTCAGAACCACTGGGGAGCCAGATAGTAGTTTATAGAGGCAGAAACCCTCAGGCCATGGGCACGAGAGGGGCCGCGAATTCCACAGTGTCGTGGCTTCGAGTCCCACCGAGAGGCTGCTGCCTACCCAGCTTTATGTACACCTGCAGTCCAGACCCGCAGGCAGCTCAGACTCAATGCACCCAGCACTAACCACTGCGGTTTCCCCACCTGTGACGCCTGTCTCCTGTGCTCCCCGGGCCTGATCGAGGCCTCCCCATCCGTCTGCCTGGCTGTTCAAACTAGAACCTGAGAGCTAGTCCTTGAGTCCTCCCAAGGTCACTGCAGAGAGTGACACAAACTCCGCACCCTAAAAAGCCCACGAGCCCATCTCCCTCTTTTGATCTCTCTAGTTCCATTTTTTGCTCGAGGGCTCTTTCCTTCTCCCTGGCTTGCTGCTATAGAGTCACGACAGGTCCCCACATCTAGTTACCTCCTACTCTCAGCCTCCCTTCAATTTCTCCCCTGCCAGATCCAATCCTCCCCTCCCTGTCCTCACAGTCTGCTGGGACAACAGGCAGATTAACATCCACCGTCATACAAAATGATCAGCCCTCAGGGTGACCGTGAACTTGGAGGACGTCAGTCCCCTGTGTGGGTCCCCCTGCGCTGGCTGCTGGCTCGCTGGCTCGGCCTGCAGAGCAGTCAGCAGACACCTGGGGGAGGCTCTCCCCTCCCCCGCCCCGCCCCACCTCCACTAAGCGGGGCTTCCAGGGGAGGGGAACTAAGCTTGCACTTTCAGACACAAAGAGGATAAAGAACAAAAGAAGCAAGAAGGTATTTAAGCCTGTGTAATAATTACTACCTTGTAATGAAATCAGTTTCTTAAAAACGCGATTAAAAATTCCTCCCAACCATCCTCTCCAACACACTCATTCTAAAAGTAAAGGTAAAGATTGACTTGCCGTTTTCAAAACTTCAGAAAGTGAAAAGGGCAGATCGCAAGGCATCAGACAAGACGCAGAACTATTCGGAGCTTTGTTCCCTCCTCGCTAAGGAGGAAGGCAATCACCACGGTCGCAGGCAGCCCGCAAGGCTCCCGCTTGTTCCAAATAAGGCAGCAAACGTGAGGGCCCTTGGAGAAAGTCAAGGCGCCGTGACTAAAGCAGTTATTCTACCAGATGCAGTTACGTTTATCTTGCCTTCTTCTAAGATAAATCCATCGCTTCGGCCTCTCAGACTGATTAATATGCCAGAGACACGAAATAACTTGAACAACTGGGGGAGAGGCAGGCCTGGACGGTGGCAGTCATCGATATGCGGCGACAGTGGGAGCCATTGATGTTGCTAGGAGGCAGTAGGGCCATATAGGGACCCTCTTAATCTGGTTTGGGTCTCCCTGGTGACAAGTGCCAAGGCAGGCCTTGAGAACTGGGGGAGTGGAGACCTGTGCCCTCGCCTGGGCCCCGTGCAGAGTCCCTGGGAAAGAGCACACGCCCAGACGGGAAGGGAGCACCTCTCTGCCGCACCTTGTCAGCAGGTCACATCGCTCCTCTGAGCCTCAGTGTCCAGCCCCTTCCCTTCCCCACTCCTCCATGGCTGTTGGCAGGGCAGGACGAGATCAGGGATATGGAAACTCCTATAAACTCTAGAAGGCTCATTCACTCACACTGTTATTGGACTATCATCTGCGTGGCTTGTGCTCTGGTGGAATAAGTCCACCTGCACAAGACAGGCCTTCGAAGGTGTCTTAAGCCTCACAGGCCCCCCGTGACCTCAGCTGAGGCCATCCGTAGAGTGTGGTTTTTATCAGGAAGGCTGGTGGGAGACCAGACGCCACGGAGCCCGCGGAGCCTCAGGACGCAGGCCCACCCCGCCAGGGCCACCCGGTTCCAAACCACCCGCCTCCTGCCCTGGCCTGTCCAATCCCCGGTTCCACATGGCGCTAGCTCTTGGCATGGCCTGGGGCAGGAGGAGGCCTTCTCTTTCTCTCTCGCTCCAGGGAATACTAGGAAAGGCAGCAGGATTTAGAGTCCCAACTGGAACTTGAGGCTGTCCCCTTAACGGATTTCTTTTGTTTCCTTCAAGCCCTCAAAAATCCCTGGACGTTCACTGGGAGCGTCCTGCCACGGGGCACACGCGCCCACCTCTCTCCACTTAACGAGCAGAGACTGGAACCGAGGGCTCACCTCTCAGGGCACGGCAGGTCGACCCCGCCACGGCGGAAAGAACAAAACAAAACAGAAGTCGTCAGCGCCGCGTCTGTGAAGTGCACGTTACGAACGAGTGGCCACGCCGCTCCCGTGGGCGCAGCGTCATCCCAGCCGGCCACCGTCCGGCTGCCGCCGGCTCTCCTGGCGCCACCTCTGCGCTCCGCTCGCTGGCTGCTGCGCCCGCGCCCCAGTGGCCCCGTGCCCCACGAGTCCGCCCTGCAACCTTGTGCCAGTGGACGCCCGCCGGCCTTCAGGGCCAGTCATTCGGATTCCTCACTCACCCACAAGCATCCGTGGGACGCCTGCCGTGCGCCAGCCTCTTTGTCATTTGTTCCTTCTCTATAAATGCACCGACGGACAAGACAAACCGGCCTTCGTCCTCGTGGAGCCCGCAGCCTTGGGGACACCGGCAATTTAAAGGGTGACTCCGGCGCGGCGTGGGGGTTCAGGGCAGTGACAGACATGCACGAGTGTTACGGGGTACTAGAAAGGGCACTGACTTCTGGAGAAAGTGCCATGCTTTTAAAACATTTTTATCATGAAAAATGTCAGCTACATACAAAATTAGACAGAATTGCACAATGAGCGCCTCTGTGCCCACCACCCAGCTTTAGTGCCTGTCATCTCACAGCCCGTCTTGTCGTCTATGCTCCTGTCTACCTCCCACACTCTTGTGTTACTTCGAAGCAAATCTCAGACAGCACAGTATTTCATTCCTGAAGCCACAGCCCTTCCTACGTGCAGCTCTCACCGGCTTCAGGCCAGCACTGTGTTGAGAAGGAGGCCACCAAGGAACACTGACCTGTCTTGACGTTAGACAGGTCTGAGTTCAAATCCTGCTTCCCACACCCACAATCTCTGACATTGTGCAAGTTACTTAACCTCTCTGGTCCTCAGACTTCTCATCTGCAAAATAAGGACAGGATGACTGAGCTCCTAGACGTACTTGTTCTGATAATTAAAGGAGATATAAAGTATATAAAGTGCCAAGCACAGCACCTGGCTGGGAGTAGGTGCTCTGTACATATTTCTCCCTTATCCTGGCACGCCCCGGATAAAGATGAGCATCTATGAAGCAGCTAAGTGGATGTGTCTATGATACTTCACTTCAAACATGCTAAGATGCTACTGGAAGTTTCCGAGGGCAGTTGCCCGACCACAGTGTAGACCCCACCCAGACTGCTGTTACAGTAAGACCTCTTCTGTAATGTCAACCCCCCTCACCTACTCTTTACATAGCGTGGACCGTCCACGGCCACATTTCCACCATCACACGGGTTCCCTATGACGCGGAAAGCGTCAAGCGCCGGGACGGGGCCGCCTGCCGCCTCCCCCACTCCACATCCCCGCGGGACGGTGCTGGTGGGGCCGGCTGGCGGTGCGCGCTGCCGGGCCGGGACCGAGTGCTGTCTGGATGTCTGCAGTCCAGCCCGCCCGTCAATGTCTGCTGTCAGGGCCGCGCCGCATGCTCGGCTGCCAGCCTCTTGCCATCCAGCCACACTGCTCCCACGATCCTGATAAGGTAATTTTTGAATCCCACTGTTGCTGATTGGATGCTAAAGCTTGTTGCTGATTGGATGTTAAAGCTTGTGCTGATTGGATGTTAAAGCGTGTAGTTGATTGGACGCTTTTTGAGCCCTACCATGGGTATAAAAGCAGGAGGAGAACAAGGAAGGGGGGTGTCAGAAGATCAGAAGGCAGGAAGAGAGCTGTAGCACTTGCTGGGTTGAGCCTGCTGTGGAAGAATAAAGGCTGTTCTCCGACTCTTCATGTGCCGCTCGGTTCTTTCCCCGGTCAAGAGCTGTAACACTAGCTGTACACGTTGCCGCGACACCTAGAGAGAGCTGTTGTTGAGCTTTTGCAAAGTTCCAGCCATGAATGAAGTGGGCCATCACTTTCACATCTCGTAGAGCATAGGAAAGGGGGGACGCTTGGCGAAGGGGAAGGAGTGCACCCAAACCAAGCGCTCACCAACTTTTACAAGGCTCAGCCTGCGCCTGGCAGCTGTCGCAAGCGCAGCCTCCTCTCTGCTCTAGGTGGCAGCTGGCGATAAAGCCCCAACAGCGCAGACGAATGCGCCTGACGCCAGAGAGGAGTCAAGGGCCTGGCTGCAGCGTCTGGGGCCAGCTTGGTCTTGGACCCCGCTGAGTGTTTACAAGTTTCCCTTTGACAATTCCGTTTTGAAGATGGGCTTCATTAAAGGGCAATTATAGGTTAAGTAACTTGTTGGCTCACTGCCTAATGTGGAAAACTCGACTGTGACAATCAGATAATTCTGAGATTAAGCAAGACAGCAATTGCTACTGAAAGAAGAAGCTTAGCAAGAGGATAAAAGACTCTCCCCAGCCATGACCTCATCCCAGCTGCCCGTCTGGGCAGGAAGTCTGGATTCAAGGGGCCGGCAGGCTCTGGGAACCTCTGGCATCAAGGGTGACCTCTTCTGGGAAAGGGGACCGCAAAAGGCAAAGTGCCTTCCCACTGGGGTAGCAAGACATCCCTCTTCCTGCTGGGCTCAAGTCGTGCAAAGGCGTCCCCTGGGCACCCGGGCCAGCCCAGCTGTTCCGTGCGGTGGCCTCTGTCCGTACCTGGCTCTTCCCATCAGCACCACTTAGCTAATACCTTCACGTGATCTCACAGGGAAAATGAGTCTGGTCACCCGCGATGCTTCCCTACCCACGGGAGACGACCTCCCTCAAAGTTCCTGGAGAACTCTGTCTCCCGTAGGAAGCTTTCCATTGCATGTCAGAAAATCCCACCCAGAATACAACTCATGCAGGAAGGGGGTTATATCCTCCTGAACCCACGCAGCTAACAGGCCCAGGGGCGCTGAGCTCAGAACGGCCACGTCTGCCAACGGTGCCCTCTCCTCCGCTTTTCCCTCACCGGCAACGTTTTCAGGGGCTCTTTCCACACCGTGGCAAGATGACCACAAGGACTTCTGTCCAGCCAGCAAAAACGCCTGACTTCCTAACGATTCTTGCAAAGGTCCTGGGATTTGACCTGACCGGGCCGGTGTGAGTCATGTGCCCGCGAGGCCTGCGTGTCCCTGCTGGGTGTTCCTGGTGCTCACGTGCTTGCCCAGGCAGCCGGCGGGAGCCTGGTCAGGAACACATGGCCCAGGGTGGAGGAGGGGTGGGGCCTCGGAAAGAAATTAGGGTGTTGTTACCAAAAGAAGGGGGAATAGATGCCAAGAAGCCAAAGATCTAACTAATATACTTCTGGCCTCTGTCATGCATTTTAACATTAATTCCGTGAAAGTCCTGCCTCGAGGGTAGATCTTCAGCTCCTGCAGGGCAGTGGTTCTGAAGAAGGGGTCCCCAGTGGCAGAGTCAGCATCATCTGGGAACTTGCTGGAAGGTCGTTTTCAGGCTCCGTCCACATCAGTTGAATCTGGGGTCGGGCCCCAGGAACCTGCATTTAACAAACCCTCCGAGTGATTCTGATGCTCTGGAGTTCGGGAGCCACTGCTGTAGGGCACGGACTGCATTTCATATTCCCCTTGTCATTAGCATTCAATGTTCATTGTGTGGAATAAGCAAGGAAATGAATGCACAAAGGGAGGCCCTTAGTGACTGCTTCAAAGACAGGCTTTCATGACTCAGGGTCCGTTTGGTCACCAGCAACAGAAACTACTCTGGCTCATTTAAGCACCCTCCACAGTCTTCCTTCCTTTGTTCTACTGGCATATGGCAAGTGCTTACCAAAAAACATTAGCTACCGTGATTCCTGTATCCTAGGCACCGTGCTACGTTCTGGCCACGGGTGGTAACTAAAGACATGCCTGGTGTCTGCCCTCTGGAACCACAGACGGGCAATCATCAAAAAGTCAGACAAATGAATACAATGGGCAACTCTGGGAAGGGCCAAAACTGAGAGCTACTCGTATAGTACGCGGGTATATCACGGATTCGATCAATGCACGGAGGTGGGAAAGGCAGACACCAGGTTTGTTGGAAGCCTTCTGGAATAGCTTACAAACCGAAGGTGACCCGAGCTGCAGGCCCAGGGAAGGCCACGCCCAGGGCCACTCTAAAGCCATCTGCAGCCAGGGCCGGCGGACTCTCTGTCCTGGGCTCTGCCTTTAAAGTGACTCATTGTCAGTCTTGGTTTTGTTTACGCGCCAGATTCTGGGGAGGAAGAAACTTCTTGGCCCAACTCGAGCCAGATGCTCTCTCCCTGTGGCTCACTCAGCCACCTGGACAGAGGTCCCAAGGCGTCATCCAGAGCCATGGCAGAGCGGCCAACTCATCCCAATTTGTGCGGGACTTGCCCGGTTTTAGCACCTATGTCCCTTGCCCCAGGAAACCACTCATTTTCTGGCTCTGCCCGGCTCTACCTGAGCCCCTGGACTCCCTCAGGTTGGGGGCTACCTGGCCCAGGTCTCCGTGCCTCTGCCTCAGATGTCAGTGCCTGGCTGGGCCCGTGGGCATTCACAGAAGCAGCGTGGGGTAACAGGCACGACCAGAACCAGGCTCCCAGAACTCACCGGGCCCCATGCACATGCTCATCCTTCCTGCGTCCTGCTTTCCTCATCTCTGAATGAGAGGCTCCGGGGTCTGGATTCTGGGGCCACACGTGTGTGACAGAGCTCTTGTGTGTGACAGAGCTTGGGTCCGCAGAGCCGCACGTGTGTGACAGAGCTTGGGTCCGCAGAGCTCTCTGCTCGTCCCTGGGTGGGGCCTGCGGTGGGAGCAGGGAAAGAAGAAAGGATGGCTCCTGTCCTGAGGGACATTATAGTTCAGTTACAGGCAGAGCAGTGATGTTCTGGTGACAGAAACGCTGGCTGCTCACATTTGCTCAGGGCACAAACACGGAAGTCCCTGTGAGCAGCAGGAAGCCACCATGGGCTCCTGGAGGAGGCGAGCCCTTAAAAAGGGAGGTTTTATTGGAGAGTGAGGGGAACGCCATCAGAGGCGCTGGAGAGACTGCTGAGCAAAGCTGTGAGGCAGGCTCAGCCGCGTGTTTAGGGACCGAGATGAGACTCCCTGGCTCTCCCTCGCCTACAGGGATACAGGCTGTGCCTTCCTTCCCTCACCTTGTACAATCTGCTTCTGCCCCCGAGGGCCGGGCCTGTTTAATCAGAGAGCGCTCAGAACGTGTCTGGGTAGGCACGGGGATTGGATGGGGGAGGTGTGAGTGTGGGTAAACCCACTGCACCGACCCCCCACGGCTCAGACCCGGTGGCAGCCCCACACCACGGTATTTAGGAGTTTGGAACATGGATCTGGACTGCTGGGTGGGGGCGGGAGACGCGGCGTCCTCGTGTATTGGCTCATGTGTTCGATCAGTAGCCAGACGGCGACCGAGCTCCTGCTCCGAGGGGGGCCTGTTGGTGCACAGGCTGCAGGAGCTCCGTCTGTTGTGGATGGCAGTTAATGATGGGCGTTTAGAGAGTTTGTCTAAACGCCTCATTTTACAGATGGGAAAACTGAGGCTAAGATCCAAGGCACACAAGGGATCAGTGGCCTGGCCAAGACACGCCGGGCCTGTTCCTGCCAGCACAAAAGGAGAGACTCTGAGAGGCTGGAGCTGGTATGGCCCCAGGCCTCAGCCGGCAGGAGGGGGAGTAGGTACAGGTGCTGGGGGCTGAGTCGGCACAGGTGCTGGGGCTGAGTGCAGCATCAGGGGCTGGGGAGGGGGTGCAGTGTTGCAACACAGATTCCCAAGCAGGGAACAGGCAGCAACAGGAGAAATTCAGACATTTGGCCACAGGGAGTGCCCAGCGAGCAGCTGGCACAGGGCAGAGGCCTCTGGGAGTCTGGCCCGAAGCAGAATGGGAGGAAAGATGGTGCGTCACCGTAAGGCCAGGCCCTGTGACCAAGTGCTAGAGGGGCCAGGGGTGGAGCCTTGGAGAAACTGAGGCACTAGGCCCCGTCCTGAGTGGCAAAGGCAGGCTTGCCGTGTCCCAGAGTGAGGAGCCACCCGGCTGCAGCCCCTTTGTCCAGAGGCCACCGCTGACGCTGGGCTGAGCTTGGGAAAGGGCCGGCGCTGGGGCAGGGAGGAGGCGAGCTGGTGTCCAGCCTGCTTGTGGCCCTCTGCCCAGCAGAGCTGGAAGCCTCAGCTGACAGCAATAGCACAGTAACAAGAGTAACGACCCAAAAAGCTTACCACGTTGTGCAACGAGTGTATCTCCACATCACAGATGAGGAAACTGAGGCACGGATAGGTTAGGTCCTTGCCCAAGGCCACACAGCGGGCAGGGGTAGAGCTGGACTTGAGCCGAGGCAGTTGGATTCTGAGGCCGATGTCTTGATCACATGCTCACCCCTTTCATCCTATGGTCCATTTTTTTATTATGCACGTTTTCAACCATACGGAAAAATGGAGCAAATAGTTCCGTTGATCGCAAATGAACCCATCCTCAGGCTGCAGTGTCAATCCACATTTTGCAATCTTTTAAAATCTATGCACCCCAATATTTTTGGGAGACGGCTGGAGTATTTTAAAGCAAATCACAGACCTCATATCATTTCAACCCTAGACACTTCAGTGTGTGTATCCAACAGACAAGCATATTTTTCTTTCACGTAAGGCTGTTATCACACCTAAGCGCGTCAACAGTGACTTCTGGAGATCATCTGCCACACAGCCCAGGGTCAGATTTCTCTGATTATCTCAAAGATGTCTTTTTACATCCGGTTTGCTCAAATCAGGACCCAAACACGATCTGCCCATCAGACAGATCAGTTGCTGTCACTTGAGTCCCCCTGATTCTAAAGTTTCCCCTCCCCCCTTTCCCATGCCAGTGATTTGCCCCTCCTTGTATAGATGGGAAACTGAGGCAGGCTTCAAGGTCCCTCTGTTTGTGAAGGGCAAAGCTAGGCCTAGAGCCCAGCCAACCCGAGTTCATCTGGCTCCCGCTACACGCTAGACCTCCCTCTTGCTTATCCTCTGCTATTTTTGAACTTGAGGAGAAGTTAGCAAGAACGGGCATCCTCAAGCGCTGTGAGTTCTCAGGATATAATTCACTTTAATCTTTTAAGCATTTGACAGTATTTGCTCGAAAGAAGGAGCAACAAGTACATAATTATTGCACTAATTAAGCTGCCAAAAACACAAGCGTGCGGCAAGAGCACCTTTGAAACGGGAACCCACGACGCATTAGCATCTGCTGTAAGCTTATTAATCACCTAACAGGCAATTAGCAAGCTGTTACTGTTTGAGGCTGCTATGTAAATAAATTCTTGGGTTAATTTCTTCCTCTGATAATAAAGAAAACATTATGAAAATTAGCTAAGCGACAATGTAAATGATCTTCACTGTTAATTATATGACAGCATTGCATAGGCAAGGACCCAGCGCTGATAAGGGCCGGCTCCCTCCTTCCCCGTTGCCCATCCCCGGCCCCCACCTTGGCTCTGCCACTTAAAAAATAAAAGTGTTGACACAGGTAAGGGGGGGAGAGCTTTGGGGACCCGAGTCACAGCTGTTTGCTTGCAGCTTGCTCAGAGCAACTGCCAACTCCTGCGAACTGGAACGTTTCCTTGCCTGAGCCTCCGGTGGCCTTGGGCTGGGCCTGCGACCCCAGCTGGCATGAGGGGGCAGGGAAGGGCAGAGAACCAGCCCTGGGGTCCTCCCCAGCCCATGAGTGCCTGTTCCCAGGGGCCTCCCTGCAGTGCTGAATTAAAGCCTCGAGGGTTCCTGTCACCGTCACCATGGGCAATGCGTGGGCACTGTTAATACTATGCATGTGGCACCTGCTAGACAGGGGCCACCTGGCTCGTCCATCTGGTCAGGTGTGTAGCATGCGGCAGGTACAAGCCCTGGCACTAGAGTTCAAATCCTACCTCCACCACTCAGTGGCTGTGTGATCTTGGAAAAATGTCCAAATTTCCCTCAGCCTCAGTTTCTCCACCTTGGAAATGGAGGTGAAGGTAATAGCACCTTCACTGGGTCCCCGAGAGCAACCACTCGGGTTAACGCTCATAAAGTCCTTAGCGCAGAGGCTGCCTGTGCTGAGCAACCAATGCACCTACACTGCTATTGTCGTCACTGATCTGGCTGTGCAAGCGGACATTGGTTATGTGCCACACCCTGTGCGGAGTGCCAGGAGCCCCAAGGGAAAAGGGCACAGACTCGCCATCAGGACGTGGGGGAGCCAGGACGTGCGTGTCAGAACAGCCAGCCCCTCCAGGCAGCACAGGCCATGGGCCAGGGCAGTGGGACGGATAAGGAGTCATCAGGGAGGGACAAAGCCAGCGCCCGGCTGCCTGGGGAGCGGGGTCTTGGGCACTGCTTTGGTTGTTAGCAAGTCCTGGGGGACATCGTGCAATGGGGCGAGGGTGGGCTTTGGATCGGGTGGCCAGTTTGTCTTCCTTTAAGGAAGTTCTCTGCCCTGAGCCTCTTGGTTATAAGAACAGAGATAAGGGACGGGAAGTGCCCAGCACGCGGCCTGACACACTATGGATGCACAGTGAGGGCAGGGCCCCTAAATCATAGGGTGGAGGGCAGACCAGAAAGCCTTCCGGCCAGGCTCTGCTTTGAGAGCTTTAGGGCCCCCTGGGCAGGGGAGGGCCCTTGTCCCACTGTTGAAAGTTGCCCAGATGCCGCATCCTGTCTGGCCAGGTCCGGATGCAAATTCCCTTCACAGCATTTCCCGAGCGAGTCCTGAGAAATACTCAGTGGGGAAAGGGGGCTTGCGGTCAGCTTAGTTAGGGAAACGCGCTTAAAGGGGGTTCTTCACTGCAGGACTTTTCTGAGCATCTGAACACTAACGTGCTCATATACAAAGTGCTATTCGCTTCCATTCTTGAAGAGCCCCCACAATCAATAACAAGTCCAGCAATCTATTTTGTAAATGGTCAAAGGTGCATTATCTTGCTGCCCGAAGATGCATGTACCCCATGACCCAGCCATTCCAACCCTGGAGATATATACTCTGCTTTAGCCATTTTGTGCACTAGGAGAGATGTACTAGAATGTTCCTAGCAACACTGTAGTGACAAAAAACTGGGAGTGGCCTACAAGGCCGTCAATACGAGAAAGGGTGAATTATGGCCTAATCATATAAGACAGTATTTTATAGCAGCAAAAATTAATACTACAGCTATTAACAACAACATGGACAAGTTTCGAAGACAATGTTGAGAACTTTGAAAATATTGAATAATATCAGTTACAGAAGTATACATATAGTTTAATATAATTTATATTGAACACACGAAACAATATATTGTTTAACCACTTCGGGACCTCGCTCACCAGCCACGAAACCTCGCCCACAGCCGGCGCTCACAGTCCGCGCGGTGGTCTGTGCTGCGCATTGATGACGGATCCTTCTTGCTCTTGTGTGACGAGGAAAGCTTGAAAGCACTGAAAGCTTCTTTTACTTTACAGGCAGCTTTACTTGTAATGTAAATCAGAATAGGTAACATTCATTACATTATTTTTAAATGTTCACAATTTTATTGTGATAAATGAAAAATTGGAAAAGTCATATCACGGCTGTCGGCTAAAGTCGCTGTGCGCGTTCATCTGTGGCTGTCGACTACAGTCAACGCTGGTACCGAAGTGGTTAAGGAGATTCATAACCTCTGTCTGTCTCCCACATATATGTGCATATATCTAACTAAAATGTAAAGTGAGTGAATAAACACAAAAGTCAGAATTGTGGTTACTCTTGGGGACGTAGGGAACTTCAAAGATATTATAATGATATTTTCTTAATCTAGATAGCGAGTACATGGATATTTTTCTATTTTTATACCTTATAATAAACATATAATGTATACATATATGTAAATATATACTATATACATGTGCCTTTTGTAATTTGAAATATTTTACATTAAAAATTTTAAATTAAGAAGAATTGGCAAAAAATATAGATAGTTCACAAAATAAAATATGAATGGCTTTTAAGTACTATATGAATAAAAGCTCAATCTCACTTATATATTAAAACATGAAAATTAAAATCAGGCTGGAATGTCATTTTCTACCTTTCCATTGGCAAATATCCAAAGTGTGATGAGGCACCGTGCTGGGGAGGATGAGGGTAACAGGTATGCCCCGAAATTGCTGGTGGGTGGGAATTGGCAACATTTATCAGAACTGCAAATGCATGTTCCCTTTGACCCAACTATTCCATTTCTAGGCATTTTGCCTTACAGATAAACTCCCAGAGTTGCAAAATGACTGATGTACAGGAATATTTACTACCATGGTGATTGCAATAGCAAGAGATTAGAAGCATCCTAAATGTCCATTAACGGAACATTTGAACAAATTATAGTACTTCAACAGGATGAAATGCTATGCAGGCATTCAAATGCATGAAACGGTTCTATGCGTACTGCTAAGGAAAGATCTCCGAGACATTTTTATGTAAAAAAAGGGCTATGTGGTATAGCATGCTCCCATTCGTATGAAAATATGTGCATGCGTATATTATCTACTTAGAATATTTATGTACATATATGCTGGTCCATGCATGGACTCCCCCTTGAAGGCTTCACAAGAAGCCTTGGGTGGTGGAGAGATTTACTTGAATGTTCCCAGCAACACTGTAATAAAAATTGGGGAAGAAGTCTTGCTTGTAAGTAAGTCTATCACACCCTATACCAGACCCATCTGGTCCTTTCCACCTTACACATCTCTTGTTCCAGCCTCAAGCCGTGACCAGCCCAGCGCGGGCACCAGTCCATCTCACAGTGATGCCACCTGCCTCCTGCTGCTGCTGCCTCTTGCCTCCCCCTCAGGGTGTCCCTATGGACATTACCACCACAGGGCCACACCGAGTGCCCACACGTGCCCAACCCAGACTCGGAGGAGAATTAAGCTTGGTGGAGCCAATCTTCAGCCAGTTGGAGGCGGGACCCGACAGCGCACACTTCCCTCTCGTGCCCTGCAATGGTAATCCTGAAACACAGTTTAAGGCTGCGTCTCAGGGAGAGGTCCCTTGGGATCCAGCAATCAGTTGCACTCAGCTGCAGTACCACACCCTCACGTAGGCTCTTCCTCCTCACCCCTGTCCCTAGGACTGCACTTCCTCTCCAAGGCATAGCGTCTAAGCCTTCTGCTTTCTAGAGAACCCGGGCAAAGACAAGCCATTTCATGCCTTTGGATTCATCCCATATGATGTACTTATTTATATTGGCATATATACATGCTAATATACACTTTGAATCTCCAAGCGGGGTCAGAGAATAGCAGACGTACATTTCAGACTGTCGTTTGACTCTGGACCCCTGTTCCACGTAACCCCTGCAAACGTCCCGGCATTCCACGGGAAACAGTCAGTAATCCACCACCACCTGGCTTTGTGTCTCAGCTCTGCCCTCTGGGGCCACCCTCGACACGCCTCTGCCCGGGTTCCACGACAGGCCCCTCCTGAATGAAGGCTCCTGCCCTTCTCCTCTTTATCTGGCTAAAGGTCTTCTGCTCCTTTAGTAAGTGCTCTAACAAGCTCCCCCAAACCCTTGGCAGCTCAGCCATTGTCCTCTCTGCAGCCTTCAAACCTTGATGTGCGTTTTCATCTGTGACTCCTAGAAATAAACAAGTCTTGGAAAGCGGCCAACAAGCACAGACAAAAAGGAGGCTGTCACTCCTGCTGTCTGGACGCGTGGGCGGTGCCCAGGCCGCGGGAGGCGAGGCTCCCCGCTTAGCGGCTGCATCACACCCCAGCTCTGTCCATCTCGCTGTCAGCGCATGCTCCCCAGGGCTTTCGCACGAGCTCAGCTGCGAGCCACTCCCACAGCCGGCACTCTGAACTGCAACGTAGCGCGTCCACCCCCTGTTACGCTCTGCCCAGCTAGACGGCCGCTGGCCCGGGCCTGCCAGGGCACACGTGCACCCTAAATCTTCCCCGCAGCACAGAGGGGTGCAGAACTTTGCCCTTGGGCTGTCTTTGCCACAAACCAACGGTGTGACTTTGAACAAGTCCCCGCTCTTTGTAGAGTGAGAAGGGGTGACCGCTAAGGTCTGGTCCAGCCTGACACTCTGAAACACCTGAGCTGTCCCTCTCCCAGCTCCGTGATAAACCGGCCGCGTCTGCGCCATTACGCCGAGCTGCTGCTACCCGTGTGCTGATGAGTGCAGGGCCACGCAGAGACCTCGAAGGCAGGCCACCGATAACCTTCCTCCAGGTCGAAATCGAACCATCCATCAACCCATTTTGGCCAGGTTTGCTCATTGAGCTATGAAACCAGGAACTGATTTATGACCAGCCTACATTTGGGTCCATCTTCTGTTTACGGTCCCGCCCTTTCGCCGCCACTGGCTGGGGCACCTGAGAGGCCTGAGCCTGGTGTCTGGCCAGAGCCCAAGCAAGGCACGAGTTTGCGTGTTTGCTTCCTTCCGGCCCTGCTGTGACTCAGTCTCTGCTCTGTATCTCCCGCCTCCTTTACACCTGCTTTGCCACGTCCCTGCATGGCTTTGAGAAAGGGACGCAGGCTTTGTGACAACAGTGTTTTTCCAGCTAGCCACTAAGGTTGGGTGGGTGGCCTCCAGGCAGTGCCCAGGGCACTGAGCTCTGAAAAACTTTGCATTAACTCCCACTGATCCCGGACCAAGGAGAGCAATCGTCAAATCTGCTTCGCCTTACTCTCGGGCTGGGAACTGGATTGGATTTCCCCTCCGTGTTTCCAAACCCTGACCCCATTTGAAACATTACACTGAGCATCTCAGGAAACTTCTCTTTCAAGAGCACATGGAACACACAGCCAGGAAAATTAAATTTTAAATTTAAGTTAAATTTAAAATTTCATAAAATAAAATGGAAATTTCTCCCTAATATCTTTATCTAATAGGTGAAAAAAAAAATGATACTAACAGACTAAAGAAAGAGAAAGATAAAAACACTGGTCTTATGAAATGGAAAAATCCTCTCACTGACTCATTGGAAAGATTGAACGCAGCAACCTGTGCCGTGTCTCCGGGCACATGGCAGGCACTTGATCTTTCGCCTTTCCTTCGTGTGCCGGGGCGTTGGCTCCAGTTCTTCAGGTGTTAGAACTGGAGGGGCCTTAAAGACTGCTAATTCATCCTCTTTCTACAGAGACACTGAGGCCCAGAGAGGAGCAGACAGAGAGGCAGCCAGGACCGCTTGTTAGTGCCTCATTCTGCCCCAGGAGCCTGTTACAGGTGGCACTGCTATGCTAAGGCGCTGATGATCGCTAGCTCATGCTGAGTGCCTACTGTGCGCTGCCACTGTTCTGCCACATAATCCTCACTACAACCTGATGAGGGAGGTATCATTACTTTTCCAAGTTACAGATCGGGCAACAGAGACACAGAGAGGTTAAGTGACTTCCTTAAAGTCACACCGCAGTAAGTGGCAGGGCAGGGCCTACAGCCCAGCAGGCCACCCTCTGAGGCTGCAAAGTCTTCGGGACGCAGAGGGCCATCTCCCTGCTTCTCCTCTCACCCCTGCGAGTCGCTCACTGTCCACACAGCTGTGGGCACCGTCCTTGACAACCATTAGGCCCCAGTGCCATTCCCTGCTCAGCCCGCCAAGCCTCCCCATCAGATGGGAATCAGACCCCTTCCCTCCTTGTCCCACAAGTGGCGCTGGCCTGTGTCTCTGCGCTCCCACCTCTGTCCTCCAGCCACACGGGCCTCCTAGCTGTTCCTTGAACCTGCTGAGGTCACTGGCTACTCAGAGACCACGCACCTGCTGTTCCTTCTGCCTGGAAGGCCCTTCCCTCTGGGCTTTCATTCAGGTCTCTGCACAAATGTCACCCTCTTAGAAAGGCCTTCCCTAGGCCCTCCAAAGCTCTCCTCTCCCTCGCCACTCACCCGTCCCCTCCCGTCCCCTGCCTTATTTCTCCTCCCGGCCCTTCTCCCGGCCTCACACAGACCGGCCCGGCCTATCTGTGCCTCTCGTTACTTCCCCCCGCTCCTAGGTGGGGGCGCGAGCTCACTGCTGCATCCCGAACACCCAGCACGGTGCCTGGCACGCAGCAGGCACCGGCCCGTCTTTGTTAAAACAACAGCCCCACTGGCCCCCTCCGGGTGAGCAGAAGCGGCAGGGCAGGAGGCGGCTGCTGTTCTGTGGTCAGCTGTCTGCAGCAGCCCCTGTGACCCGCCGTGTGTGCCAAATCCTGGAGAGCACACAGGGAAGGCCAGGTTTCCATGTGCGGGGCCAGGCCAGCAGAGGAGAGGCCAGGCCCTCCATCAGGTGCAAAGGGCAGACAGAACAGACTAGAGTCAAGTTGAGGGCAAGGCCAGGCCCAGGGGAGCGGCCCTTGCAGGGCTAACCAGGCCCAGGACAGCGTCACTTCTAAAAGCCCCTCCATCTGGGGCCTAGTACGTAGACCAGGGCTGAAAGCATGGACCCAAGAGCCAGACCGCCATTTACTGGCCAGTGCCCTGGGGCAGGCTGCTTGCCCTCGCTCCACCCGCCTCTTCGCCTGTAAGACTGCTCCTGCAAATGAAATGCCCGGGCCAGGCCCACAGGGCAGGGTGCTTAAGGAATGTCACTTTCTCCCTTCCATGGCCCTGGGGGCTCCTCCCTCACTGTTTCTTCCAGGGCTAGGCTCACTGAGGCTTCCGTGCTGGGACGTCACCCATGAGGCAGTGAGGACACACTTACATGCACCGTACTGAGTCTCGTGGCATTGCAGGCACCTTGATAACACACCAGGTGGGAGGAGGGAGCCCACAGGTAAGATTCATGTAACATAAAATTAACCATTGTAAAGCGTATACTCCAGTGGCATTTAGTGCATTCACAGTGTTGTGCAACCACCACCTCCATCTGGTTCTAGAACATTTTCATGCCCCCAAAGGAAGCTCCACATGCATCACACAGTCTTCCCTCATTCCTCTTCCCCCAGCCTCCTGCAGCCGCCGGTCTGCTTCCTGTCTAGGGGCTGGCCTATCATGGATGTTTCATTCAGATGGAATCATGCACTGTGTGGCCTTCTGCGTCTGACTTCTTTTACTCAGCGTAATGTTTTTGAGGTTCATCCACGCGTAGCAGGTAACAGCACTCCGTTCCTTTTGACAGCTGTGTGATATTCCCCAACAGCACTTCTTAAGTCACAAAGAAGGCAGCACCCGTTCCACCTTTGAGTAGGGCTGTCCTTGGAGCCAAGCAGGTTCATGAAGGCTCATGTCGAAGGGAGGGAGGAAGGAGGAGACGGAGGGAGGAAGGAGGAGAGGGAAGGAGGAAGGAGGAGAGGGAGGGAGGAAGGAGGAGAAGGAGGGAGGAAGGAGGAAAGGGAGTAAGGCAGGAGGAGAGGGAGGGAGGGAGAAGAGAGGGATGAAGAGTCACCACAGTAGCCTACACAAGGACAAATCCATGCAGCAGGGCTCAAATGCATGCAGCTTCCAAGCCATAAGGGCGCATTTTGGTGATGCTCAAAGATCAGTAAAAGGTAGACACCTGAGTTAGGCAGCCCCGTCTGGGCAGAAAGCCTCAGAACTCACAGATTCTGTCCTCTGCTTCTCATGTGCTCACTATTCTCACAACTTTCTCAGTTTTCACACGTGCTCCTGGGTGAGGCTGGCACACTTGCAGACCTGTGAAAACAGTTAAAGCCCACTTGGTCCTCAGACTGCGTCCCCAATCTTTGGAGAGGCCCTTCCTCCTCCCCTCTGCTGGGGGCTTTGCTCCAGGTCAGGGTGGCTGCAGGGGCTGGCAGCACCCTGTGGCCCGTGCAGGTCCAGGAGGCCTGGCCCCGCCACTTAGCTGCTGGCCAGGACCTTGGATCCACACTCTGATTCCGGAGACGCTCAGGAGACGGGCCAAGGCGGACGGGCCTCCCACATTCTTCACTGCTTCCTTCGAAAGGGGGTGGGGTGGAATTCCGGGATGGGGCTTCCCTGGGGTGGTTTAATTCAATACAGAGACCCTTGTTTTCCCTGGAGCTTAGAGAGCCTGTTCTCTGCACCTGGGGCTCAGCTATGCCAAGCCAGGGAGCCCGACCAACTGAAATATTGACTCGTGTCAGGCCTGAAGGCCTTTGATGTCCCAGGTTTGTTTTAGTTTAATGGTTTTGGAAATTATAGGCTCCCTTCCGACTCAAACTGGTTTGCTAAGGGTCTTTTCTTCCCACTCTCTGTTTTGTTTTGAACGTTGGTTTGGTAAGTGGTTCGCAAGAGAAATTCAGGGTCGGGTTTGGTTCAAGGATCAACAAACGCGGGCAGTTAGTTCTGGTCTGGGGTGCGAGGCTCAGGCCAGTCTGGGCTCTGGTTGGGAGAGAGGACAAAGCCCGCCGTTCGTTCACGGAGCAGGAGGAAGCCGAGGCCCCGCTGAGAATCTGGGCCTGGCGGCGCGGCGTGTGCGCCGGGAGCCTGGCCCTCCAGCCCCGGTGGCTCTCCCGAGGGCAGCACTGTTTGATTGATTTTGAAATTGCGACAGTAAAACAGTTAATAAAAACCCGATAGGTCTGTGCAGAGGCGCTTCCCACACCGCCTAAATGAGGGCTATTCATCAAGGCCGGGCACGCACGCCAAGAGCGCCTCGCGCAGAGGAGGGGCCGGGACCACTGCCAGGCTCCTGCAGGGACCCCAGCTTCCCTGGCTGCCCTGGGGCCCCCGGTGGAGCCGGAAATGTCTGCCTCTGGAATTCCAGCTTCCCCTGTCTTGGCCAGTGGTTCTCCAAGTGCAGCCCCTGAAGCCGCAGCGGCACGGCCGGGTGGGCACACGTGAGAACTGCAAACTCTCCCACCCCGCCCCTCCCTGCGGCCCTGGGGCACTGTGGGGGCTGGGGGGAGCCATCTGGGTCTTGCCAAGCCCCCCGAGACTCTGGTGCAGGCTCAGGTCTGAGATTCCTGCCCTGGGAAGCCACTCCACAGCCCGAGCCATCAGACACCTTGAGTTTCCAACCCGATGTTTCCTCTGTGTCCAAAAATATCTGGCAAATTCCGGTAACGCAAAGGCTGAAAGCTTCAGTCCTGTATGGAAAGGGTTTGAACAGAAGATGAAACAACTCTCTAATACCAGATATCCGTGTGTCAGCTGGCGGGAGGGTCGTCTGGGGGCTGGAGTGGGTGAAGGCAGAATGCCCAGCGCCTCCCACCCGTCAGAGAAGCGGGTCCGAGAGGTAGAGGAGGTTGAGGGTGCGCATCCTGGAGCCTGGTGCCCGGGGTCAGGTCCCCACTCAGACCCATATCAGCTGTGACCTTGAGCAAGTCCTTTCACATTTTAGTTCCCTCCTCTGAAAACTGGGGGTAATAATAGTACTTATAGGGTCGTTGTGAAGATTAAATCAGTGGATGAATGCAAAGTGCTTAGGGCAGACCCACCCCTGCCAGGGGCCACCAGGGGTGCTCGGGCTCCCAGCCGCTCTCCCCTGGGTCCCAGGCCTCACGGTCCACAGATGCACGGCTCTCCTCCCAGGAGCAGAAACCCCATGGTGGCTTAGGCTTGAGGACGGGGCTGTGCTCCAGGGCTGCCGCTCTCTCCCTGGTCGGGACGGCAGAGCTCGAGTTACTAGTCCTGTGGCTGTGGTCGCCACCGTGGTGGCCCACCAGAAAAGACAAGGAAGGAGAGAGTGGAGGTGGCAGAAAGGCAAAAATGGACACCAGAGGGAAGAGTGGGGAAACCAGATGGAGGGAAAAAGGAAGGACACAAGAGAAAGAAAAGAGGGCAGGGTGGGAGGAAGAAAGGCACGCAAGGACAGGCGGGACTCGGAGCTGGACCAGAGAGGGGAAAGCAAGGGACACACAGGCAGTGCCCCACCCATTTGTTCCCGTCGGTCCCTCTGCAGCCAGCTAATTAGCCAGGTTGTATCCGAGCAAAGGCCCAGCCTCCCCGAGCGTGGGCCTCAGAGAGAGGCGGTGCATTCATGCGTCCCTGCTCTAGAAAGCGGAAGGCGGCCACGCCGGCCTCGGCCTGGCCGGGGAGTGGGAGTGGCCGGCCAACCGCTGCCCACGTGCCCAGAACTGGAGGCTTCGAGTCCCCGTGAGGAGCTGTGCCAGAAGCAGGTCCCACCGCGAGTGGCAGCAGCAGGGAGCTGTCTCTGCACCTGTCGCCGGCTGGGGCGGCACTCAGTTTCACGTCCCTGCCGCACCTGGCGCCTTGCACCCCCGGGCTCCGTGGAGGACCCGAAATGTGGGTGCCGGACATCTCTGCCTGTGGCTCTGAGGCTCACCTGCCCGTGACCGTCACTCGTTCACTCCACTTTAGATTCTGCTTTCAGTCTGTGGAGCACGAGGGTGTGTCCCTGAGCAACAGGAAATTGTAGGGAGATGCGTGGGCAGCTGCAGGGCCCAGGGGCACATTCGCCCGGTTGTGCACACTCGGGGCGCGGCCAGGGGCGGTGGGGGCTGCACCCAGCCACGCTGCTTCCCAAACAAGCATCGGGCAGGCTGCATTCACCCAGGGGCAGGGACCTTTGTCCTGATCTGTGCGAAGGCGCCCAAAGGGGTGGCCTTGTGCTCCACTCGGATTCCAGGGCAACTCAAGGCCACCACGGAGGCTGTGCTCCCGGAGAAGGCCCAGCGCCAGCTCCGGCCACCGCACAAAGCCACTCTGTTCTAGGTCACGCCCTGGGTGGATCTGGCCTGCAGAGTGTTTTCTCAGCCTTTCTTTTTAGCTCATTCAGGTTCTGTGTCTTGATTGAATTCAAGTGCCTTCAGACGGGATGTGCATTCTCGCGGGCACAGCCCCTCCCCCTGCTGTGCCTGTGGGCCCTGGGCCTGACTCTTGTCCCAGAGCAGCCAGATGGCCTCTGGGAAAGTCGCAAGGGACATAGCACGGGCCACCCTCTCAGCCTGGCTGCCCCTGCTCCCTGAGGAAGGGGCAGGAAGGGTGTGGGGCAGGCGGAGGCCAGGGAGGCCCGAGCAGCCCCTCAGCGGGGCGTGGGGCTGTCTGGAGGCCAGGGCATTGAAGTTTCTGGAAGCTTTGACCCTCTGAGTCCCTGGTCCCGAATTTGTCCCCTCTGCTCCCATCGGGCCGTTTCCCTGTGGAGATTAGCGATCCAAGCCCTCAAAACACAAAGGCCTGCGTGTCCATCTTCCCAGGTCCCAGACAAAGTGGGAGGTGGGCCCGTGTTCTGTGCAGTGGGGGGGGATGGCCCTGGTTTGGAGAGAAGCAATTAACAGGCCCAGAAGGACACGAGGGTCAGCGTGGGGCAGTCGGGGATGGAGGGAAGGCACCGTCTACCCCGGGGCTGAGTGGCCTGCAGACCCTGGGGACACACACCAGGCCCGGGCTGGCAGCCCCAGAGCCGTGGGCAGGAGGCCCCACTCTGCTGATCTGGGCCAGGCTGATGCCAGGACAGGTGACTGCAGTGACCCCTCGTCCCCTTCCAGCTCACCTCTGCCTCTGCCTGGTGGGGGACACAAAGCCGTCCCCAGGCACGAGGACTCCTGGTGCTGACCAGATGGTTCTTGGTGTTGCCTGGATGAACACATTTGTGTTTTAGTGATGCCTGCATTTTTTGGCCTGCATCACAAAAATAAAATGAATACTTCAAACGGTGGCCTAATGGATTTATTGCCTAGAATGGGGCTACGTTGCACGTTAGTTGATCGAGGGAAATCTAATAAGCACATAGTAGTATACGTGGTACGTAGATAAAGCTAAAAATTGTGGTGGAGCACAAACGTCTGCAGTTTGGGCAACTCCGTGTCACCCCCACACAAGGGCGGGTGTCGCCGGCTGGATTGCGAGTTGTTCCTTCTCACGCTGCCCTGCCCAGTCCCCAACACAGCCCAGCCCAGAGACGCAGGGGCAGAGCAGCGGCTGGCGTCACGCTGGAGAGTGTGCCGTCAAGGGCTGTGGGTGTGGAGGCCGCGTTCCCGGGAGGCGCCGCAATCTCGCTGCCCCAGAACTGCAGCTGGAGAGAGCAGAGCTGCAGGGGAGAGGAGGCTTCGGAGGGACACTCACTCTGGACAGCTTGCTCCTAGGAGCCACCAGGCCCAGCGACCCAGGAGGGGACCTCCACGCAGCCCCTGAGCCTCTCTCAGGCTCACTCCCCTCCCCCCTGGATGCCATGGGGGCTCATTTCGTGCTGAGTGAGGAATGCGATGGTGTGAAATGCTCTAGGGAGTCCAGGGTGGTGGCCAGGGTGCCGACAACGTGTCCCCTCCCGCCGCCGCTGCAGGTCAGCCTGCCCCTCCGCTCCGCACCACTCAGTGCAGGGAAAACCCAGGGAGGGGACGAATGGGTGAGGAAACAGCCCCTGGAGCTTCCGAGCAAGACCAGCAGCGGCACGGTAGACGGCCCACCCTGCGCTCGCCGGCTTTGTCGGGGAAATTACTTTAGCCTGGCATCATTTTTTATGTGCCTGTTCAATAAAATAATTATTGATGGCCTCATCCATTTAAGTCACAATCAAAATAGCAGCCGGGATGGGGCGGCCCTATGTTATATCACCAGAGCGAGAACTATTTTCTATCAATTCGCAAATACATTCACATTTGGGTGAAAAATTATGCCATCTAGGATCAAATACATCAGAGGCTGGGAGCGGGCGGGGGAGGGCCGGGGTCTGAAGGCTGCGGCATCATTCATTAGCGCAGTCTGCAGGAGAGGGACACGCACCCACCCCCCCGCCTGCCAGGGGGGTCTGTGGCAGGCAGGGAGGGAACACAGGCCCCCACCGGACGCCAGTGACGCTGGCCCCATCCAGCAGCCAGACAGGCGAAGGGCACCGGCTTTTCCAAGGGAGGAAAATGAGCGTGAGTGGGTTAGGAGATAGGCCCGCAGCTCCCCGGGTGCTGGCAGCCCTGTGCCAGTTATCCGGCAATTATCAGCCACCCAGATGGGGGAGTGTGGGAGAGGAGAAACGGGCAGGGAGGGAGGGGGACCTGAGCCAGAGGGAGGGAGGGAAAGGAACCATCACCGAGGGCTGCCCTGTCCCAGGCTCCGCTCTGAGTCCTCCCACAGGCCACGGGGCAGGCAGTAGCGCCCCCGCTGCCGAGGTGAGCACCTGAGGCTCAGAGAGGGGAATGCGCTCCTCCAAATGTGCACAGCTTGTAAGGGGCAGAGCTCCACTTTTGCATCCGGTCTACCTGATGCCGAGTTGTGTTCCGGAAAGGCCTCGTTCAGTGATTTACTGGCAGGTGTGTGTTGGGGTGCGAGGCGTGCAAGGAGGGCAGGATGGGAACTCTGTGTCTGTTTATTAGGAGCTTTTTGCTCTGTTTGTGTTTTGGAGAGGAATGTACTTTGGCCAAGGTACTAACACTATTTTTTGAGGACATAAGGGAATTGGAAAGAAATCAGAAGTCAGTCCCCTCTGGGTCATGGAGGTGGCGTGGGCCTGGCGGGGCACGGGCTGGGGGGGCAGGCCTCTCTTCAGAGCCCCACCCACTTGAGGACGGCTGCAGCTAAATGTCCCTTCCTGATCTGCCCCCACGACCCCCCACACCGCCCAGGAAGCCCCCGCTGCTCCTCTACTCCTCGTGCGCATGGACTCTCGATCCATGGGTAGAGGAATCCTGCATTTGAATCCTGATTTCTAGTTATGGCCTGAGAGGGTGTGGCCCTGAAGGTAAGATTTCAGGGGCTGGCAAAGAATGTTCTAGGGTCTGGAGATGTCTCCCTACATCTGCCTAAAATTGCACTGTACAGAGCATTGTCTTCTCACTTCTGTTCAGGACCAGCCCTGGACTTGGGCCTTCAGGGAGTGAGTCTCAGCGGGTCCTGTACTGGAGGCATAGGTAGGAAGCGTTTGGACAGAGAAACTCTTAAACCTGCCTTCTGGTATTTGACCCTTCTTTTGCCTCTTGTAATTAACGAGGAGCCAACGCATCTGCACGATCGTACCTGTCCAGGCACTTCACTTGCAGGGTTTATCTTGGGAAATCCTGGCCTCACGCACAGACACACTCAGGTCTTACCCAGGCTCTGCCCCCCGGCCCCATTCGGGGCTGCCGGCAGCCTCCATCAAGGTCACCGGGCCTTTCTGGAAAACAGCCTGGCGGGTTCACAAGATGTTAAACTCAGAGTTACCGTGCGACCCAGCGGCTCCTCCCTGAGGGTCAATACCCAGGAGCATGGAAAACACAGGCCCACGCAGAGCCTCGCACAGGGGCGTCCAGAGCAGCCCTGCCCACAGTAACCACGGAGGGGAAACAATGCGAATGTCCATCCACAGCTGAACGGATAAACGAGACGAGGGCCAGCCACGTGACGAAACGCGACTCGGCAACGAGGAGGAAGGCGGCTCTGATCCACGCTGTGCCCGGATGAACCTTGACAACACTGCGCTAAGTGATAGGAGCGGGCGCAAAGGACCGCATGTTGCATGAGTCCGTTCGTACGAAATGTCCAGAATAGCAAATCCACACCGACAGAAGGTAGATTCATGGTTGCTCGGGGCTGGGGGTGTGGGGCAGCAGTAGGGAGAAGTGCTAATGGGCGTGGGTAACTGCTAATGGGCGTGGGTAACTGCTAATGGGTGTGGGGTTCTTTGGGGGTGGTGAAAATGTCCTAAAGTGACTGTGGTGACGGTTGCACAACTCTGAATGCACATGGGATTGCATGCTTTAAATGGGTCCGTCGCACAAGACGTGAATTCTAGCTCAGGAAAGCTGTTGGGAACAAATCAAGATCATGCCCATGGTGTGGCTGCCAAGGCCTCTGACACCTTGTTTACTCCTGACGCAGCCTTCCACCCGTGCCCACAAATCTGTCACCTAGTCAGTTGCCACTTTCAATGACCCGCCTTCTCCAAGGTATCGCTGCTTCTGCCCACTCTACGCGCCAGGCTGCCCACCGAACTCACCCGGCTTCCCGGATTTGCAGGGCTGCTCTCATCGGCCACCTGGGCTGCAGCCCCTCAGCCCGGGCCACTTTGGGGCGCTCCATTCCTGGGCCCTCAGAGCAGCCCCCGGCAGATCACCTGTTCCTGGGACGGGGGGCGCTGGCCGGCTCGCCCTTCCTGCTTGTGCTGTGCCTGTGAAGATCACATTAGTAAGTGCGGTATGTGTCATTATTATTATTGATGTTATTATTCATTAAGGGCGTGGGCCAATAAATATTTCCTGGCACCAACAACTTTAAACAAAGGTCGGAGCTTTTCTTTACCCCTTTCAGACTCAGAAAAGGATGCCAAGGCAGGTGCACGGAGGCATTAAGATTTTTTGTTGCCTTATCTGACAGAAGAAAAACTAGAGATGGTCAGCCATGGGCTGGTCAATAAATAAAACACGGAACCTCACGCCAGGGAGCACCAGGCAGCCGTGAACAGAAAGCCGTCGGGACCCGCACACACGGGAGGGGCACGCAGACACGCGCACGGCACACGCAGAGCGCAAGCTCAGCACAGCGTGCGGCGCCGTGCCCCCTTTTAACGTGAGCTTATAGACGTGCCTCGCACTTGCAGGAACGTCATTGCTGCCATGTGCACTTATGTTTTTTCCTAGAACAAACCTGTGGGCAGAAGTTACCTAGAAGAGAAGAGTGGCAGCAGGGAGACTTTTATGTTTTATTTCGCACCTTTCTGAAATGGACATACGGCTTTAAAAAATAATAATAACGTCATAGAGATTATCTGGGGAGTGGATTAGGGATCGTTTTTGTTTTCTTTATTTTTCTTTATTAAATAATAACAACATAAGCGCCAAAGAGACGCTCTTGTGAGATGACCCTGACTCCAAGGCACGGCGCCATCCCAGCCCCAGGCACACGGACCTGCCCGTTTGCCATTTTGTTCCCTCACGTGAAAAACGTCAAAGCCTGGTGCCCTGTTCTGCCACGTCTCGGGGTGTCCCAGAGAAGTCCTCGCCCCGCCAGCCCCCAGCCTCCTCCTGTGCGCAGTGGACGCCTGCAGCCCCGGCCAGGCCCCCAGGGCAGCGCAGGGCGGGTTCCAGGTCATGGGGAGCTCTCGGCTGCTCCTGCTCCGCAGTCCTCCCGGTTCAGCTCTAGAGCTCTCGAGATGCCCAGGAAGACTGCAGGGTCCCAGAAACTCCAGGCAGGAAGCTGTCTGGGCACTCTGCTATGGAACTGCCACATCCCTCGCGTCTGGTCGCTGGGTCGTGTCAGCGCCTGCTGGGCACAAGACAGAGCTGTGGGCACAGAGGGGACGTGAGCTGAGACCGAGCCCGGCCTGGGCGGCTGCCAGGCTGGCGGTGTGCCTGGCAACGTAGGGCAGAGTTAAGCTCGACAAGGACACAGGGAAAGAGGGAGCCGTGCCTTCCAGCGGGAGGGCCCACGGGTTCTTACCAGTGCGGGACAAAGGCAGCATCCGAGCCGGCAGAGGCGTGGGGAAGGGTGTTCCCCACGGAGAAAACAGCACACAGAGAGGCTCGGGTTGGCAGAAAGAATGAGAAAGGGCCCCTGTGAGGCTCTCAGGGGGCTAGGGAAGGAACTGGTCCAGGCAGCAGCACCCAATCCCTCGTGGGGATTCCAGAGCCTTTCAGTCCTGCAGCCCTAAGAGTGCCTCCCTTTGCTTCTCCCCTTCCCACTGGGCTCCCCCAGGACTCTGCCCCTCATATTCAGGGCCAGCAGCCTCTCCTCTTCAAAGGCCTGTCGCCTACCCAAAAGGCAGCCACAGCCTTCAGGATTGCCCCTCTCCCTCCCTTTTTTTTGAGACAGAGTCTCACTCTGTTGCCAGACTAGAGTGCCGTGGCATCAGCCTAGTTCAGAGCAACCTCAAACTCCTGGGCTCAAGCGATCCTCCTGCCTCAGCCTCCTGAGTAGCTGGGACTACAGGCACACACCACCATGCCCGGCTAATTTTTTTTTATGTATATATTTTTAGTTGGTCAATTAACTTCTTTCTATTTTTAGTAGAGACAGGGTCTCGCTCTTGGTCAGGCTGGTTTCGAACTCCTGACCTTGAGCGATCCGCCCGCCTCGGCCTCCCAGAGTGCTAGGATTACAGGCGTGAGCCACCACGACCAGCCTCTGATTGCCCCCTTTTAGGGAAACCTTGCCTGGGGACTTGCCCAAAGCCCTGGCCCACCAGGGCAGAAGGCCAGTGTCCTGAGCTTTATCTAGGGGACAAGCCCTCCTCTGTGAAAGAGAGGCCAGGAGAAGCTTTCTCTAGCAGGCACCACTGCAAAACCATGGACCAGAAAGGAAGGAGACCTGCCTGGTGTCACGTGGCTGGACAGGGGACAAAGCAGAGCTGGCCCTCAGTTTCTGCGCCTTCAGTCCTAGCTTCCCTCTGCTGTCACTGCTGGGCAAGGATCCTGAAACACAGCCCCACCTGCCCATCAGTGCCCTGAGAGACACCTTCTTACAGATAGGAGGCGACAGCCCCTCCCGGCATCAAGCAGGAAGGCTGGAGCGAGGAGCGGCGACTCCCCGCAGGCATTAGTTGCTGGACACCTCTGCAGCGAGGCAGCACTCCTTACAGCCCTGCACGACCCCGCTGCTTACGGGGCACTGTCCCACCATCGACTCGTGCCTTCAAGAGAGGCACAAATGCCGGCTCAGGAACGGAGTGGGGCTGTCTGAAGGCTGGGCCCAGCAGGCGCAGCAGGCCCTGGGCAGGGTGCAGGTGGCCCTTGGAACTGAGGGTGATGGCTTCCCCATAAATGTCACAAACTTGCACAGCCGAATGAAGGTGGGCACACCATTGGGATCAAGCCCTTCGGTTTCCTTTAGGGCGCAGTGTCAGCTACCAGGGTCACTTGGCAGCTCCCCCAGGCTGCCTGGGCACCCCACGCTCCCCGGCAGATTCCGATTCCAGAGTCTCGGCTGTTCTGAGATTCCCACGGCAGGGAACAGCCCCATTGATCCAGGAGCGCCTGACCCCAGCTGCATTCTCCGCCCGTTGTTCAGAGAGCACACCAGGTGGATAAGCCCTACCCAAGGCGAGCTTAGGAGGTCCTGAGAGGCATCCGGAGCAGGATGTGAAGATAGTGATTGAACAAAGGCCTGTCTACACGGTGTCCTTCCTGTAGGCACTGATGAAGCAATAATGCTGGGCTGCTTTGACCTCCAGGCACATCCAGAGGAGAGTGAAGGAGCCGTGTGACTGTGGGAGGTCCCTCTCTAACCAGGTGGGCACGATGGGGAGAGAGCTAAGAGTGAGGGACCCTCCTCCTGCTTAGAAACGCAAGGGCGGCACCTGCTCAAGGGTGACTCTGTCCATCCAGCCAGGCCTAGGAGGAAGGGACAGATTCACAGGCGGTTGTGGAAGGGAGGTGAGTCTGCCTGGCTGGACCCATGGCCGTTAAGGCAAGGACCGGTAGGCAGGGTGGCCCACAGTGGAGGGAGGGGACATGGCAGCGAGACCCAGGCCTTAGCGCTCCCAGCCTGGAGAGGGAGGAGAGGAAGGGACTCTCCCCAACCACGTGGCCACGCCAGGCTGCTGCTGCCGCCTGCCCGCCAGCTGGGCAAGCACCGGGCCTCCCCTGCCAGGCCAGGCAGCAGCCTCCTGCTGGTGGAGGGCACTGTGCACAGGCCTCAGCAGAAGCCAGAGTGGCTGGGCCTGGGAACGCATCAGAGCCGTCCCCTGCCTCTGGGGGGGACTTGCTTCCCATAGGAGAGCGTGTGCATGTCTACACATGTGCATTAACACGCATTCATTCAAGAAATATTTCTTAACAGAAAAATTTCTAGATACAAATGAAAATGAAAGTATAACATATCAAAATCTATGGGAGACAGCAAAAGCAGTCCTAAGAAGGAAGTTTATAGCACTAAATGCCTACATCAGAAAGGTAAAAAAAAAAATCTCAAATACACAACCTGACACCCCAAGGAACTAGAAAAACAACAATCTAACCTCAAAATAAGTGGAGGGAAAGGAATAATAAATATCAGAGCAGAAATAAACTAGAGACTAAAACAATACAAAAGATCAACAAAGCAAAGAGCTATTTTTTGAAAAATATAAGCAAAATTGACAAACCTTTAGCTAGACTAGGAAAAACAGAAAGAAAACTCAAATAAAATCAGAGATGAAAAAGGAGACATTACAACTGATACCACAGAAATACAAAGGATCATGAGACTGCTACAAACAACTGTGCACCAACAAATTGGAAAACCTTGAAGAAATGAATAAATTCCTGAGCACGTACAATCTACCAAGATTGGCCAATGAAGAAATAGAAAACCTGGGTAGATGAGTAATGAGGATTGAGACTGAAGCAGTAATAACAAGTCTCCCATCAAAGACAAGCCCAGGACCTGCTAGCTTCACTGCAGAATTCTATCAAAGATTTAAAAAAGAACTAATACCAATTCTACTCAAACTCTTCAGAAAAATTAAAAGAAGAGGGAATACTTCCAAACTCACTTTACAAGGATAGAATTAGCCTGACACCAAAACCCAGACAAGGATACAACACACACGATAAAACTACAGGCCAATATCTCTGGTGAACATAGATGCAAAACAAAATACTCAACAAAATACTACCAACCCTAATTCAAGAGTGCATTAAAGGAGCATTCTCCATGATCAAGTGAGATTGATCCCAGGGATTCAAGGAGGGTTCAATATATGCAAATCACTCAGTGTGATCCATCACATTAATAGAATCAAGGACAAAAATCACATAGTCATTTCAATAGACACTGAAAAAGCATTTGGTAAAATTCAAGATCCCTTCATGATAAAAACCCTCAATAAACTCGGTATAGAAGGAACATACCTCAACACAATAACATACCTCAACACAATAAAGGCCATGCAAGGCAAACCCTCAGCTAACATCATACTGAACAGGGAAAAGTTGAAAGCTTTTTCTACAAAATCTAGAATAAGACAAGAATATTCACTTTCACCACCTTTGTTTGATATAGTACTGAAAGTCCTAGCCAGAGCAATTCAGCAAGAGAAGGAAACAAAGAGCATCCAAATTGGAAAGGAGAAAGTCAAATTGTCCCTCATGAAGATGATGTGATCTTATATATAGAAAACCCTAATGATTCCACCAAGAAAATATTAGAACTAATAAATGAATTCAGTAAAGTTGCAGGATACAATATCAGTAGCATTTATAGCTGATAGTCAATAGCAGACTATCTAAACAAGAAATCAAGAAAACAAATTCATTTACAATGGATACAAAAAAATTAAAATACCTAGGAATAAACTTAACCAAGGAAGTGAAAGATCTCAACAGCAAAAACTATATAACATTGATGCAATAAATTGAAGAGGACACAAATAAGTAGAAAGATATCCTGCGTTCATGGATTGGGAGAATTAATATTATTAAAATGTTCATATTACCCAAAGCAACCTACAGATTTGATGCAATCCCTATCAAAATACCAATGACATTCTTCACAGAAATAGAAAAAAAAATCCTAAAATTTGTATGGAAAGGCAAAAGATCTCGGATAACCAAAGCAATCCTCAGCAAAAAGAACAAAGGTGGAGGCATTACACTCCCTGACTTGAAAATACACTATTATACAAAGCTATAGTAGCCAAAACAAGGTACTGGCATCAAAATACACAGATCAATGGAACAGAGTAGAGACCCAGAAATAAATCCATGTATTCATAGCCAACTGATTTTTGATGAAGGCACCAAGAACACACATCGGGGAAAGGATGGTCTCTTCAATAAATGGTGCTGGGAAAACTGGATATCCACATATAGAAGAATGAAACTAGACCCTTATCCCTCTCTGTATATAAAAATCAACTCTAAATGGATTAAAGACTTAAATGTAAGACCTGAAACTATGAAACCCCTAACAGGAAACGTAGAGGAAATGCTTCGTGATACTGAACTAGGCAAGAATTTTTAAAATAAGACCTCAAAAGCATGGGCAACAAAAGCCAAGACAGACAATTGGCATTTCATCAAACTAAAAAGCTTCTACACAGCAAAGGAAACACTCAACGAAGTGAAGAGACAACCTACAGAATGGAGAAGATGTTTGCAAATTATGCATCTGACAATTACTTTATATTCAGAATATATATGAAACTCAACTCAATAGCAAAGAAATCCAAATAATGCAATTGAAAAATCAGCAAAAGACCCGAATGGACATTTCTCAAAAGAAGACATACAGGCAACAGGTATATGAAAAAAATGCTCCACACATCACTAATCATCAGGGAAATGCAAATAAAAACCATGAGATGTCACTTTATCCCAGTTAGAGTGGTTATCCTCAAAAAGACAAAAAAAACAAATGTTGTCGAGAATGGGGCGAAAAGGCTATTCTTATACACCATTGGTGGGAATGTAAATTGGTACAGCCATTATGGAAAACAGTATGGAGCTTACTCAAAAACTAAAAACAGAACCACCATAGGATCCAGCAATTCCACCTCTGGATATTTATCCAAAGGAAATAAAACCGGTATTTCAAAGGGATACCTGCATTCCCATGTTTATTGCAGCATGATTCCCAATGCAGAATCAACCTAAATGCCCATCAAATGATGAACGAATAAAAACAATGTGGTATATACACACAATGAAATACTATTCAGCCATAAAACAGAAGGAAATCCTGTCATTTGCAGCAACCTAGATGAACTGGAGGACATTCTGTTAAGCAAAATAAGCCAGAAAGGCACAGAAAGACAAACAGCACATGATCTCCTTCCTATGTGGAATCTACAAGAGTTGATATCACAGCAGTAGCGAGTAGAACGGTGGCTCCCGGAAGCTGGGGAGGGGGAGGTGAGGAGGAGCTGGAGAGAGACATTGGTCACCTGTCAAAGCTACAGTTACATAGGAAGAGGAAGTCCTGGTGTTCTGTTACACAATAGGGTGACTATAGCAAACAAACGATGTAGTGCATACTTCAAAAGATAGCAAAAAGAGAAAAATTTAAATGTCACCACAAAGAAATGATATTTAAAATGATGGATATGGTACCCCAATTTGATCATTATACTATGTATGCATTCATTGAAACATCACAAAATGTTTATAAATATGTACAATTATTATGTATCAATTATAAATGTAAAACTTAAATGCAAGAAAGGAATATTTATTAAGCACTTACTTTACACCAGAGCTTGTTCCAAGTGTTGGGAATATAGCAGTGAAAAAACAGTCCCTATCCTCATAGAACTTATATTCTTGGCAGAAGAGGTGTCTACCTGGTCATATACTATCCACCATTTAAATTCAGTCTCGAAAGCCACACATTTCTTGTCTTGCTCTTTTTTCTGTTTAGGGCAGACCCTTCAGAGCCTGGGAGGCAGTGATTAGCAGTCTCCACCCCAGCCCTCTCTCCTCCCTCCCCACAGACTAGCTTTGCCTTTATTTTTTTTTCCAGTTATTTTTTATTTTAGCATATTATGGGGGTATAAGTGTTACGGTTACATATATTGCCCATGCCCCCTCCCCCCTCGAGTAAGAGCTTCAAGCGTGTCCATCCCCCAAACGTTGCACATCTTACTCATTGTTGTTGTATACACCCATCCCTTCCTCCCCCCTCCCACCCTCCCGACACCTGATAAATGTTATTCCTATATGTCCACTTAGGTGTTGATCCGTTAATGCCAATTTGCTGGTGAGTACATGTGGTGCTGGTTTTTCCATTCTTGAGATACTTCACTTAGTAGAATGGGTTCCAGCTGTATCAAGGAATATACAAGAGGTGCTAAATCACCATTGTTTCTTAAAGATGATGAGTAGTATTCCATGGTATATATTTACCACATTGTATTAATCTACTCATGAATTGATGGGCACTTGGGTTGTTTCCATAGCTTTGTAATTGTGAATTGTGCTGCTATAAACATTTGAGTGCAGGTGTCTTTTCCATAAAATGACTTTGATCTTTTGGGTAGATGCCCAGTAGTGGGATTGCTGGATCAAATGGTAGATCTACTTGTATCACTTTGAGGTATCTCCATATTGCTTTCCACAGAGGTTGAACTAGTTTGCAGTCCCAAGCAGTGTAGGAATATTCCTCTCTCTCCACATCCACGCCAACATTTGTTGTTTGGGGACTTTTTGATAAAGGCCATTCTCGCTAGAGTTAAGTGATATCTCATTGAGGTTTTGATTTGCATTTGCCTGATGATTAGAGATGTTGAACATTTTTTCATATGTTTGTTGGCCATTATTCTGTCTTCTTTTGAGAAGTTTCTATTCATGTCCTTTGCCCATTTTTGATAGGGTTGTTTGATTTTTTCTTGCTGATTTTCCTGAGTTCTAAATAGATTCTAGTTATCATCCCTTTATCAGATGTGTAGCTTGCAAAAATTTTCTCCCATTCTGTGGGTTGTCTGTTTGCTCTCTTGACAGTTTCTTTGGCTGTGCAGAAGCTTTTTAATTTGATCAGGTTCCATTTGTTTATTTTTGTTGCTGCTGTGGTTGCTTTTGGGGTCTTCTTCATAAATTCTTTGCCTAGGCCAATGTCTAGAAGAGCATTTCCAACATTTTCCTCTAGGATTCTAATAGTTTCACACCTAAGGTTCAAGTCTGTTACCTAGCGTAAGTTGATTTTTGTGAGAGGTGAAAGGTGTAGGTCTTGTTTCAGTCTTCTACATGTGGCTATCCAGTTTTCCCAGCACCATTTATTGAATATGGATTCTTTTCCCCAGTGTATGTTTTTGTATGCTTTGTTGAAGATTAGTTGGCTATATGAGGATGGTTTTATATCTGGGTTCTCTGTTCTGTTCCACTGGTCAATGTCCTTGTTCTTGTGCCAGTCCCAAGCTCTTTTAATTACTATAACCTTGTAGTATAGTTTGAAATCTGGTAGATTGATACCTCCTAGTTTGTTTTTATTGCCAAGGATTGATTTTGCTATATGGGGTCTTCTCTGGTTCCATACGAAGTATAAAATTATTTTTTCTATGTGTGAAAAATGATGATGGTATTTTGATAGGGATTGCGTTGACTCTGTAGGTCACTTTGGGTAATATAGGCATTTTAACAATGTTGATTCTGCTGACCCACGAGCATGGTGTATTCATCCACCTGTTTATGTCCTCTGCTATTTCCTTCTTCAGTGTTTCATAGTTCTCCCTGTAGAGGTCTTTTACCTCCTTAGTTAAGTATATTCCAAGGCACTTTATTTTCTTTGTTGCTATTTTGAATGGAATTGAGTCTTTGATTTGGTTCTCACTTTTACTGTTGTTGGCGTATATAAATGCCTCTGATTTCTGTGTAATGGTTTTGTATCCTGAGACTTTACCAAATCCTTTTCTCTCCCTCTGAATCCCTGTTCCTGCTCTCAGCCCTCCCCTACCCCCTACCCCACCTCTAGGTCTCCCCAGACCTTTCTTGCCCTCTCTCAGCAGTGACAGCTGAGCATGGGGAAGCCCGGAGGACTCCAAGCTGGCCTTCAGGGCCCACCCCTGCCTGGGGACCACAGGGAGGACCTCTACCCATGCCAGCCAGGCCCATGGGTGGCTCTCTGAAGGCCCCCACAGCCGGCCCACCTGTGAAGTCAGCCAAGTGGGTCTCTTGTGCCTCTAGACAGCCCCCAAACCCTCCTGGTCCCCAAATCAGAGCAGCCCCCATTTGATCAGCACTTCCTACGGGCCAGGCTGTGGCTAAGCCCTCAGAAGCATGGGCTCACGTACTGCTCCCAACAGCCACGTGCAGTAGGTACCGTTAGTCTCTCTGCCATGGGAACTTCTTTTGTACTCAAGTGGAGACCAATGAAACCCACTAAATTTGTCACTGACAACAGCTGAAGCTGTTCCCCTTCCCCAAGACATTTCATATACTTCAAATGACAATATCTTTCTAGACCCAGACAATGCCTCTGCAATGGCGGAATTGCCAGTAGACAGGGAGCAGAGCAGATCCTATCCATTTGGGAACAGGGGCATCCCTGCCCCCCCCACAGGGGTTGCCTCCTCCCCGCTCTCATAAAGCTGCCCCTGCCCCGCCAGGGTTAAGCAATCAGCTCCTCTGTTCCCTTGTTGGCTACTCACCTGGCCAAGCTAGGCCTATTAATTACCACAGGATAATTAGGGGTGGGGAAATCCCGCACAGATACAATCAGCACCCTCCCCTGACTGCCCCCACATTCCCCTCCTGGTCTCCCTGAAATCCTGGGATGGACTGTGCTCCCCTGTCATCTCCGTCCCCTGTAACACCCCCAGACCCACCCAGACCAGCGCCTGAACGCCCCAGGGAAGGCTGAGCCCTGCTGGGCAGCCAGCTGCTGCAGTCGCGCTGCAGTCCCCACGGAAGCGTCCTCCCGCCACCCCACCGTCTGAGACACCTCCATGAGCCAACTCCGTGCCCCTCACCCCAAAGCTCAAACATGTCTCACCTTCCCCCGCCCCAACGCAGACTGCAGAAAACACTGGCTAGGGTGAGCGTCCGGACCAGGCACGCAGGCACCTAGGAACGGACTCTTAATTTCAGGACACCCCGAAACTGTCAGCAAGAGTCTCCATCTATGCACACAAGTGCATCTCTCTGGGAGGGCTCCACACTCACATCAGATCTCAGAGAGCCCTGAGCTCCAAAGGGGTAAGAATCCCTGGACGAGGTGTCCTGCAGACCACCCCAGTAACACTTGGTGGCTGTGAGCGCCAGCCTGCGGCCAGACTGTCTGAGTGCCATCCCAGCGCTGCCACTTTCTAGCTACCTCATCTCAGTTTTGCTATCTGAGAAATGGAATCGCACAGCGTCTTGGTTTCCTCTTTGGGTCACTACAGGGAGCGGCAGCCTGACTGCTTCAGCTGGAAGTAAAATCCCCCAGAGAACGCGTAGGTCATGGTCAAAAGGAGGAGGCACGACTATGGACGCAGGCAGAAGTGACAGTCCACACCTTCCCTGCACTGAGACTGAGCAGCGCGCAGAGAATCTCTCCCAGCATCCTTATATCACATCGGGCTCCGGGCCCAGGGAAGCCCTGAGGACGGCCCAGCCTCCCTCCTGGAAACGCCACACAGCTCATGAGGAAGCCCCCAGCTGTGCCTAAGAAGGCCTCCCCGCCCTGGGCCCAGGGAGACCACAGAGCAGAAGCTAGTCCAGCTGCGGCGGGCAGCCATGGCTGCAGAGCCTCTCTCGCTGCACACACCCGGCCGACCCGGCCACGGCAGACAGGGCTAGACAGATCGCTTCTGCCCCTGCAGCATGGCAGCGTGGCACAGGACGCGGCCGCCAGTCTAGAGTGCAAGCGCCAAGCAAGGGCCCAAGCCTCCTCCAGACGACAGTGGTAAGGCGGGCTGCTTCCAGAAAGGATGGGGGAGTAACAAGGGAGAAAGGGGGAGGGGCGGGGAGGGAGGGAGGAGGGAGAGAGTCAGCAGGGAGGGAGGGAGAGTGGGAGGGGTGGGGCAGGAAAGGAGGGAAGGACGGAGGCTCTTCAAGTCTCTTCAAGCCTCTCCATCCCTCCCTCTTCCAGGCAAAATATTTTTTCTCTCAAAAAAAAAAAATCCCTTTCCTTTCTGAACAAGAGCTTTGTAACACTAGATGGCTGATCCGAAAATAACTATTTTGCCCTTAGACAGAGGCGCTTTTTAACAGGAGAAGCTGAGATATTTTGAAAGCCGCCCCTGAGGCGAGAAAGTTGTGCATAAGGCACTAATTGTCACCGCTCCCCAAGGACAGCCAGACTGTGCCAGGCAGGGGAGAGGGCTGGGCTGGCTGTCAGCACCTGTCCCCGGGGGAGTCTCCCTGCCCGGGCTCGGCAGCCAGGCCAGCTCCCTGCGCCACCGTGCAGGAGATAAAACACAGGACACAGACGATCTTACATAACCGGAGCGGGACTGAACATTTTCAGCAAATTACCTCTGTTATGAGCTCTGCCATAAAATCGCCTCGCAAGTGAATTCCGTTTTTCTTCCCTCCGTGCCCAATCAATTAGCACATGAGTAATACCAAGCCCATTAGGACAGACCGATGCCGGGGGAGTTATGTCATCTGCTGTAGAAATGATTGCTTAATATACCAGTTGGCTCCGAGGAGCTCTTAGCCACACACAATCTTGCCATAATCAATAGCAACAGTCAAACGAGGCTGTTTCCAATGAGGACACTGCTGGGCAGAGCAGGAGCCAGCGCCAGTGTGCCAGTGTGGGGCAGATGCTGAGTGGGCCAGAGCCGCTCCCGTCCCCGCCCCCGCCTCCAGCCTCCCCTCCGCTCTGCCCCTCCTGCCTCCCCTCCCCTCTGCCCCCTCCTGCCTCCCCTCCCCTCTGCCCCCTCCTGCCTCCCCTCCCCTCTGCCCCTCCTACTTCCCCTCCCCTCTGCCCCCTCCTGCCTCCCCTCCCCTCTGCCCCTCCTGCCTCCCCTCCCCTCTACCCCTCCTGCCTCCCCTCCCCTCCCCTCTGCCCCCTCCTGCCTCCCCTCCCCTCCCCTCTGCCCCCTCCTGCCTCCCCTCCCTTCTGCCCCCTCCTGCCTCCTCTCCCCTCCCCTCTGCCCCTCCTGCCTCCCCTCCCCTCTGCCCCTCCTGCCTCCCCTCCCCTCTGCCCCTCCTGCCTCCCCTCCCCTCTGCCCCCTCCTGCCTCCCCTCCCCTCTGCCCCCTCCTGCCTCCCCTCCTCTCTGCCCCTCCTGCCTCCCCTCCTCTCTGCCCCTCCTGCCTCCCCTCCCCTCTGCCCCCTCCTGCCTCCCCTCCCCTCTGCCCCTCCTGCCTCCCCTCCCCTCTGCCCCTCCTGCCTCCCCTCCCCTCTGCCCCTCCTGCCTCCCCTCCCCTCTGCCCCCTCCTGCCTCCCCTCCCCTCTGCCCCCTCCTGCCTCCCCTCCCCTCTGTCCTCTCCTGCCTCCCCTCCCCTCTGCCCCGTCCTGCCTCCCCTCCCCTCTGCCCCCTCCTGCCTCCCCTCCCCTCTGCCCCCTCCTGCCTCCCCTCCCCTCCCCTCTGCCCCCTCCAGCCTCCCCTCCCCTCTGTCCTCTCCTGCCTCCCCTCCCCTCTGCCCCGTCCTGCTTCCCCTCCCCTCTGCCTCCTCCTGCCTCCCCTCCCCTCTGTCCTCTCCTGCCTCCCCTCCCCTCTGCCCCCTCCTGCCTCCCCTCCCCTCCCCTCTGCCCCCTCCTGCCTCCCCTCCCCTCTGCCCCCTCCTGCCTCCCCTCCCCTCCCCTCTGCCCCCTCCTGCCTCCCCTCCCCTCCCCTCTGCCCCCTCCTGCCTCCCCTCCCCTCTGCCCCGTCCTGCTTCCCCTCCCCTCTGCCTCCTCCTGCCTCCCCTCCCCTCTGTCCTCTCCTGCCTCCCCTCCCCTCTGCCCCCTCCTGCCTCCCCTCCCCTCTGCCCCCTCCTGCCTCCCCTCCCCTCCCCTCTGCCCCCTCCTGCCTCCCCTCCCCTCTGCCCCCTCCTGCCTCCCCTCCCCTCTGCCCCCTCCTGCCTCCCCTCCCTTCCCCTCTGCCCCCTCCTGCCTCCCCTCCCTTCCCCTCTGCCCCCTCCTGCCTCCTCTCCCCTCTGCCCCCTCCTGCCTCCCTTCAGAGCCTGCAGAGAAGCCTAAGGGTGGCTCAGGGAAACAGGAGCCTGGAGGGAGAAGCCGGAGGGATGCGCAGGGGAATTCCTAGCCAAGAGGGAAAGGAGGATGAGACTCTTTCTTCCTCTGCATTTCTTGGCAACAGCAGATTGGGCGTTCGCTCTCTGCAGTCGCCAGGTCAAAGATTTGTGTGAGGTCACAGCCCCTCTGGAGTTGAGCACGCGTGTGAGCACATCCTTACACGTGGGCATAAACAAGGACAGGTGCCTGAAACTACTACTGCATGTCTGTGTTTACATGTATGCATGGATAGTCGAGCGGGGCCAGCGTGTGTGTGTGTGTGTGTGTGTGTGCCTGTGCGTGTGTGTGTGCGCGCGCGCGTGCACAGCTCCTGGAGTACTGTACACGTGTGCATAAGAGCGCTTACTTGGCGCAGACACGTACAAGTGTGCCCCTTACTCCAGCACGCAGCCGTCCTGCAAGCCAGGCAGCCTGCCCTGCCACTTTGTTCTGCCGCTATCCTGGGCCTCAGAACCGAGGGGAAGAGCTGAGCGTCTCCCCAAGGTGACAAGAGCAGAGGCGGTGAGCAGCGCGGCAGCCACCTGGGTGTGGCACCCTAGGAGAGCACCGGCGCGGCTGTGGAGCTAGGCCACCCTGGTGTCTGGGCCCTGTCCTGCCTCCTGGAAGGGCAAGTTCCTTGATTTCCCTGGGTGGCCGTTGGCTCATTTGCACACGGAGATGTCAGCACCCCAGGCTGGCTGAGCGTTAGTGCACAGAAAGCGCACAGCGGAGCCGCCTGCCAGAGGAAGCAACCCCTAAACTCAGCTGCTGGCATTAACCCATTGACCCCAGTGCTGCCGCAGCTCCCTGGCTGCCGAGCCTGGGACCCGGGTCTCCAGCCCCTGCCTGCTCCAGATGGGGCCGGGGACCCACTCTATTTCCCTCCTAGTGGCTGGGAGAAGAATTGCCGCATCCCTGAGAACGCACATCTCACCGGGACTAGTGTGTGCGGCCTCGCCCCAGCCCGTCTCCTCTGCACAGACTTCTCTCTCCCAGCTAGCAGGTATGGCCCTGGCAGGGCAGTTATTGTCCCCACAGCCAGGAGTGGCTGCTTCCCACTGGCTGCAAGGCGCTGGGCCCTGGGGCAGAGCGTGCAGGGCCCAGCCTTCGTGGGCAAACCCAGGTCCAGCATCTCAGAAGTGCTGAGAGCCCCAGGCCTTGGAAATGCTCAGGTGCAAACCCTTCTTCCTTGACAGATGCGGAGACGAGCCTGCCAGGGCTGGCCGCTGAGTGAGAGCCGGGCGCGCTGGCCCCAGAGATGTGGGTCTCCAGGTGGGATTTTTTCCAGAGAGGGAGGGACAGGTCTGGAGGAGACTCACCTCTCTCTCCACTCCCACCTGTCCACCCACAGCCACCCCCCACGAGGTGACAGCTCACGCAGCCCTGGCACAGGGGGGAGAGGAGGCGAGTGGCCACGAAGCCTGTTGCCAGGGGAGTGGCCCTGCTGTTGCGAGGAAGGGCCCGCTAGTGACCGGGCGCAGGGGAGTGGGTGTGGCGGTGAGCACCCAGTCCTCCAAAATGCCGACTGCCCTCTTCCCCCGGCCTCAGTTTACCCATCCATAAATGGAAGGATGGAGTCTATAAGCACAAGGTCCCTCCCAGGCCTGGTGCTCTGGGGCGGGGCTGTGGGGTCCCGGGGCATGGCCAGGTGAGCTATAGCCTTGGGGAGGGTGGCCATGGGTGGAGAGGCCCAGGGGCATGGCCAGGTGAGCTGTAGCCTTGGTGAGGGTGGCCGTGGGTGGAGAGGCCCGGGGGCATGGCCAGGTGAGCTGTAGCCTTGGGGAGGGTGGCCGTGGGTGGAGAGGCCCGGGGGCATGGCCAGGTGAGCTGTAGCCTTGGCGAGGGTGGCCGTGGGTGGAGAGGCCCGGAGGCATGGCCAGGTGAGCTGTAGCCTTGGCGAGGGTGGCCGTGGGTGGAGAGGCCCGGGGGCATGGCCAGGTGAGCTGTAGCCTTGGCGAGGGTGGCCGTGGGTGGAGAGGCCCGGAGGCATGGCCAGGTGAGCTGTAGCCTTGGCGAGGGTGGCCGTGGGTGGAGAGGCCCGGGGGCATGGCCAGGTGAGCTGTAGCCTTGGCGAGGGTGGCCGTGGGTGGAGAGGCCCGGGGCAGCCCCCAGCCCTCCCTGCTGTGGAGCAGGAAAGGCCTCCTCTCACTTTCCGAATCCCGTCTCGAGCTCTAGAGGGGCAGCTTGGCAGAGAGGCAGGTGTGCCCCTCCAGCGGTCCCCTCCGCGGCCATCCAACCTTGGGGTGACACGCGCCGCACCACACCTGGGTCTCTTCCCTGTGAGGTGGCGTTGAGAGCAGCGCCCACCCCCAGTGGCTGGAGGACTCAGTGGGGTGCGACAAGGCACCCGAGTGCCGGTCTCTGTGCCGCAGGCGCAGCGGCGAACGCACATGACCAACGTCCCTGCCGGTCGGGGGCCACCTCGCAGACCGGGCAGCGGGACAAATGCACACGGAGAAAAGGAACGGCATCGGGGACGGTAAGCATTACAGAAAATACTCGAACCGCTCAAACACGGAAAGGCAGAGTGCGTGACGGGGCACAGGGAAGGTGTGGGTGCAGCTAGCGAACGAGGCTGTAGGGAAAGAGACCTGTGTCTGGGCCTCAATTTCCTCATCTGTAGAGTGGGCGTAAGACCACTAACACATTGCCTACCTCCCGGGATTGTATTAGGGAATAATTACGGTCCATGGAGCTTTATGGGATTTTTTTTACGAGTCTAGGGGGTGAAAGAGGACCCAGGGTGATGGGCATGAAAGGGACAGGGTCATTCATGTTAGCTGTCGTTACTCTGGGTCATCACCCAGGGCAGGGACGCCCCTCACCCCACCCAACCCCTGCGCCAGGCCGTGTCTCTTCACCCCCTTCCGAGCCTCGGGAAGGACAGGGCCTCCCACCTCGGGGCTCTCTCCGGCCCAGGCACCCAGTCCGGCCCCGTGTCCCACCCCTCAGTCTGGCAGACAGAACCCGGGAGGCTCGGCCGTGAGTGCCGGGACACCACCTCCCCCCTGGGGTCTCTTCCTCCTCAGCTGCCGGGGGAGCCCGTGCGGACGGAGCAGGGCATGCGTGTGCCTCCTCGCCCTGTGTGAGCCGGCAGAGCCCCGCCCTGCGTCAGCGGGGCCCTTCTTGCAGGCCAGGCCGCGGGGAAGAACGAACGAGACGCACCATCAGCTCCCTGCGCACTCACCGCGCGCCGCCCTCCCGACACCTTGCACTTGCGCTTCCCTCGACCCCGAGGGAAACCAGCCATGTGTAGCCTCCACCACAGCTCCGCAGAAGAGGCGGCTCAGGCCCCGGAGAGGGCGTCATCCCCAGGGCCACTCGGGAAGTGGGCCCGTCCTTCTCTCTGGAGCCCGTGAGTGTCGCCACGCTGCATTCTTCCCCGGGATGGCGGGCGCAGACAGCGCTGCGGGCCTGGATGGCCGGTACCGCCGGCTTCAGCCGCCTGCAGAGAGCCTGGCGGGGAAGCTGGCCGTACGGGTGGCACCTTAGGCATGAGCCTCAGGCCGCCCCCTCCGCCCCACCTGCCTGCCCACCTCAAGCAGCCCTGCGGAGCGGGGCTCTGCGCGGCGAGGAGCTCGGCCCCTGCCACCCGCCGGCAGCAGCTGGCCAGCCCCTGGGAACAACGTGTCCTCCGCTCCGTCACGGCCCAGGCCACCGCAGCGCTGGCCGAAGGAAGTCTTCACTGCAACCTCTAGAGAGGCCCTGAGCCAGGGGCCCGGCCACACCATCCTGAGTGCCCTGCCCCGAGCAGCCGCACGCGGGCTCTGCGGGACGGCTCCACGGTTGCCACCGCAGGCCACGCCACACGCACCACACCCCGTGAAGCACGGCATTGCACACGGACGTGGCCACACTGAGGCACTCATGATGCACCTGCCTCCGTCACACACAGAGCGCAGGACGCCTGAGCCACGGAAACTGTGCCGACGTAAATGCGTGTTGTTGCTTTCACTCTGATGTCTGGGGACCGCTTGTTGTGCGGCAATAGATAACGAGTACAGATGTGCCCTCTGCCCTCTGTGACCGGGGTTTAGAGGAAAGGAGAGTGCGGGGGGAGATGGCAGCACGGGCAGTGTGTGGTCAGAAGCCAACCTGGGGGCATCACAAGCTTCTCCGAGGCCAGGGGACAGAGCACACCTGGGAGGCTGGGAGGCCGCGGGTGGGACGTTCTCCTGCAAAGCAGACCACGTTCTCTGCTCAGATGTGAGGGCTGTTATTAAAAGGAAACGTCTATTCCAGCCCAGGCTCTGCCGCCGGGGACGGGCGAGCAGCCGCCCCTGCCCACCTGTCATGGGCACTGCCCAGTGTCAGGCTCTGCAGGTGCACGCCGGCCTGGCACTCGGCGCCACAAAGCCCGAGCGTTACAGGAAGGGCCCCTCTACTGGTTTTAAGAGGAGAGGGACAAGGGCTCCTGCGCTCTCCTGACGGCAGCTGCTCTCTGATTTTCACACATAATGGAGCAGGAAATTGCCCGTGGTGGATGAGCGAGACCTGCTACCTGTGGGTGGAAATGGGTAATGAGAACTTAAATCCAGGCGCGGCTCCGGGTCGCATCAGGGAGTCAGCTTGCAAGAATGATCAGGAGGGTTTTAATATCCACTGATTAGATGGACGCCCGGCTCCTGCGGCGACCTTGGACGCGTCAACCCCGCGGCCCTGCGCCGGCGGCGATCGGCCGTGTATGCCGGTGCAGCGGCCTCCGCCCCAGACCTCGCACAGGACCTTCCAGAACCCAGAGATTTGAAATGATTAGACTCCTGCTTGGTGTGGTACAGCCAGTCCCCCGAGTGGAGCCTGCATAATCCTTCCAGCCTTGCCTCAGCCAAGAGCTCCAACCTCCCTGAGCCTGCTGGGAAAGTGGGTCGAGGGGACCAACCCTGGGCCAGCACCCGCTGCCCTCCCTCCCTCCAGTACAGGTGTCGTTATGAGGCGCTGTGACCGGGCGGAGGGGGTGCCAGGGCCCTGGGGCCGGCGCGACTGCCAAGGGCCACGTCAGCAAGTCAAGTCCCCTCCCGACCTGTGTGCGGAGGCCTGAGGGCCCGCCCCGCCCAGGCCTCTCTGGTCCTCTGTCACTGACCGCCCGAGGCTCTCCTCGGGTCCCAGGGCAAGCTCCTCGTGCTTCCCCGCCCAGACTCCCCATTTTCCTGTCTGCACTCGCTTTGGCGCTCCTTCTCCCTTACACTTTTCCCGCAAATCCTGTCACCTCGACTTTGAAAATGCTCCACCCATCCCCTGGCCCAGGCCCAGGTATAATCCCTCAGCCCCTTCTTCCTTAGGTTTCCTACCTCTGGCCTCTTCCCTCCAGGAAGTCTCCCCTAGCCCCTGCTTTCAGCGTCCTCCTGCTCCAAGACCAGCAGGGACTCCGCCCAGCACCGAAGCTCCCCCAACCCCCGGCCTGCCGACCTGCCCGACCCCAGCTCACCCAGCACACCCCTCGGTCAAGGTCGGCACTGAGCCCTCACCCCTCAGGCTTGGTTGGTCCCCTTCTTCTCGCCTTGCTCGTACCACTCACCCCGCCTTCCTCACCCCTGCCCCGCGCAGGCTGCCGTCTCGGTCTCCAGCTCAGCCCCTCTCCCTCCCGAAGCGAAGCCGGCCCTGCCAGCTCTGCCTCCTGCCGGTCCCCCCAGCTGGGACCTCCTGCGGCACTCACAGCACCCACCGGCGGCCTCACCCCCACTCCCGCCTGCTGAGGGTCACCCCCTATTTTACTTGCGTTTTCTGCAGACTGACAGGATCTTTGAGAACCCTCGCAGGGCCTGCGGCCCGCCTTGCTCAGTATAAATGTGTAGCAAATGTTTCTTTTCGTCTAATGACTTAAGATAGGGTCTCTGCCCCTGAGAATATTCCTTGAGGAATATTCTACTACATTTACATTCATAGAATTCAGAGCTCAAAGGAGCCCAGCAGACCCCAGTCCAATCCCCTACAGGTGAAGAACCAAGCCCTGCCCCCTCCCCACACCTGCAGTGGGGGCTGGATTGTACAGTAAAGAGCAACATTCGATTTTTTCCTGGATCTCAAACATTAGATAGGGAAAACCCTAAAATATGATTAGCTAGGTATCAGGAGAGTTGGATTGACGTTACACTCTGCCAGTATTTGCTGTGTGACTTTGGGCAGGTCGCTTAACCTCTCTGGGTCTCAGTAAGACAGCCAGACAAAACGCACACAAAAGTGTGTGTTTGTTCCAGTCTTTGTGTTTGCATATATGTAAAATCATGGGGAAGCCCACCAGTTTTGCCTGCAGAGCTTTTGCAGGGGCATGGCTCCAGGCTGAGGCGAGAGGGCTGCAAGAATGTCATCTTGCTGTAAGCTGCAAGCCCCCACGATCCAAGCCGCCCGGAAGTGTCACTGACCCCATCTGCGGTGTCATGTTCCCGAACACTATTGCTGCCAGCTGCCCTTTCCGCCCCTTGGCCAGCCAGGCCAGCCCAAGTGCAGGCTGGCCACTTGGGCAAAGATCTGTTCCAGCTCTTCCCTGAAACCTGTGAGGGCCAGGCTCCTTTCCAGACGGGATCCCTGCAGAGAACGGACTGGGGCTGACAGCTTGGAGGCTGCGTGATCGTGTGGAGAGGCGCCGCAGATGACTGGAGGTTCCCGCAGCCAGACAGGGCAACCGCGCCTGGCCAGAGCCCGGGAGGCGGCCGTGGGAGCCCGCAGCGCAGCCCGCCAGGCCAGGATCCTTCTGGGAGACCCAACAGCCTTGCTTTCTGAGGCCGCATGTTTTCCTGGGCCAATCCCAGGGGGCTGCAGGACTGCACAGGCGATGCCCTGCTTGCAGGTATTGGGAGGGGAAAGGCGCCCACGAAGGCGCAGCAGGAGGAGGTTCCAGGCCCTGCAGCGAGCCACTCACCTGGGGGCTCCTGGAGAGCATTCCTGGGCCTGCGACAAGGTGGGCTGCGGGAGATGAGCCCACTCACCTCCCACAGCGCTGCGTCTCCACACAAATGGCTGCCCATGAGTCGTGCATGGGCGCCGCTGAGGAGGAGCCACTGGGTGCTTCCTGCGACAGCGCCCACCTTCCGGCAGCGTGCGAGGCCATCAATTATTGATCCTCCGTGGGAGATGCGCCTCCTTGGGAAGAGGCAGCTCGGAGATGATTTCCTATGCAAATCTGCAGCAGCCCGCTGGGAACCCCACGCCTGGCGGGCGGGAGGGCCAGGCGCCGGCGGGCAGTGCCCCCCCACCCCCACCTTCCCGGCTGTCCCCCCACGCACTGGGGTCAGGCCCAGCGGCAGCGCCCCTCAAAGCCCAATTATGATTACTGCTATGATCACCACCGGTACCGTCTATTAGAAAGAGCCCCACCCCCACCCAGGCAGCTGACCTTCCCCTGAGGGGGGGAGGCTCATCAAACCCCGGCTGCGACAAGGCCTGGCCCCCCGAGATCAAGAAAAACTGGGTGCCGAGAAAGGAACAGCCACCGCCGTGCCCTTATTTATGACACAGAGTGTTTTCTATATATGAAAAGCCGCCATAATTTGCTTATAAATAATTGACTTCTCCGAGATTAAAATCTCTAGCGGGACTCTCAGTGTCTTCACAGCAAGGCGCCCCTGCCTGCGGTGCAAATGAGGCCCTTTCAGACCTGCCTTATCTCAGCCCCAGCGTCATGAAGAGCGAGCTTTCTTTCCTTCATCCCCTGTAATAACCTTCAACTAACCTTTAAACCGGAGTGAATAATTTAAATCTTATTTTCATATCAATGGATGAGTCAAGCCAAGCAATTATCTTTTATCTGTATACTCTGTCGTCAGAGCGGCAGGCATAATCACGTTTTCCCAAGCGGGCCAGATGAGAGAGAGGAAGAGTGAGGAAGTGAGAGATGGTATCTGAAGACATTAACGCAACAATGAATTATTCAATAATGAGTACAAGATCTGTCATAACACGCACACGCACGCACACACACACGCACACGCACATGCAGGGAGCTTTACATCTGCCCAGTGTTCCAGGCAGGCCAAGCCTGGCAGTCTGGGGGAGGGGTGCCAGGAAGGGGGTCTGGGCTAAGCATGACAAACCGCAGATCATCTGCTCAATTAGGACGGAGAGCAGGTGCGTGGGGCACGTTGGTGGCACAGGACGGCACTGTTGTGGGCCAAACAACAGGCTGAGAGAAAACACCTAATTTGCGTGACAGTGATTTACAACAGCGCTAGCTCTGATTGTGCTGACGGGGGAGGGAACCAGGTGGGGGGGGGTTTCAGGGGAGGGGACTGTGGATGGGAGAAGGGAAGATTTAAAAAAATAAATAAATAAAATCGAGAAAAGGTTGAAATTCCCCACGGTGCTCATTAAAATTCTACTGCACGCATTTCTTCCCCGAGTCCCCCTGGATTGCCCGTGATCATTTTTATTAATTCATAAAATATCGCTCCAGTGATTGAGGCTGATGATTAGTGGAGCCGACAAACACAAGAGCCGGTGAAATATTGCAGCGGCTCCTGTCGGGTCTCTCCGAGTGAAAACACAGACCTCGTCGCATGAAAATGCGTCCTCCAACCGGCGCTGGGCAGCCAGGCAGGCGGCGGGGCAGCGGAGGGGCCACGCGTCTGCCGCAGCCCCTGCCACCCCAGACGCCTCCCTCGTCCAGACACCCAGCGGCACTAGACATTGCTCATGCCCGTTCTCTTGGTGGGGAATGCCTGCTAGAGGCAGAAATGTCCTTTAACCTCCGCGTGAAATGGGCTGTCGGGCTTTGCAAGGAGCAGCTCGGAAGTTCCCACTGGGAGCTCAGGTCCAGGCTCGGAGGGTGCGACGGCTCAGACACCGGTACCCGCAAGGGCCAGGGAGCGCCCACACTTACCCAGGCCTCTTTTCGAAATGCCGTCGTCCTCCGCCCCTTCCCAGAACCCCCTCCGTGGCTATGGAGGAAGTCCGCCCCCGTGCACCATGCTGTACCCCTCCCACTTGACAGGCCAGGAAACGTGTGGCTGGCCGAGTCACACAGCAAGAACAGGTCTCGAGGCTGGCAGGCACAGAAGCCCTGGTTGCAGACAAAGCAAAGTCAAATTCTGTGTTCGTTTGTGATTGTCCTCTCCGGTTTCTACTATGATTGTCTTTTCCCTTCGGCTTTCCGACGCCCTTTTCCATTTTTTCACTAAGTGCTCTGTCCTACATTTGCTCCCGTATTTTAAGACACATCACAGACTTTGCGATACTAGGTGGGAAGTAAGAGTCGTTCAGTTTTTCTCAACACTGATTCACCCCCCAGAGACTTACTAAATGAGACTCTCCGGAGCGGGTGAGGCCCAGCACGTGCATCTCAGCTGGCTTGCCAGGTGAGTCTCACGTCAGGACCCAAAGTCCTGGCCCCACCCTAGAGTCGCCAAATGACTTTTTGAACAAAAACGTTTCCCTGGGCTTCAACTCAAGAGATTCATATTCAGCTGGTCTAGGGTGAGACCCAGGCGTGGTATTGGTCAAAAATTTCCAGGTGTTTCCAATGATCAGCCAGTCAGGTGGAGAAACACTCAGTTATGACAGTACTAGAACACAGTCGCCTGTTTCTACCCTGATTCTACTCTTATTTCCCATGAGCTAAATATGGTCCCTCCTCCTCCCCATTTACACAGTGTCACTAAACTAGACAGGAATAAGAAAGGTAGAATGAATCCCTTGAAAAAATATTCATGATCCCATTTATTTTATACCTTGGGCACAGAGTCCAGGCTAATTTGCATGCCTAGATGAAATATTTCAGTTTTCACTTAGAAAATAGCAATGCTATCTATAATGTGGGAAGAAAGATGTACTAAGTGCTTGTGTGCTAAACTGAAAATCCTTTCTCCTCTCAATTAGCTCATATAGACATCAAGCTGGCTCTACATGCATTTTGCATTTAATGTATTTGTATAGCTTCTTCTGGGATCATTTTAGAATTCTGAGCTCCCAAATCTAGAGAAAGTATGCAAAGGCTGTTTTCATCTTATGAGCTTGTTTTCAAAGTAAAGCTTGTTTCTCTTGAGAAAATAGTTTAAGTTTAGACTTACTGACAATGTGAATTGTAAAAGTGATTGGGTTTCCTTCTTTGGTTTAACCACTGGGAAGCTCAGAGCCAACTTTGCTACTTCCCTCACATAAGGTTATGGCTTATACTGTGTCTGCTCACCTTCGTGTCCCATTTCTGCCTGAGGGTGTAAATACATGAATATGGTTAAAGACAAGTGAAGTCAAGAGGAGCTCATTTTGGTGCCTCTTGACTGGTCATCAATCATCTTCTACAGCAGAAGGCCCGTAGAGACCAGGCAGGCAATATAACTGGGAGGAACAGTCCTGGGGCACCCCAGTGCGGGGTGTGAAGACAGGAAAACCAGAGAGCACATGCCCCAGTTCAAGGCTCCAAACATTTAAATAAACTTTAAAAAGATAACCACTGTGCTGTCAAAGCACATCTGCAGGCCACATCTGGCCCGCTGGCTTGCCTGGGCCATGGGAAGGCCGTCCAGGGCCTGCTCCGGTCAAGCTGCTCTAGGACAGCTAGGTAAGAAACAATTTCTCCGTGTTGGAGAGACCCTGTTTTGGAGCAGTCAACTCTCCAACCCTTAATATTCATTTTGGAATGACTATCCCAGCCTGAATGGAAGGAAAAGTGTTAAAGTCATGGTTGGAGGGAAGTCAGTGCTCAGGAAATGTTTAGAAAATGAGCTGTTGAATGAGGCTCATTCTTTCTGCTCCCAATTCTGCTCTATAGTGTTGGGAGCTGTTACAAAAGTAATGCACGCTTGTTGTAGGCAAGATAGACATATGCACACAAACCAAAAAAAAAAAAAGCAAAAGTACATATAGGTACTAACGGTAGTGATAGAAACCGTACTGGTAGTTGCCTGTAGTAGGGAATGGGAGGGGCACAGGATGCTCTGGGAGTGACAGCAATGTTCTCTGTCTTGCCCGAGGTAACAACAGTTACACGGGTATATGTAGTTCTCAAAAATAAACAACTATATTTAAAAAGTATGAATTTTATGGATAAAGACATACTTTATGAAAGGTATAATTTGGTTAAAAATCCAAATAATAATAATAATACATATGATAGATAGTAAGAACTAACTTAAATACATGTTAGAAATTTTAAAAAACATCAGCCCAATAGAGAAATGGACAAGAGATGTGAACAAGAAAATGAAAACAAGCCAATGAAATATAAATAAATATATGAAAAATGCTCAAGTTTGCTTATAATTAAAAACATAAAACAACAGTGAGGCATCATTTCTACCCATTAGATTTCCAAGTATTAACGAGATTTAGAATACACGGTATTGCCCGGGATCTGCGGCAGCACGAACTCTTACACACTGTTGGTGGAGGTGCATATTAGTGTAGTCTTTTCAGGGCTAATCTGGAAAATTCTGCAAGTAGGTTAAACCCTTGCACCTGGGAAATTCATTGCTGAAAATTTACCATACAGTTATACTCAATGAGTGCTCAAGGGTTTAAGAGAGAGTGTTGCAGCTTTGTTAGCCATATTTTAAATAAGGAAACAAAGTAATGTCCATGAAACAAAATAATGTCCATTATGTTCATTATGTCCATAATGTCCATTGTATCCATCATATAATTATCCATAAATAATGTCTATTATTTTGTAGGGAAACAAGTAAATTCTGTTATATTTACACATACAAAAGAGAATAAGGTAAATTTATAGGCACCAATATGAAAAGATAATCATTTATTACCTAGAAAAGTAAGCCAATAGATATTTAGTATGTATTTATTTCTGTGAAAATGTATATATGCTATGAATACCAAAAAAAGGTATGTAGATGCATATCCACCAAACTGTTCAGAGATTTCTTGGCAAGAGAATGAGGATTGCAAAGATGAGGACACGGTGCGGACGTGAAGCTATTACGTTTTCTTCATGCAATTCTACTTTTTTGTTAACAAGTATGATTTATTTTTATAATTAAAAATTTCAAAACAAAATCAGTTCATCCCACTCTTTTGTCCCAAACCACTTCGTGACTCATTACTGCTCATGAAAGTGAACAGTCCTTAGCTTGGCAGCCAAACCCTCCATACCCCGGTCCAATCAGCAGCCTCAGCACATCTGCGGACGCGCACAGTCCCCCGGTTCATCTTCACGACGGCCCTGTGGAGCCGGTCTGGACGGCTCCGGACGGTGCACTCCCGGGCTTCAGGACCTAGCATAGTGTCTCACACACGAGGAGTGCCGAAACAAATATTAATAGAAATGCCCTGGACACCCCCATCACTTTCTTCCGTTACCAGCCTCAAGTCCCAATCTATGTCCCCTTGACAGCACGCCCACTCCGTGCCCGGCACTGTCCCAGGTGAGGGAACAGGAGAAAGAACGGGGTGCGAAGATGAGTAAGACGTGTCCCTGCTCTTGTGGCACAGTTCGCAGCTATGGGAAGTCCAGACTCACCATCAGGCCACGCCGCCTCAGCCATCTGCAGGGTACGGGCACCCTACCACGGCTGGGCACCCAAGGTGACCTGGGGCAAGCAGGGTCAAGCTCGTGTCGGCTTCCTCCTTTTTCCTTGAGTTCCTCTCATCCCTGAAGACGCCCTCCCAGCTGCCATAGTCATCAGGGCCTCTGGTTGTTTGACCCAAACATAGCCTGTTCCTCTCCTCTTTACCCACTTCGGGACCGCGCTCACCGGCCGCTAAAGCTCGCCCACAGCCGGCTCTCACAGCCCACGATAGTTTGTGCTGTGCGTGGACCACGAGTCCGTCTTGCTCTTGTGTGGTGAGGAACGCTTTAAAGCACTGAAGGCTTGTTTTCCTTTACAGGCAGCTTTACTTGCCATGTAAATCAGAATAGGTAACATATGCATATATGTTTTCATTACCTTATGTTTAAATGTTCATGATTTTATTTTGATAAATGAAAAATTAGAAAAGTCAATTCGAAATTATAGTTTTATTTCATTCATATCATAAAGAAATAAGGCAAGTTTTTGAATATTATGATAAAGTCTATCCTTTGGTATGATAAATTTTGAAGCATGGGGCTACACAGAGGCCAACATTACATTGTTTACAATAGTATCTATTACTATGCCTTTTATTATTTTTTGAGCATACAATACATTTTCTTAATGGATTTTTCCTTTTTGTTTTATCACTATTGTAAGGTGCTGGAAAATGTCTTTCTCTAAAACGCATGAGATTTTCTGATGCAGTACAAGGGTTGTATTGCCTCGATTCGGAGTACTGTCGCAGAAGTTTTGTTATTAACGCTAAAGTCGACGCTCGGCTGTGCACATTCATCTGTGGCTATCAACTATAGTCGACACTTATACCTAAGTGGTTAAATACAAGAAACCTCCAGAACCACAGCTGACAGCAGCCTCAAACTCCTGGGCCCAAGCGATCCTCCTGCCTCAGCCTCCCAAGTAGCTGGGACTACAGGCATGTGCCACCATGCCCGGCTAATTTTTTCTGTTTTTAGTAGAGATGGGGTCTCGATCTTGCTCAGGCTGGTCTTGAACTCCTGAGCTCAAGCAATCCTTCCCTCTGGGCCTCACAGAATGCTAGGATTACAGGAGTGAGCCACCGCGCCCGGCCCAGGCACATCTTTAATTAAAGGAATGGGTCTCCCATGGTGGTCGTGGTGGGAGGTGCTATCTTTGCATTAGAGAACCTTCTTTCTCTGTATTCTCTGTGGACACAGGTATATCTGAGCACAGCAGCTCATGCCACTCAGTACCAGTTAGTCAGCTGCACTGGTTGGTTGGGCAGCTGTCCCCACCTGCCACACTGCTCCCTGAGCATGGAGTTCAGGCATGGGTGGGTGGAAGAAGACAGACCCTCCAGAGGGTGGAGACCCCATCCCCGGTCAGAAGGCTGTGAGTGACTGCTCTACTACATGTGCCACCGCAGTGATGCCCCCAGCCCAACCCTAGGGTGACGGTCCCCACCTGGGAGTGGCGTCCTGAGCTGTGTTGGCTGCCAGCTGCTCCCAGACCCTTCCAAACCTGCTTGGGAAACTCTTCGGGGAAGGCAAAGAAACAGGGGAGTGTGAAATAAGCTCCTGATGCAGGCAGGAGTGAATAAGCAGTTTCAGGAACCGGTGGTTGATGAGCTCTGAAATCTAGAAGCCCAGGAGGAAGGCTTTCAATGAACGCGTCTCTTTCAAATGCCACCCAGGATTTCATCTAAAGAAGCGATTCCTTTAGACATGCGGGCAGGGGACCCCCAGGCTCCAGGTTGCTTGGGGCCAGTTGAAGAGGGGCGGCAGGCTGGAGGCCCAGCGGAGGGAATCGGGTAGGGCTGGAATTCCCGGGGGGACCCGGCACTCGTGTCCGGGCTGGCACCCACGCAGCCGCGGGAAACAAACAGCACAACCCTAACTCTCCAGGTGATGCTGGAGCAGACAGAAGGACGCACGGGGACAGAGAAGCGCCTCCTCTCTTGGCATCTGGTCCCTCTGGAAGCCACTCTCCTCCCAGCAGACACCTGCACGTGTGTCCATGGAAGTGAGCCCAGCATGAGGCGTCGGGTCCCGTAGGCCAGCCAGCCCTGGAGCCTCTGTCACCGGGCACCGGCTGGGCAGGCACAGACCCTGTCTTGGTCATTTTATGCTCACAGCAACCTGTGGGGCGAGGACCATCACCCTCTCCATTGGTTGGATGAGATGCAGTGCTCAAAAAATTAAACCATTTGCCCGAGGCCACGTGCCCAGTGAGTGGAGGCACGAACCAAGGCATGTTCGGGCGTGCCGGTGCATGTTCCTCCCGAGAATCACGTCTGGGAGGGCCCTGGAGGAGGGGTGGGAAGGCCTGTGTGGCTTGTTCCCTCCCCGGGTACAAAGGAGCAGGCTAACAACCAGCGAGGTTTGAGGCCGCAAAATCAATGTACTTAGGATGCGTGTCATGATCGCGTTAATCGGGACGGCAACCGCAGTGCACGACGGCAGCATTTTATTCTCACGCCGGCCTCTCATGCTAAGGGGCCAAAGGTTCAGAAAGTTGCGCGTTGAAATAGGGATTCTGTTCCAACAGAACTTCAGAAGCGGCGAGTTCCAGTCCGGACTGTGCCTCCACCTGTTTCAGGGGGTAAGAGAGAGGAGGTGAAATTGAGGCTGGGCCTTAGAAGATGCAGAGGACTTGGGGAGGACGAGAGCAGGGTCTGCAGGGGCGACCTCTTCATTGACAGCCACGGTCTCCGCCCACGGGGGACGCAGGCTCTGCCCGCAGTGCTCTCTGCGATGCCGCCACCTCCCTCGAGATCCCCCTCACCCCAAGATGTCGACCCGTCTCCCGCTGCGGTAACAACGGTTGTAGCTGCCGCGACACGCAGGGTTTATCCCTCACACTCACCTCCCGTGCTCGAGCAGGGCTGGCGCACAGCACGGAAAGCTGTCTCCGCAAAGGCGTGGCGTCCGTTTCATCAAACGCATCGCGTGCAAAGGAAGCTCTTGGCGCTCACGGAGGAGTGTCCCCGCGCGAGCTGGGCGCCCACACGCCTGATTGGAGGCTGGGGCACCACAGACGCCCCGGCACGGAGGGAGATGGGGTCTTGGCATTCCTGACAGTTACATAGTGTCGGCTCCCAGGCCGGCGCTGCCTCCTACTTTCAAGAAAGAACCAGCTTGGACTCCCTGAGCCTACAGAGAAGAACCCGCTCTCCCATCCGTAAGAGCACGCCCAGTCTCCCAGACCTTCCTTCCCAGTTTCTTAAAGAATGGTCTCGGTGCCAACCTAAATATTGCATTTGGTTGGGAGGAGGAACCGCCAGCCCAGATTGGAAGTCAAATTATTCCACAAATATTGCTTATTTAAATAATATTTTTAAAAATACATCATGTTCAGTGGTGAAGAACTACTAAATTATTGAATTCCCCGAAGCATCCTATAGCCTTTAAAGTGGCTCATGAAGCCCTATAAAAGAACGTAACAAACAGACAAAAAGCAGCGCTGGGCTCCGCGTCGGAACGCCTGCACGAGCCAACGCTGAACATCTTCATATAATCTTTCCACTTAAACCAATGATTAAACAGATTAAACAGATGATTAAACAAATAAAGATTAATGAAACAAGTAAAGTAATCAAATCTGTATGGGTGCATAAACGAATGATTCCAGACAATATTAGAACAAATTGTCTAAAACTAATAGCGAATGCGACGGTTCAGTCCCAACAGCTTTTGTTGGGCTCTCACTTGGATGTAATCAAAACATTTGTTTAAGCTAAGATGGATATGAGGCGCTAAGATGTCAGTTTCTTGAAAGAGAAAAATAAAACAAAAGCAGTGTCTTTGGTGAGGAGATTGGCACCGCCGATGGGGCTGCTCCACCCAGGAATCTGTGAGCGCTGCAGGAAGGGGCACGCTGCGATCTAGTGTCGCCCTGTCTGTCTTTGAGAACAGACAATACATAGACGCAGCCCCGAGAAGACACAGGCATCTAAACAACTTGAGAACTGGAGAGGGAGAGAAAAACTGTTCAACTATCCTCCAGCACTGCACAAACCCCTTTTTAATTATTGGTCATTGATATGCTAATCACAACGCGAGTAGATCTATTTCTTCTTTCTTTGAGAGGCCAACTATTTATTCCCTGTGTACTCTTGGAAGGAATTCTTAGCAAGGATGCTCTATTCAGATTTTTTTTTTCATTAATTAAAACTAGTGAATTTTTTTTTTCCTGCTTAGAATGGTTACTTGGTTTCAACCTGCTGGCAGACACGGGTTTTAATTGATGCCTCATTTGTAATTCCTACATGGAAAGTCGAAGTCCTTGCTGTTCCAAGTGTGGCCCTGGAACTAGCACCTCCACGTCACGTGGGAGCCCGTTAGAAGTGCGGATGCTTGGCCTTGCCCCCAACCTGCGGAATCAGGGTCTGCATTTTAACACTGTTCTCCAGAGGACTTCGAGAGGCACCAAATGGCACAGTTTGGGCCATGGAAAATCCTTTCAGCATGCTGGGGAACAGACGAAGAGAGCGGCCATTATCTTTCTTCAAGGTAAGACTGTATAAGAAATGCTTTGAAAAGATTGCTCTGGGGAGAGTGGCTGGCTGGGGTCACCGTGTCTGTCCCGCCTGCTCTGACAGTGTGCGCAGACTGAGCCAGGAGAGTCTTGGTGGGACTGTGGGATCGATCGCCAGCAACAGAAACCAGACTAGTGTAAGCAAAAAACCGGAATTGTTTGCTTATTTGTTTTTCGTCAAGATGCAAGGCACCTCCCGGAACCCACGGGCAGGATGGTGCTTCAGGAAAGCGCTGAACCTTCGGTCCAGACAGCCGGGGCTCTCTCTGTCTCTCTCATTCTTTCTTCTGCTCCTCTCCGCGTCCCTGCTTCCCGCTGCCTCCTGCAACCCAGCTGCCTCCTCCTCTAGTCTCTGCATGAACTACGGCTACTGCCCGCCTACACCCAGGGACACATGTCACCTCCAGCCACCTGGAGACTGTCTCTCAGGCCAAATTCCAAATGGAAGGCGAGAGACCACAGGTGGCTGTGTTGGGGTAGTGACCACCCAGCCCAGCCCAGCCCAGTCCAGTCAGCTGCAGGGTGAGACCATGTTGAACTGCCATGCCTGTGGAGAACCCACTCTGTGCACAGAAAGGGTGTGTGTGAGTTTGAGAGAGAGAGAGGGAGGGAGGAAGAGAGGGGGGGGGAGAGAGAGATGTCCCCAGAGAAAGGGAAGCACAGTAACCTGCCCAGGATCGCACAGCAGTGGCGCCAGGATTTGAACCTGGAGACAACCTGTGGCCCTTAGCCCCCTGGGGTCTGTGCGAGGTAAGTGAGCTGTGCCATCGCACCCTTGTCCTCTGGCCACACTGCCATCTCCCTTTCAGCACCCTGACTCGGGTCTGCAGTGCTCACGGCTGTCCCTTGTGCTCAGGAAACACCCCACCTGCTAGGGTGCTTGGCGTCTGAAACGTGCCGGCACTGACCGGAGCACTCACATCCTCGCATCCTGAAAGCACCTTGCCCCTGACACGGCAACGCAGTCTGTGCGACGCCGTGGAGGGCAGGTGCTGATGCGTCACCCCTCCCGGGTGGCCCCTTGGTATCTAACAGGGGCCTTCAGGAAGCAGTACCTGCTCGGGAAGGTGGAAACTCAGGGGGACATTTGGGTGTGGAATTGCCTTGTGGAATTCCCTAATCATTCCCAAATCAGGGGGCTGAGAGAGGGAGAGAAAGAGACAGTGAAGGAAAAGAGAGAAACATTCAAACCCAAGAAACTTGTTAAAAATACCAAAGTCTGGGCCTCACTTGGCATCAGGATCAGGATCTCTGGGGATAGAACTTGGGAATCTGCAGTTGCTAAGCTTCCCTCGAACCACGACCCGCCCCCTGCCCACTGCCCGGGGACCAACGTGGCCCACTCAGATGGGTACCTAGGAGCCACCGGGCGGGCAAGGTGGGAGTCTCGGGCAAGGATGCATCATTGGGTCGTCACTGCTACAGTGGCCTCCCGAGCCACCTTTGAAATACGCCACGGAACTGTCCACCTGTGAAGGAACAGAGAACACCTCCAGCAGCTTCTGCTCCTCGCCGGTCAAGGGTGGGTCCGTGGCTGCTTCCCGCATACGGGTCCCCAGCCACTTCATGCCTTGGTCTGGGAGAAGCCCAGGACTGGAAGCGAGAGCTACGCAGAATAGCTATTCATGGCAGAGCCGTGGCTGGGGCAAGAGGTGGGACCACGATTTTCACAGGTGTCTAATATAGGTCCCCATAGGCTTATTATGGGCAAGGAACAGAGTATCAGCCCGGAACCTGGGCTGCGACCACTGTTTCCACTGAAACCAGCCTGGGCTATCGCAAGCAGAAAGGACACTCAGAATCAACAGGACCTGCAGAACTAGGCTTGGGAAATGGGAAAAACCAAAGTAGCTGCGGACAGCCCAGCAGCAAGCAGCACCACGAGCTTTAGCAAGAACAGACCGGCCAGGGTAGCAGCCTCACAGCAGCTGCGGCCGGACTCTGCCATGAGTCCATTCAAATGGTCCCTCTATCTTTGATTATTTGCCTATGATTCTGAGTCCAGGCAGGGGGGAACCTGACTGGCAGGGCCAGGGCCTGGTGTCCACACCCTCAATGCTCCGGTTTTAAGACGAAGGAGGAAGCATCTTGCTCCATTTGCTTTCCAGGGTGCAAGGTAGGGCTTTACCCCCCACCAAGACTCATCCCTAGGAAGAGGATCTGGGTGTTGGTGGCCTGAAGAATGGAAAATATTACTACCTTCCGCATGTGAAATGAGCCCCATGCGGAGGCTGACGCTTGGTGGTTGCTTAACGAGCAGCAATGTGGAGTGCATGGTGTCGCTCTGATTTTCTCTGCACCCCTCCCAAACCCATTCTGGTCCCATGCCTCACACTGTCACTGCCCAGTGGATTTCTCTAAGGAACCATGGGTCTCATTAAAGCTGAACTCAGAGCCCGCCCTGGAAGATTCCTGGAGGGAAGGGGTGGCCACGCTAGCAGTTCCCCAGCCGCACTCCTCCACTGCACTACCCTGCAGGGTGCATTTCAATTTCTGCTGCCCAGAGAGATGTTCGAGTCTCTTTCAGAATTCTTTGCTCTTCTCCAGCCCTGGAGAGTTTAAGGTTTTATGTGATTTTAATGAGGGAGGCAGCTCTCCCCGCCGCATGGCGCTGTGTCGTGTGCGAACTGGAAGGTAGTTTAGAGAGATCTCCTCATGATCCGGATGAGGACGCTGGGCTCAGAAGAGGTTGTCCAAGGTCAGACGGCTCACGGACAACAGGGCAAGAACAAGAGATTTAGTTACAAAATCCCGTCCACACCTCCCTCTGGAGTGGTCAGCTACCCGCCCCCTCCCCCGCCCCCCACAGAGGCTTTAACCCAACCACACCTCTAGAAACTGCCTCTTTGAAAAGGTCCACTGGACAGGGATAGCCCTGTCTCACCCCGCCACTCACTCCTGGGCAACTCCTGAGCCACTGCCTCTGTGTGCTAAAGATTGGCAAGGATGCTTTGAGTGATTTCCATTACAAGGAGCCAACTGAGGATCATGAAGACCTGAAAATGTGCCAGGAGCAGGAGATCTCAGCCGGACCACCAAACCACGTTCTCTTGGGCCTAGAAAGAATTTTGGAGAATTCCAAAATTAAGAATGAATATTTATTTTTCCAATGAAGAAACAAAACCCAGAGACGAAAAGTGGCTTTCCCAAGGTCACACAGCTAATCAGGGTTGGATGCAGGCCTAAAATTAGATTCCATTCTCTAAGTGTGGTGTTCCTTCCGTCCCACTGTGCTAGGGAATGTGTCCCGAGCCCAAATGGCTTAGCCGTTGAGTCATCTCTGGCAAAGTCCTTTGGCAAACTTTCACCCTTCCTTTGTCCTCAAAAACAACATCTTTCCACACCACTTTGCAATCATCCATTTGCTGTCCTAAAATTACTGCAGCCTCATTTGCTTATTTTAGCTACAATGGGTCTGCAATTTACACTCAGCTTGTATGAGTTGCCCAAAGCCAGCATCCATCCCCAGGCACATCCGTCTTTGAGTGGAGACCATGAAATGCAGGCCAGTTATGGCAAAAAAAAAAAAAAAAAAGAGAGAATCAAGGAGGAAAGGAGTCAGCGAGCTTCGGCCCTCTCCACATTTCCTGGGTCACTAAAGAAGCTACTTCCATTAAGAATTCTCACTCACCTGTAACCCAAGATATAAATCAGGTGCTCAGCTGAACCGCACTTCCAGGCTGGCTCCCTAGCACGCATCAGGAAGCTGGCACTGCGGGCACCAATATTTATAGATCGGGTCAAGCAGTGACACATTGAGCACATTCTGAGAAACAGAGGTCTTGGCACGCTAGACACCAGCAGGGAAGGAGTGGAGGAAACGGAGCGGTGGAGATCCGCAGAACCTTTCCAGCAGGGGGACCTGGAGGGCGGAGTGGGAGGTAGGTGGGCACTCCCGGGGGCTTTTAGCGTTTCACCGTCCGGTGTCCATCCGGTTTGAGGTGGTGGTTGGAATCGTGGGTGTTTCAGCAAAGAGCAAGCCTTCCAGCTTCAATCCATCTTTGCACTCGGGCAGTGCCCAGCACCCCACCCGGCCCACACGGGCACCCAGTACCCGTCTGCAGAAGGAATGAATCAGTGGGGCTATTGGCATAAAGCACTTTCCAAAATACAGTGATCCCAGTCGTGCTCTCAGAACACAGCTCCACCCCGCCAGGGCGCGCTCGCCGAGCAGCCCCGCCGCAGGGCGCTTGCCGCGGGTGTGTAGGGTGTTAGAAGGCTGCTGCCTCCAAGGAGCAGGGAGTCCGGGAGAGGACGCGAGTGGCGCCATGTGGTACGAGGATGCTTTTCGTTTTTAATTGCTTTCTCTTTTGCCTTCTTGGGGAATGATCTTGTTGGTCCATCCCAGGGAGCTGTCGGCCGGGAGGGAGATTCAACTCTGTTTCAAAAAGGATGTGGGAATAAAGACTGGGGCAGTATTCAGTTACTGACAGTTATTAACTAGAATTATGGGTCAGGCCACTACTGCAGTAGTAAGCCAAGCTATCGTCTCACAGGGGATTTTTTAAAATTCCTTTATCTCCACGACGAGCACAGCAGTTGCCAAGACTGGGGACGCAGCTCACAGAGTCCTCCTGACAGTGGGCCGATCACATGCCCCTTTGCCATTAAGGCTCAGCCAAGGCTCGGAGATGGGGGCACCAGCCCCCACTGTCCCCCCGCCCCGTGCAGGGCGGCAGCAGCAGGGGAAGGAGAGGCCCCCAGCGGGGCCAGGGCGCACTGTGGGGAGGGCTGCCCCTGCAGGTCTGCGTCCGCGGGGGCTGAGACGGGACCAGGTCAGCCAGGGGCGCCACTGGGCCTGGCCGAGGGAGACCAGCGCAGTCTTCCCTGCCCACGCTTGGCGGTGAGTGCCCCAGGGCAGAGAGGACAGGCCCCTGTCCAGGGACTTGGGCCCGTCCCCCACACACACACCATAGCGATAGGCAGGCCCCTCCTCCCACGTACCTGGACCCCATCTTAGCACGTGCAGCGCTATTTTTACTCAAATAAATAAAAAATTTTTGTTCCCTGCTCACCAATATTGATAAGAAGATCTGGTCAGTTATGGGGAAGAAACCAGCCAGTTATATTTTCTCTGCATACGTGAGCACGGACGTCCCGTGCAGGGCAGCGTGGGGTGGTGGCCGGGGCGGGGGCGGGGGGGGGGAGCAGGCCAGAGGAGCGCAGAGTGGGGCAGGTGAGCCCAGAGCAGGCACTTCTCATTTCTGTCTGGCCACATCCCTTTCTCACTCCTTCTGGTCATCTGCTTCGTCACGGGACAACACGTCCCGGTCCGCAACGCCAGAGCGCGGTTGTCGGCGGCAGCCCCCTCCCGCGCGGGCGGCGGCCGAGCAGAGGAGCGCCGGCGTGCCAGTGCAGTGCTGGGGCGGGGCGGCCGCACGGCCCCGCAGTTTTCTCCGAGGAGACAGGATGCTTCTCCCTTTTGACTTTCCAGCCTTAAGGAATCAGGCTTCGGGCTGCCAGGGCCCAAATTTATCCCACGCGAGGAAGGATGCTGACCCACAGGGGAAACAAAGAAAAGAGACGACGGAGAGACACGACGTCCCAGTGACATCATTTGTTCCCCAGATCCATCTGCAGCTCAAGTGAACCTTGCACGCAACTTCACGGTTACAGGAGTCACTCGTTCCCATTCTTTTCTTCTCGAGCTAGTTTGAGTCGAGTGTCTTATCGCAAGCCCCGAAGGAGAGCCCTCCTCACGTAGAAACGCCAGGAAGGCTTCCTGGAGCTGAGGGGTCGAGAGCTGACCCTCGGAAGGTGGGCCGTGCAGGGAGCTAAATGCTGCGCCCCCTCAGAACTCACCTGTTGAAATCCTGCCCCCCAAGGTGATGGCGCTAGGAGGTGGGCTTTGGGGGTGACTAGGTCGTGAGGGTGGAGCCCTCATGAGAGGGGTCACTGCCCTTAGAAGAGGAGACACAAGAAGGGTGATGTCTCTCCACCTCGCGGTGACACAGCAAGGGCGCGGCCCTCTGCAAACCAGGAGAGGCCCCTCCCAGAGCCCCACCACGCTGGCACCTTGGGCTCCATGTTCAGCCTCCAGAGGGGTGAGAAAACACACTTTTATTGTGTGGGCCGCCCAGTCTATAGTACTCAATGACAGCAGCCTGGAGTGATTACTGCAGAAATGCACGTGTTTGATTTTTGGGTTGGTGACGGGGACGGACAACGTGGAAACCGGGGGGAGAATGAGCGCAGACGCTGACGGGGTGTGTCGTGTGGGTGAAGCGCGGGGTGCCTGGGGTGCAGTGGGACTAACATGCAAGCCAGACGGCCGAGGCGGCAGCTCCGGACGGCAGAGAGAGGAGGGCCCTGCGCTTCCCGCAGGCAGCCGAGCTTCGTGGAAGGAGCTTAGGCAGGATACGGCCATACGGACAAGCCTTGCGGGAGGATTACTCCGACCTTCAAAGGAAGCCACAGCTTCCAGGCGGTCACTGCGAGAGCATCTCTTTATGTGTCTGCACCCACAGTTAGAACGGGCATGCCATGAGGCACCTTAAGAAACATTGAGTCCCAGGCCTACTTTTACAGAAGAGGACACTGAGGCCCAGAGAGAGGACATGGCTTGTCCGAGATCACGGGGAAAGTCAGTGGCAAAGCCTCGACCAGAGTCCAAGTCCCCGTGTGCCTACCCTGGGCCAGAAATGCCGAGAGTCTCTCTAGGAAACTTTCCTCTCAGTTCAGGTGGGAGGCTTAACGCCTGTGTTAGTTTTCCATCGGCGCATAACGAATTAGCACAGACCCTGCGACTTCCAACAGCAACATCCATCAGCTCAAGGGCTGCAGGTGAGAGGGCTGGCACAGCGTGGCTGATCCCTGCTCAGGGTAATGACACCGCTGGAATAGAGGGACGGCCGGGCTGGGCTCTCACCTGCATGCGCCAGGTGAGATGCACCACTGGATACGCCACTTCCTAGTGGTTGTAAGACTGCCCGCCTCTGTTTTCTGGGGGGCTGTTCACAGCTTTTTTTTTTTTTTTTTTTGAGACAGAGTCTTGCTTTGTTGCCTAGGCTAGAGTGAGTGCTGTGGCGTCAGCCTAGCTCACAGCAACCTCAAACTCCTGGGCTCAACCGATCCTTCTGTCTCAGCCTCCCAAGTAGTTGGGACTACAGGCATGCGCCACCATGCCCGGCTAATTTTTTCTATATATATTAGTTGGCCAATTAGTTTCTTTCTATTTATAGTAGAGACGGGGTCTCGCTCTTGCTCAGGCTGGTTTCGAACTCCTGACCTCGAGCAATCCGCCCGCCTCAGCCTCCCAGAGTGCTAGGATTACAGGCGTGAGCCACCGCGCCCGGCCTGTTCACAGCTTTTAAAGGCCACCCAAATTTCTCCCCATATGGACTTCTCCGTCCTCAAGATGGAGAGGGTGTGCGGAATCGCTCCCACACTTCAAATCTCTCACTTCCTCTTCTGCAACAGCTGGAGAAGGCTGTGTTCTTTTAAAGGGCCCATGAGATGAGGTCAGGCTCACCCAATAATCTCCCTATTTTTAAGTCGACTGATTAGGGACCTTAATTACATCTGCAAATCCCTTCACAGCAGCAACAAGATGAAGACAGTTGAGAGGAGAAGGTGTGTACACCAGGGTAATCGTGGGGGCCAGCTTAGCATTCTGCCTCCTGTCACACCACACGCCCCCCGCCCACAGCATGGCCCCCGATGAGGAGAGTCTAACAGCTTATTTAATCACAGATGCGTGTGTTGGAAGGGTGCACAGCTGCACAGAAGACAACCCGCCCCTCAAATACAGAACCAGAATGCAAGGGTCGAAGCCAGGGCCCCTTGGCCAATGTGAGTGTCTGGGCCAAGCCGCCACAACTGCATCTGTCTGCACTATGCACCCCGTTTGTTCAGGGGACTCTCATGACTGACAACCCTCCTGTGGCCCACATAGTGCGCCTGTAAGAGCCGGCACGGCCACTAGTGCTTCCTCGGTACCCTTTCAGAGGCCCTCCCTGGACGTGCGGCACCCTACCGTTAGCCGGCCTGGGTCATCCCATCCCTCTCTTGCGACTAACTCGCGGACCTCAGAAGAGGCTGCACTGTCCTTCATGCTCCTGGGCCTGCCCCCCCCAACCCCCCGTCACTGCACAGCCCAGAGGAGCCATCAGAGTGATGGTCCAGGTGCCCTGCAGAGTGACTGCGCCCACCGCTGTGGGACCCAGCACCTCCTGGGTCCCTGGCCTGGGTCATCTGGGTCCATCCAACAGCCCTGTCAAGTACATCGATGTCCCCAGGCTGCACGTGGGCCCAGTGATGGGTGCTCAGCAGCTTGGCCAGCGCCTAGCTTGTTTAACCTGTTCCTTTGCAGGGATGGGCAGGCCTGGGGGAAACAATCTAGCTGGATGCAGAAATCCAGAGGGAACGAGGTGGAAGGGAGACCCCGCTGCTATGCTAACTCTGGCCCCACTCCCTCCTTCTCACAAGGAGTGCTTGCCCTTTGGAGTGACCTGCTTCCCGCCACCCTGAGACAGCCCCGGGAGGTCAGTGCCCCCCCACCCGCCCGGCCCCCACCAGCCGGAGCCGCTCAGTCTGGGGGAGGCGGCGACTGCCATGCTGTCTTGTGCTCCGGGAGAGGCCTGACTCTGATCCTCCCAGGCTCCAGCAGGTCGGCTCCGCTCCGAGCAGTTTGTTTTTTGAAAGTCTCATAAATTTCCAAGAAACTTCTCCAGACAACTGTCACGAGGCTGCACCTGCCAAACAAACACAAACAGAGCTCTCCTCCACCAGATTAGTTACTTAATTAAGAAGAGAAAGAGACAAGGCACATAATGTGGAGATAATTACCCATCTTGCCAAGTCTCCAAGTGTAGCGTGGCGCACGCGAGCAAATTGCAGCACCGCCGCTAATGCATATTCATCCAAAGTTGTAACTGCTGTGAACATTTTCCACACAGACAGCAATATGTTCAACCAACAAGCCGAGCTCCTTCTCGGATTCCAGCATCTTCCCACACCCTTCCCCTGCCTTCCCAGGCTCCCTCCCCGTCGCTCTGTGAAGGAATTTGCTAAACAAAGCAAATAGCAAACCACTTACAAATGAATGTGACCAGAACCCACTCCAGGTGACACTGTTCAGAACAATCAATTCTGGACCCAAAAAATGAGGTGCTTGAGGTTTTTTTTATTGTTTTTTCTTTTCTCACCTGTTGACTCATTCAACTTCATTTCACTTAATTGGATTACGAACATTTATTGAGCATTTAATATGTTGGGCCCAGTGCCAACCAAGTAGTATGGAGGTACGGAGATGGAATAACGAGGCCTTATCCCAAGAGGCTCACAATCCGTGGAGGAAGGAGCTCTCTTCCATGATCTAGGCAGGGTTGGTATTGTTTTGACCTTCTTTGACCAATCAATAAATGAGGCCAAAGCCGTTAAGTAAACTGCCAAACAACAGGTGATCTGGCCTTGAACCTGGATTCCCTGACTCTAAGTCTTATGTACAAGGTGGACAAGAGGAAATTCTGCTTTGGACACAGAGGAAGACAAGAGAAGAAGAGAGCCTGGGGAAGCACAGGAGATGTGGGTTCTGCCACATATCAGCTGTGGCACCTTAGACAAATCACTAAACTGTGAAGATTTTCAATTTTCTCATTAATATAATATAGATAGTGAGATCCAAAAATAGAAGTGCTGATAAGATAAAATAAGATTAAGTGCCTGGTACATGGTAGATGCTTAAGAAATAGTTGTGTGCTTCCATTGGCTAAAATAGAAGGAAACATTGAGCACAAAGGGGAAGTAGGGGAAGGAGAGATCAGATGAGCTCAACAGATGAGACTGGGGGGCCTCATGCAAGAAGTGTGGTTTGAGGGGGATAAAAAAAAAAAAAGAAGTGTGGTTTGAGTAGGTCTTAACATGTGGGTAGGATCTAAGCAGACAGAAATGGAAGCAAGGACATTTCAGGTGTGGCGATAGCAGAGAGGACTTAGACATATTCGGGAGATGACAGCAGTGGTGTGGCCAGAATCTGGGATAAGGAAGAGAGGGACACCAGGCTGGCAGGTTAGGCTGCAGCCAGGTGGTATGGGACCTTAATGGCCAAGGTTAGAAGAACAGCCCAGGGCATTTGGAATATAGTTTGAAAGTGGAGCTAAGGTTGGTCACCTGCTTAGCAATCTGGCAGTCAGGCCTTTAGAGAAGAAAGACCATGAGGAATCCCACACACCCAGAGCAGAAGGAACTCGGTTTCGCTACTGCCAGAACATGCTCAAGTGGTGAGGAAATTGACAATGTGTCAACTTGGTTTAAAAGTTGGCCATCATTACCAGATGCGTTACTCTCTCTACTCAGCCTTCCTTGCCCTAGGTCAGCCAAGAGAGCCAAGGGGAGACCATGATCAATTTCTAAGACAGATGAACGAACTGACTCACTGTAAAGAAACTCAGAATTGCCTTTTCCATCTCACATTAGGCCCTGGGGACCCCCGTGAGATGGGGAAAAGTCCCAACAGATAGGGCAAGACTAGCATTGGCCAACCTGGTCTAACTTTAAAAGAGCAGGGCATAACACAACTGTGTCTTCTTCTTCCATCAGGGGTAACAAATAGGTTTCAGCCAGGATGCCAACTCTGGTTGATTGGAGCTGCCTGGAGCACAGAGCGGTGGAACACTGTGAGGACACTTCTCCTTCAGAGAGAACATGTGCCACAGTCGATTAGCAATGCCTGCCAAGGGCACGGCATGGGTGGCTACATAGGTATTTGCCGTCCTTGTCAATCACTCCTGACTCTCTGGCTAGTTTAAATCTATATAAGTCTTGGAAGATTTTTCCCTGTTCCTAAAGAAATAGAGACCAGAAAAAGGATAAAAGAACAGTCGCAGCTACTAAATATCGAACTGCTACAGTGTTAGAATGAAGGGGAAGTGGGCTTATTCTCACATTGTCCTTCCAAGGCTAAGAATGAGGGGCGGCCTAGTGCAGGGGTCCCCAGCCTTCACTGTACATCAGAATAACCTGAGAGCTTTGAAATGACTCCGGTGCCCCACAGATATCTGGTTTTGGCTGGTCTGGGCAGGGGCAGGCAGCTACACTGCTTATAGCTCCCTGGGTGATTCCGAGGTGCGGCCACGGCGGAAAACCTTAGTGCCTGCTGTCAGCTCAACTGACGCATCGACATAGAGCCCATGATTAGGTCCCGCCATGAGGCTCCTGTTCGTCGAAGGCCATCTGAGGCTCTAGTCTTTGGCCTGGAGGTACAAAGAGCGCACCTGGCCACGTGAGGCACAGGCAGAAGGAGGCGAGATGGGTGAGAGGGAGAGTGCCTTCTGCTGGTGTGGCCAGAGAAAGCCTCACCGAGATGGGGCCGGAGCCGGGCCTTGGAGACGGGCAGAATTTGGAGGAGGCAGCACGACATAAGACGTGGGCAGTGGCTGGAGGCTGGCGAGGCACAGGTCCCAGAGAGGACTGACAGGAGAGGACAGCAGAGAATGCCTGGGGCCCAGCCCAGGCGGCCACAGAGAACTTGCTGAGAACAAAAGGCCATGAACCCGGGGCCAGCTCCTGCCAGGGTGGGCTCTCCCTAGACTTATCTGCCCCGCATGTCTTCCTTCTGGGGCCCACATCTAGCCAGCTGCCAGCCTCAGGGGCCAAATTTTCCTTCTGACCACCAACTCTTTCAATAAATCTTAATTCCAAAAATTAGCTTCAGGGACAGATTTAACTGACATGCCCTTCAGAGTTCAATAGGGTCTCCTTCTGTCCCAACATAACATTGGGCTCTGTTAGCCGGGGTCACCCCCTGCCTCAGCCCCAGGGCGCCCCCCTCCAGTGTGTGTACCTGAGGCTGTCTATGAGAGCCTGTTGTTTTCAACTTGGCAACTTGGCATCTGCTCATGTTGCTTCTCTTGTCCCTTCCTGTCTCCCACCTGTTCACAGGGACTTCTAAATTAGTCATTTATTGTCAAGGAAACGCTCTGTCTCCCCAAGATGTGAATTCTGAGGGTTTCAATTGCAGGAGAGGGGAAAGTGATTTATGAGGCTGGTTTGGTCAACACCTGGGTGCAGAGGCTGGAGTGAGCTCTCGCAAGGTGTGGTCCTCCTACCCCCAGTGGTGGTGTCACTGGAGAGACTTGTCAAAATGCAGATTCCTGGGCCCTGCCCTGACTTCCTGAATTGGCATCTGGAGGACAGATGGGCCTCAGGACTCAAGGGGCATCAGGAGGTCAGACCAGGTCACCTCCAGCTTTGCTGGTGCTCACAACATGGTTCTGCAGGGCTGGGGCATCTTCTCCGACTTGGCCACGTGTGGGTGTTCCCAATAGCTGTGTCTTCCTCACTGGCCGTTGGTGGGGACGTGGGTGTGTGTATGACTCAGAGGCGGAGAGGCAGAGGCTTGTGCTCTGGAGTGCTTTCTCTGTGCCCGCTAAGCCACTTCCTATTATTTGCAAGCCCCTTGGAGGTCTCACAGCGAAAAGGGTGTTTCCAAGTTGTTAAGGCCAAATCAGTATTTAATTAAATCTCCGTTCGTGGTAGAACCCAAACTGAAAGAATAGCAGTGGTCAAGACCATTAGTGCCAAGGTCAAACACTTATAGCTTTGCCTGTTCCCCGGAGAACCGTGGACCCATTCCCCGCAGTTGGGCAGGCCAAGGGCTCGCGTGCTCTGTCTTACGTATCTGTTAACGGTCAGCGCACAATCAGCCCTGTACCATATCTGAAAGTGCGTTGAAAACTGTGTGTCCTACTCAAACACGGGGATAACTGTTATCGATACATGCATGTGTACATTTCTGCTCTCCCCTGGTGCTGCCCGAGCATCGACCCCAGCCCGGTGCTTTGCCCTACATCAATCACCCTGTGCAGCCGCTCGGGGAGGGCCATATTCTCATCCCCATCTCACAGATCCAAGGAGAAACAGACATAAGTGACCTGCCCAGGGTCACACGGTTGGTGGGAAGCAGGGTTTTGTGCGCTTCTAAGAGAAGCCCTCTTTCTACTTCTCTGCACCCACTGGCGAGGTACTTTCTTCTTTATCGAAGTGAGGATTCTCTCCGTGGTTAGTGACATCTTGACTGACCTTCATTGTGTCCAAAGGAGCAGTGACATTTTCAAAGCAACGCGTTTTAATTGCTTCTGATTAAAAATGCCCGCTGGACTATATGCTGTGGAGACCGTTCGGAGGAGGATGCAGCAAACCCCACAGCAGATGGCTCCCAGGTCACTCCGCCTGGGGAGTCGGCACCACGCTCTGCGGGGACTGTGAGCCCGTCTCCTTCCTCCCCACGTGTTCCCTGGATACCTGCTCCTCGAGGGTCCCATGGGGCAAGGAGGAGAGATGAAAGACAGGGCCCTGCCACTCAGGAACTCAAATCTGAATAGCTTCCGTTTGTGCGGAATCCAGCCCTTCACAAGCTGGTTAATCAAAAAGGCCCAGGGGTGTAAAAGGAGGAGGGTTGCTGGGGAGGGGATGGTGGCATCTTAGTGATGATGGCTGAGGTTTAGGAGAGCAAACCTGGGTGGCCTTGGAGGCCCGTGGGCAAGATGGAGGCCCAGCAGGTAGACTTAGCCCCAAGAGCCAGCAGGCAGCCCCAGGCTCTGCACCTGGACGTGCAGGCTTTGCAACGAAGCGCCTTCTCACCAGGACGCGCCCACTTCTATGTGGTCAAGTAGATGTTCCCTGAAGCCCTTTCCTACAAGGAGCTGGAGCAATGGGCGGTGGGTGTCTTTCCATGGCACATCCAGTCTGGTGAGCCTGCCCTAAACGCGCTCCCTGGGGGACCGTTCAAGCTCCAGGACTGGGTGTCCCCTGCTACCTCTGTGCTTGGAAGCTGTTCCCCGGACACCCTATCTTAGGTGCATGTACATGTGCTTCCTTCACCTGAGAATGGCAGGAATAGAGGTGCAGGCAAAACATGATGGTAATTGTGTCTTGGTAAAGCGCAGTGAGTAAACAGTATGCGGAAATCATGAGACCCTGCGGGCTGACTATTGCCATGGCTGTGTGGCCCAGCCAGCTGCGCCAACTGCCACAGACACTGCAGGTGAGGAAGGGGAACACCTTGATGGCAGGACCCCAAAGGCCTTGTGTCTCCCGTGGGAGTCCTCAAAGGGCGCCCCGAATCTCTGGGACACTGCAGTGAGGCCTCCGACCAGGACACCTCGCCTGCTGAGGGCTGTGCTAGTGAGCAGCTACAGGTCCAGCCATGGGACGGGCTGCTGTCTCCCCACGTGCCCCGACCTGCTGAGTCAGAAACCCTGGGGCGGGGCCCAGCAAGCTACCTGCGGCCAGGGGACCGGTGCTGTCAAGTTGGAGGACCCTGGCAGAGAGAGATTCGGCAGGACAGTCTCCCATCCTCCCCACCACCCCACCCCTGCCCCCGCCTTAGATAAAATTTCAGAATTTTTCAGAGCCTCATGCAAAGCCTTTGCCTGAGATATCAGGCAAAGCAAGTCTGCAAGAGCCTAGAGGATGAGACACCAAGGCGCGATTACAGTCAGGGAGGAAGTTAGCAGCAGGAGGACAGTTATTTGGAGTGAATTTTTAAAGAACAATAACAACATGAGGTGAGTCATATCTTTATAAATTCATAGGCTTCCTCTCCGACACCTCCTTCCTCTCCGTGCTGCCTTCGTTCCCGGCCCCGAGAAGGGCCACCATGCGGCGTCCGTGGGCAGCACCACTGGCATGGGGACGACGAGGTGGGACAGTCCACAGCTGCCACAGCAAGCCCAGAGAAAGGAAAAGGAAGACTGACCACTTTTCCAGGCAGATTGGGAGAAAGAGCCCACAAGGCCCCACGTGCTTGCCGGCGGAGGGAGCATGAGGGCCCCTGGGCAGGAGCAGGGGACGGGAAAGCTCCCCAGGCATGACCTTTAAGGAGACAGTTGCCCGACCCTGAGAGCAAGCACGCTGGAAAAGTCCGCAGCCTAGTCCCGCCCTGCATGAAGGTCAGCCCATACCTCGACATTAAGATGCCGATTTCCCCCAAATAAGTCACCTGAGTCAGAACCTCGTTTCACTCTTTGATTTGAAAGCGACGCCTGCACAATAGACAGGTGGACCCCAGAGACCTCTGCACCACCTGCTCGCCAGTGCTCCCACCATGGGGCGCGAGTCTCCTCCCCTCTCCAAGGCGGGCGCCTTGCTGCTGGCGCAGCACCCCGGGACACCCCCGCCCTCCCAGCTGCCAGGAGGCAGTGCTCGCCTGTGCCAGCTGCCAGGCCAGCCTCTCCCTGCCCGGAGCCACACACAGGCTGCGATCAGCGGCAGCAGGTGGTAGCCCCACCGGGGAAGGCAATGAAACTCCGGGCCATAAACGGGTTTATTATTGTTGTTAACTCGGGAAATAAACGTCTCGAGCACTAATAAAACATTGTGTTTGCTGCTTTTATGTCTCAGAGCCAGGGTTTCTCGGCTGCTGGAGCCGATGTGGCCCTCGGTGCCCAGGGCAGGGCCTGCTAGCCGGGTCCCCGGGGCTCCCTCCCCCATCGGCCGCAGCTCAGGCCCCGTCCCGGCTCCTGCGGGAGGACAGGGAGGACAGCACAGACGAGGGACCAGGGAGGGAGACTGTGTGCCTGGGGGAAAACATACACCACTCTCCAGATGTGTCAGCGCAAATGTTATCCTTTCCTCTGCTCTTGTGCCGCCGGGGCTGCGCGTGTGCCGCGTATGTGCCCCGTGTGCGTGAGGGTGTCGGATGCCGCCTGCCTTCGCGCTGTGCGCACCTGCCGAGGAGCCGCGGGGGCTCTCTCACTTCCAGCGTCGATAAAAGGATGGACCAGGTAGAGGCTGCGTAGGCCCTTGAGGCACCGAAGTTTTATGAGTCCCTGAGTGGATTTAAAATGCCTAGGACAGGGTCCCCTTGGCCAGGTGTGTCCTGGGCAAATGCAGGTGTAGAAAAGTCCTTGAGGAGCTCTGGCACTCTTTAGTGGCCATCGTTGTGTTTTGGTCAGATGGATGCTAAGTTCTCTAACAAATCAACTTGAAATTATCAAGGGCTTAATACGAAGCAAGTTCATTTCTTATGCCACGAGGGTGTTTCCGGTTGAGGGGCAGCTCTCCTCCACGGGATGATTCTGGGACCCCGGCCCCACCCATCTCGTGGATCTGCCCCCCAAGGCTTCCAAGTCCTCCGCATCCCCCAGCAGACAAGGAGCAAGGGAAAGCAGAGGCACGGCAGCTTCATAAATCCTGGCTGGCTCAGCCGCATTGTGAGACTGGTCACTGGCACCGTGACAGGTGTGGCAGCCTGGGAGGTGCAGTCCCTGGTCAAGCGTCCACCGCGCACGTGGGCTGGGCAGTGGGAATTCTGGCCAACGGCTCGTCGGGGCTCAGCCCATGGTAGGGCTGAGCAAGGATGCCAGGGACACGGGCCTCCTTCTTACGGGGGCCTCCTCCACCCCACCCTAGCATCTGCCCCACCACAGGGCATCGTTGTCACCAAGAGGGAGAGAAGGAGGAGGATGGTGACTCCACAAAGATGCTCTTGGCTGCCTCAGTTTCTCCAGCTGGACAACGAGGTTACCAAGAGAACCTGCTGGCCCCGGCTGATGAGCAGTGCAAACGCGTGGATGCATGAGTGTCCTGGCACAGGGCACCTGCGCGGAGGGTTAATTAGTAAGGATGGGGAGGGCTGGCCTGGGCCTGCCTCAGAGCCAGGGAAGGCCGGAAGCGGCAGGTAGTGTGGGCGTGGGGGGGCGGTCTGCTCTGCCCTCTGTCCCAGCAGGCGTCCCCAAACCCCAGCCCGAGGGCCTCACGCCTGAGCCTGGTAAGGTGGAACTGTGTGTGCTCAGCATAAATTGCTCAAGCAAAACCAAACTGATACCAAACACCTTCCCTCAGACAGTGAATATGTGCACACAACCACACAGAGAGAAGACAGAAACAAATAAATAGACTTTTTTTTGAGAAAAAAAAAAGATGCAGTTTTAGCTATAGATGCTTATGTACTATATTTAGTGTAGGTTTGGCACCATCATATACTGCCTTACATTATTTGAGGGTTTAAGCAAGTATTTCAGTTCCAAAAATAGCGACTCTGCTAAGAGTTTTGAGAGGGAGAAAAATAAGAGCTGTGTTGTCCGGCTCTCAAAGAGCCAGCGGTGTGGACGTGAAGATGTCCCTGTCACGAACGCTGACTCCACGGCCGGGCCAGCTCCGGGCCAGGGCAGAGCTCAGCACCGAAGCCAGAGCGGTGGTGGCTGCCCTGCCAGGCAGCAAAGCCCGCCCTTTTCTGGGGGCCGCTGGCTCGGGGATGGGCATGGGGAGGGCACGGCAATGTGGAGGGAGCCCGGCCCCCAGCAGACAGGCTGGCCTCCCCGGCCCCTCTGGGTCACCGGAGAACGGCATGACCTGGACCTCTGTGGGAGTCACAGTCGGTCTGTGCCGAGGGGCGTCCGCCTGCCGCATGAAGCTCCCACTTGAGGCAAAGGGAACAGAACGCTCCGCTCAGCTCTCAGGAGCTGCCCCCGTGTTCCAGAGACTGCCGGGCGCCAGTCTGCGCGGCCGCTCCTCCCGCCTTCGCCTCCTCTCTGCCTCCACCTTCCCCGGCCCCTCCCGCTCTCCGCATCCAGCGGCTGAGAGGCTCACATGCAGGGAGCGTCCTCTGCTCCACCGTGAGGACACGAGCCCAACGGGAGCCAGAATGCGGCTGTGTCCCCTCCTCGGCCTCCCAGGACGGAAAGCGTGCACGCTGGGACTTGCACCCACCCGGGGTCCAATCCCGCTCTGCCCTTTGCTCGCCGTAACTTTGGGCGAGTTGCATGACCTCTGTTAGCCTCAAGTTCCCGTAGGAAACACCTAGCAGTGGGAAACACCTAGCAGGAGGATGGATGGGGGTTTCGACAAGACCACAGGTGGGAAGAGCTCGTCTGTGATTTTTGTAGATGTCAGATAGCTGTTAGTCCCCTTCCTCACGTGCAGTATTTCAAGACTCTGGGTAGCTCTGCAGCCCCAAGTCTGTGCTCCACTCTTGAATCTCCACCGTCAGAGCTCCATTTTGAAGTCTCTGATCCTCGTGAAAATACAATGCCCGTTGGGAGAAAGCCCGGCAGATGGTGCCTGGCGGAAAGAGTGCAGAGCAAGGAAGACGGGAAGACGCAGAAACAAACTCGTAAATACACCGAGGCTGGGCGGCAAGTAGACTCGCCCTGAGTCCCTATTCCACCCCATCGGCAGGGGCCAGCGGGAGCGCTATGTTGCGGATGTTGTGTTGAGGGGGATTCTGCGGTCACTTCTGGCTTGGGGAGAAGGCAGGCGCTGTCAGCCGGTGGTGCGTGTGCGTGGGGGCGTCCTTGGGTATAGCAGGGCGTGGGGCAGACGCTGACGAGCCGCAGCCTGGTGTCTCAGCGCTCAGCACTCTCCAGCTTGTCCCTCCCTCTGCCACCATCCAGGTCATTCCTCCAGGAGGCCCTCCCGATTGCTCTTCCCAAGCATGCCCCACCCTTTGCTTTGGTTCCTCCAGGCTGGTGGGGCCTGCCTGGCTACCGCGCATTGATATTCCTTCCCCGTCAGCCCAGCTGCTTCCAGCCAGAGCCGGCTCCTGCCGCCGGAGGGAACCAGCGTTGAGCATGCAGCACCATGCCCAGCATCCTTCTCCCCGAGCCTCATTACGACATTGTCGATATTCCCCGCGAAAGGGCATCTCTCCCAGTGCCTTCGCTTTTTTATTAATGTGTGTGAAGGCAAGTCAAGCCTGATTATCATGAAGACAATTGCTGCAATCCCTCCTGGACAAGGCCCATCCAGACTGTGTAGGCGGTTTAATTTCAGAGACCCATTAATTGGCAAAATTGCTTAAGCAGCTGCTCTTGGTGTCATCTCAGGACCACTTTGTGAGAAGCAGAGAGGAGGAGTGAGGGAGGGAAGGAAGTGGGCCGGCCTGCCAACCCCCAGCATTCCCGCTCCGCGGGGCAGACCGTGCTGAGGGCTCGGGCTCCCGCTGCCTCTTGCCGGCTCCCAGGCAGACTCTCAGCCGTCAGCCCGTGCGCGCGCCGCCTTTCCCTCCGCCGCCTCTTCCCTCCCCAGCCATGTCTGCCGATTGCAAATTCCTATTCACTTTTGACAAACAATTCAGAGTATCTCCTCCTCCGGGAAGCTTCCCGACATTTGCTCCCACAAGGTGAGTCTCCTCTTTTTCTCCGCTACCTTTGTTCACGCAACAATTCTGCTGTTTCCAAGATCGGGTTGTAGAGTGGACAGCGTTTATCTCTCTGTCACCACAGCATAGCGCCTGCTATAATGTCCTGGCTGAATGAAGGTTTGTTACGTGGAATATGTGATGCTCGGGTGGCCATAAGGTTGTCCCTTCATTCAACAAGCCTGTGCCGGGCATTTGCCGAGAGTAAGGTGCGGGGCTCTTTCAAAAATGCCCAGGGAAGGCTTTGAAGGATGAGGCAATTACGAGAAATAAAAAGGTAAAAAGCAATCAGCACATGGTAGAAAGTCTACTAATCACAATTGGGTTCATCTATGAGTAACAAAAATGCCAAAATGACAATGGCTTAAAGAAGACATGATTTTGTTTTATTCTCCCATGAAAGACATTACGTGCCCAGGGACCTAGGCTCTACCTTGCTTCTCTGCCATCTTCGGTGTAGTGCCTCGTGGACGATATGGCTGCTCATGCTCCAGCCACTGCGTTCAGAGTCCATGCAGCAGGACAAAAGAAGATAAGTGAAAGGGACAAAGGACTTACGCCAAGTTTTTTTTTTTACCATTTCATTGGCCAAGACCCAGTTATACAGTATAATCTAGTTTCGGGGTTGGAGGGTGCCGGGAATGTAGTCATAATTCTGAGCCCAGGAAAGTGCCCGGGTTCTAACACTAAAGAAGAAGGGCAGAGTGGGTACCAGGATCAGGCACTGCAGTGTCTACCCGAGGACAGGGAAGGAATTCCATTGGTGGAGGTGCGGCAGATCGCAAGAGGCCACAATACATTGTCGTTGCTGCCATTAAGGGAGAGTCTATGTCCCTACCCCTTAATGCAGGCTGGCCCGGGGCTGGCTTTGATTGCAAGCACCAGTAGAAGTAACAGGGAGCCTGGGCCGCAAGGGGCCTTGCAGTCTCCACTCTTGCTACTCTTGCAACACCGCTGCCACGTGACCAAGCCTGAGCCAGCCTGCTGGAGGAGGAAAGTGCAGGAAGAAAAGCCGAGGCACGCCGCTGACAACCGTGTGACCACCAGACTCGTGAGCGAGGCCTGCCGCGACCAGCCAGCCCCCGCCAACCTGCCGTGAGTGCAGACGGGCAGACTGACCAGCAGCCCTGCAAGCCAACTCCCTGCTGCTTCAAGTCACTGAGCTGTGGTGTGATTCCTACCCCGCCAGAGATAAGGGGTGCCGGGGGACGGCTGCAGGTGAGGGTGTGCTGGAAGTGTTCGGGGTGGCGAGTAGAGGGGGGATCCTCAGGAGCTGATGTCAAGGCTGCTTCTCCCAAATGCTCCCACCGGTGCTTGCCCAGTGCACCAAGTCCAGAAGAGCCACCGCTCTTCCCAGGATGCCTCTGGTTTGAAGAGCACTGGAAGAGGGTGTCAGGGGGCCCCAGGCTTCAAGACTTAACTGTCAAAAGCACTCATGCAGCATGACACAAGTCCCAGCCCTCTCCTGTCCTCAGGGCTCCCGTCTGCCATCGAAGGTGGACTTCCAGGCTCCAAGGCCCCTTCGGAGGTTGAATAAGGCCGAGCCCCTGACCAGGAAGCAAAGAAGCCACACTGGCCCAAGGGAGATGGGACGTGGACACACAGCCTTGGAAAAGCAACAGAGGAAGAAACGTTTACTCAAAATAGAAGGAAAGAGGGCTCAGGGCGGCTCCCAGGTGGCCACGGCCTTCCTCTGGGGTCTTTTATGCTCCTTAAAGGTGATATTTGCAACCAACCCTTTGTCCTTTCCTGGCAGAATCACAGAGGCCAAAACAGAAAGTGACTTTGATCTGCCTAAGGTGCCTCAGCGAGGAGGGGGCAGAGCTGGGATTCTAGCTCAGACCTCCGGGTTTTGCTCTGCCACCCTTGCCCCACCCGCTACACAGATTGTTCTGCCACTGCCGAGCCAGAGCAACGGTCGGCTGGGACCCCGTGGCCCCAGCACGCCGGCACCCGTGTGATGCGGCACAGCCGCTCCTGTGCAGGTGGGGCCAGGCCCTGGGTCTCCACAGCACCTCTACCGTCAGAAGAACACACTGCCAAGGGACACCCGACTTCGCCCACCTATGTCTAGCCACAGTCACACAGCACCCCACCCACAGGCGGGAGGTGGTCTCTCCTCGTCCCCCCAAACCCACTCTGGGCCATGAGACACCAGCCCAAGAGGACACAGCCCTGCCTTCCCATGCCCGGGAGCGGAGTGGACACATCTGCTGCTCCCAGCCCTGCAGCCTGCTGAGCTCAGCCCCTGGGGGCTGACACCCCCACCTGACTCCACTGAGTTCATCTGCCTTCCTGGCTTCTTCTGCCCAAGTCCCTGGTCCCCGCTGGGACGGGCTGCCTGGTCATAACCCCGGCTCGGCAGAACCCTGTATCAGCAGTGCCAGGGAGTGAAGGAGCGAGTGATCAGGGCTCCAGCCCCAGCCTTGTTGCTTGCTGGCTGTGTGATCCTGAGCACTTTAGTTAACCTCTCTGAGCCTCAAATGCAAAATAAACATGATACCACCCCCTCAAAAGGTGGTTGAAGGATTCAAAAGTAATCTTTCAGTAAGACTATGTGTCATCTCTGGTCGTTCTGGAACATAGGGGCTGGGCTACACGTGTCCGATACTGCGTGTGGTCGCTCAGCACCGCACTCCCCCTCTTCACCCCTTTTACTCCCTCCTCCCATCCCAGGCCCCCACTCTCCCGGCGAACCACATTCCCCAGCACCCTTGCCTGCTGGCTGCCTGTGAGGTTCCGCCAACAGGAGACGCTGGTGGGAGATTGGAGGCAGACAGAGGGCATTGTCAGCTCCTGCAGGGGCCGGGCCTGGGGGCTGCAGCAGCCTCAGAGGCTGGAGGGAGGCCTGCAGGCTCCTGGCTCCCATGGGCGGCAGCTCCCAGCACCAGCGCTGTGTGGGGGCCCCAGTGCCCAGGAGCAGCTTCCCTCCTGGCTGATGGGTCAGAACCCTCGTCAGTGTGTGACAGGCCCTACCATCTAGGTCTGTGTAGGTGCACCGTATGATGTTCACACAGTGATGACATCTACTAACAACGCCTTTCTCAGACGTATCCCAGCCACGAAGCAGCCCAGCACTCTCCTTCCCCCCCGCCCAGCCATGACTCCAGCTGTCCTCAGCCCACTCATTGCCACCCCTGCCAGGTGCTCCCAGCCACCCTACTGAGACAGGCTCCTAAAATGTATACAGCTTCCCACCACCACTTGGACAAAGCAGGGAAGGGAACGGCTCTGTAATTTGGACGGGTGCCTGGCACACGCAGAGGTGACTCTGGAGCTGGAGCAGCCCTGTAGATATCTTCCGGTCTAGCCTCTGCTCATCAGGATGGAGAGATGTTATTATGCCCATTATACAGATAGAAATGGCGAGTCTCAAATTGAGTCCCCACGTGACTTTCCCATGGCTTCCTTCTGAGAAAGGCTCCCACCTGCCATTGGCACTCACCACTTCCCCCCGTTAGTCCTTTCAACTCCTGCCCTGTCTCAGGTGCTCCTGAGTTTGACACACCCTCGGCTACACAGAGCCCTCAATCAGGCTGAGTCCCACGTGTGGACTCCCCCGATCCTGAATGCCAACACAACACGACGTCTTGGATTCCATCTCTACCAACTGCTGTTTTCTGGCAGGGAAGTGCAAAACTACCCTACTCACGCGTCAGTGGGCCAGCATGTCCTCTCTTCCTTAGAAACACGCTTGTTTCTTAGCTGAGGCCTTCAGCTGGGCCCCTCGTCCAGCCGTGCAGGCTGTGCACCCCCCACCCCCCCACCCCGTGGGCGCCATTCATGCTGCAGTGTGTGAACAGCCCTGCCCACCACCCGGGGCGTGTCCTGCCTTTCCTTAATCCAAAGGAATACATGGCGGATAAAGTCCACGACGCGGCGTCAGGAGACCCAGGCCTGGTCGGGGATCTCCCATGAGACATTGATTCTCTCTAGAATTCTGTTTTCTCTCCTGAAAAATCAGAGCATACATTTGTGCAAAGCCAGATACTTTAAAATACGAGGTCTGTCCAGGAAGTATCCAGCCATAGTTAATATAACAGAATGGTTTGTGCGACACGGGCGTAACCCGGCAGCCAAGGAGCGCGGGCTGGGGGGCGCGTGTGTGACCAATGCCGATGTCACTGCACTCGTCAGGGGCGCTGGATGCTGCTGAGTGAGCGCGTGCGCTGCGTGGCCCGCGCACTCGAAATGGCGGAGCTGGGAGAGGAAGGAGTCTGCATCACATTTTGCTTGAACATTCCTCCACGGAGGCTGTCCGCATGATCGAGAAGGCTTTCGGGGACGATGCAATGAGTGCAGTGCAAATAAAAGCGTGGCAGAGACGCTACAGAGATGGTCGGGAATCTGTTGAAAGTGATCCACGTTCTGGAAGGCCTGCAACACGCAGACACTGAGACTGCTGCACGTGTGCAGTTGGGTGAGAGACGCGGGGAGAACTGCGTGAGGTCCCAAGGTGCCTGCTTTGGAGGGGACCGAGGTGTCATCGTCCTATGTGCAATGTTTCTTGTATCTTGTATCTTCTTCAGTAAATGTCTCTCTTTTCGTATCACATGCTGGGTACTTTCGGGCAGACCTGGTGCAGTACTCACGCGTGCACTTTCTCAGCCAGCCACGTAGCAGGCGAGGCAGGCCCCGTTCTCCCCACTGCAGGAGCAAGCGAACGCCGGCCCGGGGGTTGCACACGTGCCCCGTAGCCCACGGCTCAAGAGGACCAGGACCCGACCTTGGACCAGCTTCTCTCTTTCCGCATCTAGTCCCACCTCACCGAGGTAGCAGCTTGCTAAGCTCTCAAGTTACGTGAAGGTTTACACCCATGGTCCCTGCTGGCCTGGGCAGCGTAGTGGGCAGTGCCTGGGGCCTGTGGGTCCATCCGCTCTCTCCCCAGAGGTGGCTCTGACTCCAGCTCCAGCTCAGTGCTGGCTCCTCAAGGTGCCAGGTGGAATCCCAACATCCCTTCCGCCTTCCCTGGGCCTGGCAAGTGGAGCCGAGAACAGATGCCTAGCACCTTGCTGCTGGCGAGAGTGCCGGATTCTCGAGTCCCCTTCCAGGAGCTGCGCTCGCTCCCCCTGCACACACTGTGTCAGCCCGTCCCCAGCTAGTGAAAATAAACAGTGTCATTATCCCTCCGCTGACTGCTGCACAGTCTATTTATACCACTTAAGACACGGGATAAATGGCTTCTCAGTTTCATAATGAAAGGAATATTTCATTTTGCAGAGCTGAGGAACTGTTTATTGAGCATAAAAACAACATTTAGACTGTGTTTTGATAATAAACTGATCTGGAAGTTGGTTCATTTAGGCAGTGGCTTGGCTCTGACTCAGTCGTGGGCTCTGGAGTCGGTGTGGGCGGGAGAATGGGGGTGCGTGGAGCCGGAGGTCCACGGGGTCACAGGGCCCCGCAAGGCCCTCCGCGTGTGCTAGGTTAGCTCACTGAGTCCTCACGACGATCCTGTGAGGTGGCTGTCATTGTTGTCCCCAATTCACAGGAGGGGAAACTGAGGCACAGAGAAGGCTAAGTAGCTTTCCCAGCTCATAGAGCCAGTAAGTGGTAGAGCTGCACGTTAACTGCAAGCAGACTGGCTCCAGAGCCTACTCTCTTAACATTTTGGTGGAGATATGTTCACAGCCTAAGAGAAGTGTGGAACGTGGCAGGCATACACCAAGAGGAGATGAATGAGAGAATTTTGTAGTTTACGAATGCGTGAGCCTGGATCATTGGGTCGTTGGGTCGTTGCCCCATTGTTGCTCTGCCACCCTGATCCTGGTTTCCTGAGAATGGACCTGGGCAGGGGGAGGGGTAATGGGACCTTGTTCCAAGATGCTCCCTCTCCCGGGTTCCCGCTGTCCCTGCTTTCTGCAGACAATGCGTCCCCTTCACAGGCTCTGCCCCTACGGCTCCTGACTGTCACAGCCAGGCCCGTAGAGGGATGGGGCTGTCCTTGCTGCAGGGTGTGACTTGCCTCTGTCTCTTGCTGATGTGGGTCCCCGCTGGACTCTCCACTCCGCTGGCATCTTCCCCAGCAATGCTCTCGTCCCTGCAGCGGTCCCAGGCAGGGAGTCTATGACAACACTCGCAGCCACTGGGCTTTGCTGGGTGCCAGGCGCCGTGCCAGGTGGTTTGCGCAGGCTAGCGCACATCCTCACAGTAGCCATGGCAATGAGGTAGAACTTTCTTTGGTTTAGAACAACAGATCCAGGAAGGTAAGCGAACTCGCCTAAGGCCACACAGCTGGTAACTGGCAAAGCAGAACTGCAGACCCAGGTCTGTCCTCTCCCGGGGCCCAGGGCTTTCTGTGCCGTGTCTGCTCTGACAGACGCCAGCTCGGAGGCCAGCTGAGACACGTTGTGCTGGGTGCCTGCTTCTCGCCCCGACTCCGGCACAGCACCTGACTTCCCTCCGACTGCCTCAGTCTGCCCCTGGAGCAGACTGAATAGTAGTCCTCAAAGACATCCACGTCCTAAGCCCCTAAACCTGTGACTGTCACTTTGTAGGACAAATGGGACTTGGCAGATATGATTAAATTAAGGATTTCTAAACAACAGTTTGTCCGGGTAGACTCAAAATGTAATCACAAGTGTCCTTCTAGGGGAGACCTGACTACAGAAGGAGCAACGTGGTGACAAAAGCAGAGATGTGGCCGTGTGACGAGGAATGCCGGCCACCTTCAAAGCTCAAAGAGGCAAGGGGCAGAGCAGCAAGCAGCCCTGTTGACACCTTCACTTGAGCCCTGTGAGATTCAATTTGAACTTCTGACCTCCAGAATTTAAGAGAATAAATTATATTGCTTTAAGCTACTAAATGGGTTACAGCAACAATAGGAAAGTAATACAGCCCAACGGTCCAGTTTGGTCCTAATTTCAAAATAATTTTCCTATGGGCTTCATAAATATACCAGATTTTGTCACTGCTCCACCAGAGATTTTAATGGGGCGTTTAAGTCTCTAGGTATATGTTAAAAAGTGGGAGCAACATCCCTACGTCAGCACTGGGCAAAGAGGTACCCAGCCTAGCAAACCTCAGATTTATGAAAAATACCTAAAAGATATTATTTAACTAACTGTTTAACCAACAAAAATACCAAGATTGAGTTATTTCAGAAAAGAATGAGGCATGTCACGTTGGGGTGGTGAACGTCAGAACTGCAAAGTTTGTGCCGGGGCTGTCCTTGGGTAAACGGGGACAACAGCTCGCACCTAGTAGACACTCCATAAAAATAGTCAATTCAGTTGCTGAATTGACTATTTAGAGTCTAGGACTAAGGGGTAAACTTAATTCTTTCTCTTACCTTGTGTTTCTCTGCCTTCTCTCCGCTCTATTTTCCTGAGTTTCTATCATGGGATGTATGGGAGAAACTCTCAAGTTTTTCAACATTTAAAGAAACCCCTTGGCCCTTCCTTCCAGTCCACCGGCTTCCTGTGCCCCAGCCTTTCTCTGAAAACTGCGAGTAATGCTTATAACCATTATAAGAATCCGGACATTTCTGTAACGGTGCTCAGCGTTTTTCCTGCATTGTCCAACCATGTTGTTAGCACTTTGCTTTGGCTCCTTCCCCCCTCTGCCTTGCATTCCGTTGCTTCTCTGCTTGTAACTCTCCTAAGGCAGGAGGTAGGCCCTTAACTCTCTGGGAACCCTTCCCCCGGGATCGTAACTAGCATTTAGCAAGCACAGATGCTCCTCGACTTACTATGGGGTTCCGTCCTGATAAGGTCACTGTAAATTGAAAATATCATAAGCTGAAAACGCATCTAATACACCTAACCTACCAGACACCGTAGCCTAGTCTAGCCTACCTTAAATGTGCTCAGAACACTTACATCACCCCGAAGTTGGGCAAACTCATCTAATGCAAAGCCTGTTGTATAATCAATCAAGTGTTGAATATTTCATGTAATTTATCGAATACTGTACTGAAAGTGAATAAAATGGAATGGTTGTATGGGCACTCGAGGCACAGTTTCTGCTGAATGTGTATGGTTTTCACACCCTCCTAAAGCTAAAAAACCATGAAGTCGAGCCACCATAAATCGGGGACTGTCTGTGCTCACGTGTTTAGGAAGAAGGGATGACGGACGGATGGGGAGGTGGACGGAGAGCTGGATGAAGTTATTTATGCCTGTTTTTGTGTTCTCAGCCATTGAGAACCTGGCCAGAGCAGAGGTCTTTTGTAACACAGGGAGTTAGAGGTCACTGAGGCTAGGATAGATTCCGAAAGGCACCAGTGATTTATTCAATACTGCAAATGAGTAAAAATGATAAAGTTCCCCCAAAGTCCAGAAACCCAGATGGGTGTCTGCCCCTGGCCAAATGCACATGATATATTCTTATTAATAAAGCCAGACTGGTGTCCTCAAATTATCCAAGGAATACATTTGCCCACCCACAGTGGTGGGGGAAGCGATTACTTATTAATAAAGCAATAGCTAAATCTAATTATATCCCCATCAGAGGCAGCTGGTAATAAAACCGGGCTGGTCTTCCAGAGCTCGGTGACCTCGCTGACCTCAAATCAAAGTTTAAACCATCCGTCAGCTTCCAATACATTCCCAGCACACCTACCAATTACGAGCACCCTGGTGCCGCTGTCTGCCGGGGGTCAGAGGTCACTGCCTGCACTAGATAGCTGGGAGCCGGAATGGGGCTTTAGAAATCTCATTATCCTGTTAACCATACATTTATCTGACAAGATAAAAGAGACTAGGTGACCAAGCTATCATTAAAGATTAATAGAAAGTATAAAAAATTCAGCTGCAACCAGCATTGCTGTTTAGAGCTTGTGATCGGCATGACAGGGTTATTAATCAGGGAGCCAAAAAGATTTAGGTCTTGGCTCTTGTGATTTTCTATTTTTGTTTTTAGTTTTGTTTTTTCCCTCCCTCTGTCTCAAGTCATTGCCTCGTCTCCTATGGCCCCAACCTGGAGGTCAGAGGATGTCCTGCTAATTGGTTCTTCTGGTTTCGAATCCCAACCCATTGGGCCAATTATGAAACTGCCAGGGCTCAGAGGCGACACAGGGCGAAGCCGGGGACTCCCGAGGGCTGGGACAGCGGCTCTAGCCGCTTACGGCTGCCACCCTTCCTCACGTGCCAGGCCTGTTAACCAGCGCGGGAAATCGATGCGTTCTAACTTTAATTCAGTTCTGTAAGGCACACCCCAGCCCCAAGACGATTTCTCCTCATTGGCGATTCCATTTCAGTTTTACATGAAAGATTCTCGGCCCACGCCTACCCGGGAATCAGAGGGCAGACTCTGTTTTTAAGGCTTAGGGATTCTTTTTATTCTTTCTGGTTCTCTCTCTTATCATTCATCCACCCTGCCGACCGGCTTCTTCCCCCGGCATCCTCCTCCGCCTGTTTGATCATAAATCAATGTCCTTTTCCTCTGCTGCCCTGGAAGACGCGGGCTCAGATGACAACTCAGCAGCTCGTCTCCCGCCCCCGGGCCGGGCGAAGTGGAGCCAGGACGGGAGGCGGTGGGGGAGGGAGGGGGTGTCCCGTAGAGGCGCAGCTTTCATCAGCGTGCTGAAGGGGGCTGCGGCGCTGGACAGGCCTCGCAAGGCTGTTCAGGAAGTGACTTGACCGCAGGTGCCTGGCGTCGTTCCCTGCCCTGGGGTCAGTGAGGCCTCAGGACTGAGCCCAAGATTGCCCATCAGGCTGGCCAGGATGCTCCACCGCGGGCTGGGTGGCCTCAGGAAAGTCAGCTGGCCTCTCTGAGCCTGCTTCCTTGGCTGGAACATGGGGACAGCCCCTCCTCCTCAGCGTTGTTTGAAGATCAAATGGAATCCTTGAGTACAATCTCCTCTATTGTAATCACTTCCTGGCTTGATCATACTTCCTCCTTGTTCCATTAAAGCTTAATCTGATAAATCAATTAAGGGCGAAATACCATTGGCTGACCTCTGGCTAGTTGCCAGAGTTCAAGGACAACATTTTGTTCCTCTGTGCAGCTTTCTACCACCCACCCACCTAGCACCACTCCCCCGTCAACACACACACACACACGCGCACACACGCACACACACAGGGTTCTCAGGGAATTGTCTAATGGCCTCTCCTTCCCGACAGGATACACCATTCATGCCTCCACAAACAGAGCCCGGCACATGCCCCAGGAAGTGTTCCAGAAGTGTCTGATGAATAAAGGAATGAACACCTGGCCAGAGGGAAAACCCAAACCTCCTGCTAGGAGGAAAGCCAAAGGTCAAGGATGGGCAAATGGGGCTGAGGGTCCAGCCCAAGAAGCCAAGGTAAGTGAAATAGAAAGAAAAATTAGGAAGGAAAGAAACAGGCTGGGAAGAGGAGTGGAAGGTGGATCAAGAGAGCGGTTCAGGTCATGCACTGAGCAAAGTCTCTCAGAACTTTTAAAAGATGTGACAATAGCTCTGTGGACATAATGGTTTCTAGGATCAGGCTGCTCTGGAGAGTGTGGAAATTGCACTGCCAGCTGCATGCTGGGAGTACTGGCAAAAATAGTGTTTTGTTATCCTGAACGCCAAGCAGGCAAAGACAGACATGAAAGGGAGAAAGAGGGAGATTTTTGAGCAAGAAAGTGGCAAGAGGAAGGTGACAATTTAGGGGACAAACTTGTAGTGACGTTACACAGAACAGGTCAGAGAAGAAAGGGACGGCATGAGGAAACCAGGGAGCGTGCTGTGGCAACTGTCCCTCAGCCCTAGGAAGGCCGAGCCAGGTCAGTGAGGCTGGGGATGGACGTGAAAGATCTAGACATGGAAGGTCTCTGGGCTCCTCAGTCTGCGTCTCACTTTCTCAGCACCGCGGTCCAGCCCGTGCCCTGGGGCCAGGCCCCGTTACACAAGGTAAATAAAAAGGAAGTACATGGTTTCTTCTTTCATTTCTCTCTCCTGGCTTTCTCTGACTGCCAAAATCTATCTGTCCCATCTGCAAAACTGTGGCATTTTATATTCAAAGCAGTGCATGTCTAATTACTTACTAGATGTGTATCTAAGACATAATTACATTTAAAGTATTTTTCTCCAGGAATAATTTTCCTTTAAGCAACAGTGCTCATTGTTTGAAGATCCTGCATTTGGGAAACAAGTCAAGAAAAAGGAAAAAAAAAAAAAAAGAAAAGAAAGAAAAGAAAAGCTCATGGTATCCATGTAAACAGGCCTGGCAGGCAGACACAGGAACCTCAAAAACCTTCTGGAAGATTCTGGGGCCAAGAAAGTTGTGTATCTCTATGTTTGCATATGTGTGTGTGTGTGTGCATTTGTCTGTGGTGTGCATCAGTGTGTGTGTGTTTGTATATGAGTGTGGGGGGCGCATTTGCACATGTGTGTTCTGCAGTGTGTGTGTGTGTGTGTGTGTGTGTGTGTGTGTGAAAGAGAGCACGCATGTGATCACGGGACACATGTCTGTGTCTTGTGTGTTGCAGAGGAGAGGAGCAGGAAAGAAGGAAACTAGTATTTATTGGGAGCCCACCATGTTGCAAGTGCTTTGGACATCATCTTAGTGAGTCTTTAAATATTCCTGTCTCCATTTAACAGCTGAAAACACTGCTAAACAAACTGAAACTCAGAGAAGTAAAAGAACTTGTTCAAAATTATTCTGTCCATTAAGTGTCAGAGCTGGAACTCCAGATCTCATGGTCTGTCTAATCTGTTCTACAAAGACTCAAGAAATAAAAGTACCATTTTTTTTCACCTAGTAGCGTACTTAACATTTTTTCAGATCTGATGGCACAATATTCATACACACACATACACACACACATATACATATATAATCTTCCAAGTGTCTCCTGTCCTAATCATTGTGGTGGAAACTTTATGTCATCTAATGCAATGTTTATTATTCCCATTTCATATATGAAAAAAATGAGGCACCAAGGTATTAAATAACTCCCTCTCACAGAGCTATAATTTAAATATGGCTTTGTTTGTCTCCAAAGCCCAAGCCCTTGCCACTACAGCATGCTGACTTGCTTCCTTGTGCTTCCTTGTGTTTTAAGTCTTGGGAACTCAGAGTCTAGGTAGATAGGAAAACCACACATGTGAAAACCAGAGTTGTCACATGACACTCTGTATATAAAGCCTAGCGGCTACCTTACATCACCAAAACTCAAATTTTCTCTGTCTTCCCACTCTGCAACCCTCTTTCAGCTGGCTTGAGCTAGCTTCCCTCTTGATTGCAAGAGGGCTGCTATAGCTCCAAGCATCACACATAGCCCTGAAAACATCCAAAGGAAAAAGATAGACCAGTTAATTCTTGTGTTTCTATTTTTTTCTTTTTTTTAAATTTCTACTGTATCCATCTAACCTTACGTATGTGCATATGTATAGAGGCATGTTGGGAAGATGTTCACCTGTTGAAAAGGTGTCTTTATGTACTTTGATGCATGGCATGATTTGTTTTTGTAATGAATATACATAATTTTTTTAGAAAAAAATGATATCATTTCAGAAAAAATATGTAAAGGTAGGATCTGAAAGAAACAAAACAAATCTCACAATGCCATTGGCCTGCTTAAGATGCGAATGGCCTCCCACCACAGACAAGATGAGTGACGGACCCCTGGGCAGAGTTTATAGGGCCCTCTGTACTCTGGCTCTGTGTTCTCGCTGCAGGACGCTGGGCCTCAACACTCGGGGTGTTTCTGTGCTTCTCACCTTGGCCCTGCTGGAGGGCTTCCCTCTACTGCCCCCGCCTCCTTTAGTGGAAAACACCCCGTGCTTTCCTCAAGGACCAAACCCAAATAACTTGTTCCTTGAAGCCTCTCCAGGAAACTCCCCCGTCCAGGTGCCAGAGAATTGCATTTATTCTTTTATTTTGGTACATTTTACAAACTGGCTGCATGGTTAGTTATGGTCAGTGGTATGTTGGAACTGGCTTCCATGAACTAAAATAAAATCCAAAGGCTCCCCCTCCACCAGCTGATTGAACGGACCCCCTCTTGGCCAAGGAATACCCTAAAACTGAGTTGCTGGCCATGAGAAGGGAGGCCAGACCTGCCTCATCACGCCCTGCCCTTCTTGTAGACGTCCTTTGTAACCCCTTGACAAGCCTAGGGCTGTGCAAGACCAACCGGCAGGTCCTCAGTGTACCTAACAGATCACTTGAGCCTGGTATGTGTCTGGTGGCTTGGCCCAGATTAACAGACTTCCTTATCTTAACTTAAGCCTTTAGACAAAGCTTCATGTCTTTAACCAATTACAAATCAAATATTCTTTAAACCTACCTACACCCTGTAATACCCTGCTTTGAGATGTCCCACCTTTTCGGCCCAAACCAATGTACGCCTTCCACATATAGATTTATGACTTCACCTGTAGCCCCTGTCTCCCTGAAGTGCATGCAACCAAACTGCAACCCAGCCACAGCGAGTCCACTTGCTCAAGGCCTCCAGGGCATGGCTCCAGGGCCTGGTCTTCAAATTTGGCTCAGAATAAACCTCTTTAAATTATTTTACAGTTTGGCTTCTTTTCCATTCTGTGCATCATTTCCCAAGGGGTCACACTGGTACCTTGAAATTGGCCACATTGGGAATATCATAGGAATCGGCAAACGCTGTAAAGGGGCAATTTTTTTCCCCAAAGGAAAACTGGTTGTTAAACATTTACCAGCACACTCCCAGTTTGGATGGGTGTTCATCTCTTCTAGCTCAAAACCAGCTCATCGAGCCAGTCTTATTTAGTTCCAAACTCTGTCCCCGGCGCCCAGCACAATGCTGTGCTCCAGGCAGGAGCTCGATTCGAGCTTGTCAGCTCCTGCAAACGCAGTGTGAGCTAGCGGCAGGGCACCCCAGGGGCCCAGTCGCCACGCAGGGCGCAGAAGGGCAGCACAGGCTTCCTGCAGGCTTCCTGGACAGATCGCCCCACCTGTCGGGAAGCGGCCGAGCGGAGCTTAACAGGAATGATGAAGATGTACAACAGCCCCAGGTCTCCCCAGATCCCTAAGTCGTGCACAATGGAGAGGCTTAAGTGACTCAGTAAATGAGCCAAGGAGTTCACCTCTTGGAAAACGTAAAGCGGATTGCCGAGCCAGCCCCAGCGGCACTGGTCTCGGCTCCAAGGTGCTGTCGCAGGGGCCCGTCCAGTTCCCTGAAGCACTGCCTGTGCTTTTCCAGAGAGGTTGCAAGTGACAGAGGAGCACAAGAGGCAGGCCCGGGCAAGGCTCCTGCCAGCTCCCAGAATCCGAGGACTTGCAGCTGTGCCCTGGAGCAGGCCCAGGTCCTCAGAGAGCGGAGACAGTCTCAGCTGTGAGTCCAAGTCACTCACAGTGCAAGTCGCACGGCCATCCTGTGGCCCCCACGCCACGTCACAGGAGATCTGGAGCAGCATGCCTCAGGGGCAGACCCCAGGGGCAGGGCTGGGTCTCCGTCATCTCTATTCCCAGGAAACGTTGAAATAAATCGGAGCTCTGGTCCTGCGCCTGCACCGTGCACCCGTGGACGAGGCCCTTCTCTCTGGGCCTCAGGTTCGCCATGTGGACAATGAGGTGCTCACTGAGCCTTGTGGGCTCGGACACCCCTCCCACCCCGTCAGCCTTGTCACTTCATGTTTTGAGGTCTTTCTGAGGCATGTGACCAGCCCAAGAACGCAGGGCTACACGGAGAGCTTGCAAGGGCCTAATTTGCCCAGCTGGTGGGCCCAGGCCAAAGCGTGGGAGCCCCAGCCTCCCTGGCTCAGCCCCTGCGAACCAGTCTCTCGCCCTGTCAGAGGGAGGGACTGCTCCCTGGAGCCCACCCAGCTGGCTGGGCGCACTCAGCGTGCCTGCCTGCCGGAGCGCCGAGTGACAGTCGCGCGATGAGAGGGAAGCTGAGCACATGTCCCGAGCCACCATCCGTCAGCGGCTCCTGGAGTGGAAGGATGTCACAGGCACATCAACACTTTGGCGGCTGCTATTCCGGGCGGGCGGGCGGGCAGAGGGCCTGTGGGCTCCCAGGCTCTGCAGAGCCAGCGGGGGAAGGAGGAAAGCACACGCCCCGCAGCCTCTAGGGGTCCGTAAGGGGAGCGCGGGCAGGGAGATGTTTCTCCTGTGCTTTCTGCCTATTAGACACGTTATAATGTGTCTCATTTCCTCCTCACAGTAACTGTACAAAGGAGATGCTACCCTCCCATGTTTCAGATGAAGTTCAGTGAAGTGGCGTGTCTGTCTTGCCCAAGGTCACTCTGACCTCCAGGGCAGAGACCTTTAGGGATGACAGCTAGAAGGCACTGGGCACCACACTTTCAGCAAACCTAGTGTTATGGACTTCACGTTTGTGTCTTCCTGAAATCCGCGCGTTCAACCCTACCCCATGCGATGGTATTCGGAGGCGAGGACTTTGGGAGGAAAGTAGGTTCAGGTGAGGTCACGGGAGCGGAGACCCCGTGATGGGGTCCTTAGTGTCCTTCTAAAAAGAGCAAGAGACCGGCACTCACTCTCGCGGGCTGCACACGCAGGGAAAGCCACAGGACACAGGGGCAGGGAGCCCTCGCCAGAACCCAGCCGTGCCGGCACCCTGGTCTCGGGCTCCGGCACCAGAACTGAGCAATAATTGGCAGTTGTTGAAGCCCCCAGTCCACGGTTCGCTGGACAGCTGAGCTGACCCAGACCCCTAAGAAGTAGGCATCAGCCCTGCACTTGCTCACCGCCCCAGTTTTCACAAGCAAGTGATGGGGCCCCCCTCCTAACCCAGCTAGGGGTGCACTGGGCCCTGGTGCCCCCAGGCTGACCAATGTCCACGTGGGGCAGCCGAGGTTCGTTCAGGAAGCCTTGAGGTCGCCTGGGTGGGGATCCCGCTCATGTGGGGTCCAGCGGGGTGGGGGCAGGCAGGACGATGTGACCGCCCCGAGGGGAGCCAGCCTGGGACCCAGACTTGGGCAGCCTTCCCTGAGGCCGCAGACCCACTGGCAGCCCAGCCCAGCTGACGGACTGGAAGGCTCCGGCTCTCCCTCCAGCCGCACCTCCCGTGCCCTCCCACCGGCGCTCTCAGGCCCCCACTCTCGCCCACTTTATCTCTCCCACAGGAAACTGCCCCCCCCCTGTCTCCTTCTCTCCCCCCAGCAAGTTTTAAAGGCCCATCAGAAATTGCTTTAAGGCGTATTAGACAACAGCCCCAAGACTAGCAAAGTGAACACAGGTTTGCCTTCCTTGGAAACCAGCGCCTGGATGCTCTGTCCACACACCCTGCACCTGGCCCTTCCCTCCCAGGGTGTTTCCAGAAGGGAAGGGCCTGGGGCCACAGCCGCACCAACACAATTTCAGTTTCCCATCCCTCATAGAAGAAACTGGAGCTCCAAAAACCTGGCCAACTTACCCAAACACACCAGGAAGGCAGTGGCAGGAACCAGAGTACGGGCCGGGTCTTCCTGTTCCAAATCCTGTGTTCCCACCAGACCCACAGCCCTGGCTACCTCTGTCGTGACCAGACCCCAGTACACGGGCACCTCTGTGGGGCCCCTCTTCTCCCAGCCTCCAGCCACTCTCATCGGCCATCTCCACAGTTAGCATGAGGCCTGCCTCGGGCACGACCCGGGACTCTCAGCCCAGGGCAGCCCCAGGTTCCAGGCCTTCTTTTCTCACGCCCTGGCCTCCCCCATCTGGGGCTGCTGGCTCAGAGAGGTTGCGCAGAGGCTCGGGAGCAGGTGCAGAACTGCAGCAGAGCCCAGCTTCCAGTTCAGCGCTGTTCCCAAACTCATGGCTTTCCACACTGGATAGGAGCCTGTGGCTACTCCCCTGCCCCCCCACGTCCCCCCTAACCTGAGACAGCCTCTCCCCCCACGCCCCCGTCCCCTGCTATAAACGGCTGTCACTTACGCTAACCAAGGCATCCCAGAGACAATCCCAACCAGCGGAACAGTCTGGCAGGAAGGCATTCACAGTGGTCCTTTCTTCATGGGCAGACTGGTGGCTAAATTAACTCAGATGTGAGCTTTGTGGGCAGAAGGGGCCATAGAATCTCCCTAGTCCAAATGTCTCACCGGACTCCTCCATCATTCACTGCTCTCTGTCTAGTTGCATATAGGCATTAAGCACCTACTATGTGCCAGTCGCTGTGTGAGGTCCTGGGTGGCTGATGGAGAGAGAGGCGGGTAGGACGCCTGGCGCAGTGGTGAGGACACAGGCTTCCATCACACGAATTCAGGGAGGGGTGGCATGAGAGTATTTGCTAAGGGAGAGAACTGTTTAACTCTAGAGGGTCCCTGAGCAAGGGCCAGTGATCTGGCATTAAACAGGCAAGGAGCAGGGTGGGGGAAGGAGACACAGTAGGAAGAGCAGCCCTTAGGAAGGTGCACGGTGAGTTCTAGAAACCAGAGAAAGGCCAGGATGGCTTAGAAGCAGAACAGCAAGGAGGGAGGGATGGGAGAACTGGGAGCCAGGGTTGCCAGCAGGAGCCACACTGCACAGTGGACTGTAGGACAGGGGAAAGCATCTGGCCCCGATCCTGGGACAGCGAGGAGTCCTTGGAGCCTTTGGATGTGTCTGTGTGGTGCAGAGGGGCATTTGGGGTTTTAGAAGACACCCCAGCAGCCACACAGGGGAACGTCTGAGTGGGGCAGAGGCGGCCGCAGGGACACCCATCGGAGGCTGGGAGTGGTCCCCAGGAGAGACGACGGTGCTTAGAGCAGGGCAGTCAGGGGGACAGGCAGGTGGATTCCACAGACATGAAATCCAGGAGGTGAAGTCACAAAGTGGGGGTGGGGAGAGAGACCAAGGGTGGTCTGGGCTCCCCTCTGTCAGCAGACACAGGTGGGAAGATCTGATTTCAGAATCTGCGGCCCCCACGCATGGGACCTGCCCACGATCTCACTGCCAGGCTTGAGGCATGCCTGACTCCTGGTCTTGTTCCCAGCATCTTTCTCGACATGCCCCTCGTGCTGAGTAGAGCAGGTCCCTGGCACACCACTTTCTCTTTGTCCCCCTAGATAGACAAGAGACCCCAGTGGACAGAGACGGCCCTGGCCATGCTGGTGGGCCCCACCCCTGCCTCATTGCACCTGTCACAGCCTGGAGCACGGGCCTGCCGTGACGTGCCGCGCTGGGGTGGGTAGCTTAGCCAGGGCTCTGCAGGACACTCTGACTTTTAGCCTGTCCCCGGAAAGCTATGCCTCCTGGGAGCTCTGCTCAAAATATTATTTCTGAGGATAAGATTATCCCAGGGATGCAAACGATCTTTGAACAGTACCAGGCCGAAGGTGAACGGGAAATTTTTCTGTTGCGCAATAGGAAGCCAAAAAGGAGGGTATGATGGGCGGTCACAGCCCCACCAAAAGGCAAGGTGGGCGAGGGCGAGGCCAGCTGGGGAGGTGACGCGTAGATCAGGAAGTGGTTTTGCCTGTATTATCTCACTGCTCCGTCTTCACAACGACCCATGAGGGTAAACATCACTTTCTCAGTTTTCAGAGAAGGACACGGACGAGAACACAAGTGCGCAGGTCGTCTGAGCTCCCGGCTGCTGAGCAGCGGAGCCAGCTCTTCCCACCCTCGGGTAGCCAGGCCCTTAATAGGTGAGAAATTGCTTATCAAGTTAAAAGTTAAAAGTGACTTTTTGATGATGACGGTCTCCCAAGAAACTAGTTAGGGGAAGAACATTTAGTGCCTAGGACCTCTGAAGGTCTAGTTTAAGAATCCAGTGTAATTCTGAGAAAGAAATTGGTCTTTCTTGAGATGGGCTGGAGCAGATCTCTTCAATTTCGCAAGCGCCCAGGGGCGGGGGCAGACTGGAGGGGAGGGGTGTCCCCACCGGGCGTGGGGGCTGCTTCTCGCTCTCTGCCCAGCACCTCCGGGGACCGAGGGGAGAAGAGCCACTGGGTGACACTGCGCGTTGAGCGACAACTTGAGCAGAACTTAATTGCTTCCCTGAACCTGAAAAATATCAAACTGCATAAATAAATGTGCTTTAAATTATTAATAACGGCATTTACATCTGGAGTTGAAGCATGAACATTAATTTAATTTCTTATGCTAAACTGGCTGGTGTGGCATGTGACTTGGGGATTCAGAGACACAAAGGGCAGGAAAGAACAGGAAGATGGGATACATGCTGTCTTCGGTGTTTTGCATTTAAAAATCTCAAAAATAACAAGCAAGAAGGAATGAGTGGAAAGAAAGGGTGGGAGGAAGTTCTCCTGCATCCCCAGATTAAGGCAACTTCAATGGCCAAGAAACAAGAACAAAAAGTTCACTTTGACCCCAGGGCTCCCTCGTTCTGGAGTGAACTTGAAGACTCTGACAGAGCCTGGGTTCTGTGCAGGGCATAATTACCGGACTTTCTCAAGGGCAGGCGTAATTACGCCTGAGGTCTCGAGAGGCCCATCAGACGGGCTTGAGCATTGGCTAAAGCCTGTGTGGCTGGGGAAGGGGCCCAGGGCCCCCGCCACCTGCCCGCAGCCCACCCTGACCCTGCGTGGCTGCTGGAAACAGGGTGGTACCAAACAGCCCTGCGTCTGAATCCCAGCCCGGCCACTTACTGGTTGAGTGTCCTTGGCCCAAGCTTGTCCTCTCTGAGCCTCAGTCTCTTCATCTGTAAAATGGGTTTTTGTAAGGATACAACATGGCACTTAATAATTGCCAAGAAAGCGTGTAGCCACTATCAGGGCAGAAGATACCCTCACTGCTGTTCCCTGGTGCCTTTGATCCCTTCATATGCCTAGATGCTTTTGTTTTGTAGGAGACAGAGAAAAGGAGATGCTGGATAGTGGGCTTGGTCTGAGGGGAGAGAGGAGGAAGAGAGAGGATGTGGGACCCATTCTCATCTGGCCCCCGGGACTGGGTAGGGCTCGAGATCCAGAAGCGAGGTCTTAGAAGGCTTCGTGACAAATACAAATAGTGTGTATGTAAGTATCAGCATGCTGATTGGATACACGGACACACTGTGCAGATTCCCACAAGCAAGCTATTGAACACGCCCGCCACCTCCCGTGCTCGCACGTGTGTGGTGAGAGCTGCGAGGACCTGCTCCTTTAGCTTCGAGTATGTGGCATGGACGGTCGCCGTGCTGGGCAGCCGTCTCCAGAACCTCCCTGCCTCGTACCTGACCAGCATCTTCCACCAACCGCTCCCCGCTCCCTGCTCCCCGCTCCCCGCTCTGGGAACCGCCCTTTCCACTCCGTCTCTGTCAACTGGGTTTTTAGGGTCCCCACGTCAGTGCGACCACACAGTGTCTGCTCTTCTGTGGCTGCCTATGTCACCTGACACAACGTCCTCCAGGTTCATCCATGTCACTGGAAATGGCAGGGTTTGCTTCTTTTCTTAAGGCCGAACAGTATTCCATAGCGTGTGTATGTGTGTATGGACGTGTGTGTGTGCATGCGTGTGTGTGCGCGTGCGTGTGTGCGTGTGTGTGCGTGTGTGCGTGCGTGTGTGTGCACATGTGAGAGAGATACCACAGTTTCCTTATCCATCCACCCATCGATGGACACTTGTGCTGTTTCCGTGTCTCGGCTATTGTGAACAGCGCTGCGATAAACACGGGGTGCAGATTCTCTTCCAGACACAGATTCCATTTTCTTTGGATATGTACCCGAAATGGGATTGCTGGATCACACAGTAGTTCTGCTTTAAAGTGTTTGAGGAACTGTTTCCCACTGTCCAGCCCTACCTCTGAACGGCGGCGGTCCCCGGTGCTTGCTGAGGACGTCCTGGATGCCCTACGCTGCACCCGAAGTTCGCAGGCCCCGGCCTCGCACCTTTGCGGAAGCCCCAGCGGAAGGCGCTGCCATGGGTGGCTGAGCAGAGACAGAACCGCTGTGGCGGCGCGGCGGCACTAGGTGTCCCTCCCTCCAGCCCAGCGAGCAGAGAAGTCGGGCTGCGCAGCTCAGGCCCCTGGCGCCCTTCGCTTAGCCGGAGCAGCTCCCACGCCTGTCGCAGGCCTGGAAACACCGAGCCGGCAGAACGGCCGTGCGGACAAGGGGGCCGCAGAGCGCCGGCACCGAGATAGGCTCTCCAGGAAGCAGGCTCCCCTTCCTCGGCCGCACGCAGGTTCCCAGCCCCGGCTGGGGCAGGGCACGGAGATGGGGCGGCTGAGCAGGACGCGGCCGGGTGGACGCACAGCCTGCAGACGGAGGCCCTGGCCCTGCCCAGCGCGCCCCTCAGCGGCGCCCACCCGGACCGAGCATCTGCCCCCGTCCCCCTCGACCTTTCTGTCATCCAACAGTGAAAACACAGCTGGGGCTTTTCCGACAACTTCCACTTTTGTTACAGTGAATGCATGCCAATACTCCTCTCTCCGCCCTTTGGGTTCATCCCCCTATTTCTGCCAGCTTCAGAAAGGACCGGCCAAGTCGGAAGTGCTGGCAGTAGGTGACGCAGGCCTGCATCAGAGCCTGGGGGCGTGGGCAGCTCCTGCCTGAGAAATGGAGGTGGTGATGGCCCTAGCAAGGCGACCTTGAGGGCAAGCGAGTCAGCAACCGTCGCCACTGCCCGGTGCAGGTCAGCACTGCCGGGCATCCCTGTCTCCCTGCTGCCACCCTGGACACTGCCCCGCGGCCGCAGAGTGCAACAGAAAGGTCGCGTGTGCTGTGCGAATACGTCTACGAGAAAAAGGGGCCGCCGGCTCCCACTTCTCGTCTCTCAGATATTGGAGATTGTGTTTTAAAAAATGCTTCCAAATTGGGACACGATCTAAAAAAAGCTTCTGAAATAAAATTTTAATTAATTCTTATTAAGGATAGTATATTAGTTCAGGTCGAAATTACATTAACAATACAGCAGAGGTGGACGTTTTATTAACTATCTTTAGATTTTATCGCAAACGGGGGCCCCTCTTGTCATCACAGCAAGAAGCAAACACTGGCGTCCATGTCCTAGGACTTTTACATCTCACGTGACGGCAGGAGTCTGCGGCTGTCACGTCCATTACGATGCACCGTTGCCACTGCCTTGACGGAACAGTCATGGGGACGTTGGCTGGGCACATCACCCCCAATCACCGCACGGCTCTTTCGGAGAAGTGTCTTCCGTTTTAGAGGGCAGTTTCCAGAAAACAAATCATTAAAGGAAGCAGGGCGTTCCTGAACCCCACACCTTTTGTGTTGAGCTTGGGAGGAAAAATCACATTTTCTCCGAAAGGCTATAACTCTAAGTGGGGTCAGGAATTTCACCTGGAGGGCAGGAAGGGCTGGGCCACCCAACCCCCCTCACTTTCTCCTCCGTGGGTAAGCACCTCTGAGCCCCGAAATCCTCTGCAAACCCACACACACTTCTTTCTGGGGACACGAAGCGGTAAGAAGCAGAGCCCACTCACGGCGCTTTGGCCGCGCCCCACGCCGTGATCCCCGGTCTTTCCTGCTCTCAGGCCAGGAGTCCGGCAGCCCGGCTCCTCCCTCGGTGGGCTCTGGAGCCCCCGGACCTGATCCCTCCTGCCGTGCTGTGCGGCCTCAGCCAGTCGCCTCTGTTTCCTCCCCTGCAAAGCACGGCTGCGCACAGCTACCCTCGGGCTGGTGGGGGCTCCAATGTGCTACCGGGCGTGGAAGTGATCCGTGAGCTGTAAAGAGCCGTGTGGTCATTACTGTTGTCATCATCACTATTACTGCACCTCCACGAGGCGATAAGCAGACACCCCCCAACTGGATTCCTCTGTCTTGAAACACCCCACGTCTCTCCGTGGGAGGAGTGCTTGTGTTTCAGGGATGAAGTCTTAGAGAGGGGGCTCCTCCCCTTCCCTCTCCTCCCTGGCTGCTTCCCCGATCCTAGAGAGGTCTCTCCAACCCATGTTCCCCTTTTTCTAGAAAACAAACCCCCAGTTTGCTCCCTAGAAATGAGCTCACGGAAGAGCTGCTAATCTGAGCTGTGGGCCCTGCAGGCCTGGGCGGGTTCACGGGTGGGGCGAGGAGACACGGTGTGGGAGCCGTGGGGGCTCCCGCGGGACCCTGTCTTTCTCCGCCTGTGCTCCCGGGAGGGACGTGCGCCCAAGGGTGCTGGGTGCCCACCCGGCCTTTCCGGACGGAGGCTTTGCCTCCTTTGAGTTGTGGCCAGCTGTGTGTGAGGGTCGCAGGTCAGACCCTTGAGGGAACCAGGACGTGCGGGCCCTGAACCTCTAAGTAGTAGAACATCAAACTGTGATTCACGTATTTGCTCAGCACACGTTCCTGAACAGGTAGTGTGAAGCTGTCCCTGTGCTATGACAGTCACTGGGAATAGGAGATCAGGAAAGAGGGCATGGAAGTCTAGACTAAGGGTCTCACTTTCATCCTCACATGCGTTCTCCTCTGTGCCATACTGGGCTCTCTAACACACACACACACACACACACACACACATACACACACACACATACACACACACACATACATATACACACACATACACACACACATACACATACACACACATACACACACACATACACACACATACACACACACATACACACACATACATATACACACATACACACACATACACACACACACATACACACACACACACACACACACACACACACACTGGCCCCTGCTCTCCGGAGGGACCCTTTGGCTGGGGCCGAGGCCGGCCTTCCAGACACCGGGAGCGTGTGGGGACTCATCGGGAAGAATAGGCCAACTGAGGCAGACACCCCAGCCCGTCACCACCCTCAGCCCCCAGCCCCTGGCTTTCTCCCTAGCAGCCCCCTCAGGCCTGCACAGAGCCCCCAAGGACGTGCTGAGGACTGCACCTCAGTCTAGGACGTGGGGAGGACAGGAGGGGCGCTCACCAGGCCCGGCCACGGCAGGAGGGAGGGGAGGCCCGGCTGAGGCCCGGTTCCTCTGGCTCAGGCCCAGCGGCTCAGGTGGGGCCTCATGGGAAGCACGATAACCCTCCAGGATGCAGAGAATTTCCGAAGGTTCTGCAACAAAGGAGCCGGCACAAGCTGGCAGCGAGATAGCAAGGTGCTCAGGCCCTGTGCCAGAAGCCGGGCAGCAGCGAGGTGCAGGCTGGTGGGGACAGGGACGCCGCTGCTGCTGGCACGGCGCACAGTGGAGGCCTCCTCCCCAGCCTCACTGTCCTCCTGAGACGAGGGATCCACCTGGAAGAACCCGCTCGTTAGCGCGGAGGGGTGACAGGAGCAGAGATGAGGCGGGGCCCTTCCTGGCAAGCAGGCCTGCTCCGGGATGCCACGCATCAGCTGTCCCCTCCCTCCTCCTCGCTGTCGCAGCTGGACATGCTCCGGTGGCAGCGGGGGGCTGGGGCAGCTGGGAGGACACCCAACAGGCCCAGCTCGGTGTTTTCAGACACGCTCAAAGAGCAGACGGAGCCACCCAGGCAGGGACCCATCGAGACTCCGCGACAGGGGGACCATGTCTTCCCTGCTCAGTGAGCACTCGCGGCCCGCCGGCCCACACAGCCTGCCCTCCCAGCATCCCCTCCTTGCACACACCACGTGGGCGTGGCTGCCCCGGCCTATGTGCCACGCAGGCCACAAACGCAGCCCTGGTGCCTCAGTGCCCCGCGCCTGCCGGCTGCTCTGCCCGGCTCACCCTTCAGGTCCCTGCCCCGGCGTTTCTCCTCTGGGGAGACTCCCCGTGGCCCCAGGGCAGCACCACCCCGGCCCCTCCACTGGGTTGACCATGGTGGTCCGCCCTGCACACCCCTCCACAGAACCACTTGTTTTCCTGGCTATCTCCCAGGCAATGAAGAGCACGTCTCCGTTCACCTCTTGGGCCCAGAGCCTGGAAGCAGGCACCCAGTGACAATGGATGGATGGACGGGTGGATGGGTGGAGGAGGGACAGGAAGGATGGAGAGGGGACCAGGCAGCTGAGGGCTCCTCCCATGGCTGCCCTGGTGGGGACAGGCGCCTCACAGCCCCCACCCACAATCCAGGCCCAGGCCTAGGACGGGCGCTGCCTCCCGGGCTGGGAGCCTCGGCCCCACCATCTACCAGAAAGCCGCTGTCTGCTCTCCTGTCAGAGGCCTGGCCAAGGCCTCAGGCCCTCTCCCCGTCCACTCTTGTGTCCTCGTGGCCTGGATCCTGAGTAGGGACTTGATCCCCGTGGTTTGGACCCCAAACCCAGAGGGAGTCTCGGAAACCCAGCTTTCTCCTCAGAAACACACCACAGGATGACAGACCCTCCCCTTGGCAGGCCCGGGCTGCTCCACCCAGACATGGAAGATGGCCAACCGGCCTGGGGCAGCGCTATCGACAACCCCCCCAGGCGCTGCCCCACTCAGCGTCCTCCTACCCTGGCCTGCAGCTCAGGACCCCGGCAGCCATTGTCCAGAGGCCTGGCCCCAGCCCTGAGCCAGAGAGCATGGGCAGGGGCAAGGAGGGGCGCCGGCTGACAGGAACTGGCACAGACCAGACTGAGCCGGTTAGGCTCCCTCTGGTTCCGCGCACTGGAGGAAGAGAGCTAGGGCGGCCGGGGCGTCTGGAGCCTGGCCCTCCCTCCTTTGTGCTGGGGCCACTGCTGAGCACAGACAGCCCCCGCCCCACCGCCCAGTGGCTCCTCAGGGGACAGGCCCCAAAACACGCCCAAAGGGGACACACAAACACGAGACTTCAGCCGAGGTCCTGGCACAGTGCCCCCTGCTTGGCGGGGGCCCCCAGAGAAGGGGGGGCTCCGGTGACTGTCCTGCCCTGGGCGTATAAAGGTTTCCAGAGAATTCTGTCCACATCTGTGTTCTTCCCATGAAGTCCTTCAGAGAACTCTCTACGCTCCTGGCTTGTGGGCAGCCAGACTGCCTCAGGTGTCCTCCCTTCTGGAAGTTTCCATCTCCTCCACCCTGCACGCTCCTTCCTCCATGGAGCACCAGAGCCAGGCCACCACCCCTTGAAGGAGGAGAAGCCAGTGGCAGCCTGGGGTCCTGAAGGCCTCGCCTGGTTGGCCTGGTGATGCTGCCGCTCCGCTGCAGAGGCACGGCCAGGCCTCGCCCGCCTGGCAGGAACAGGCCTTCCCGCTCCCCTCTCCCACCAAAGGGAAGCAAGAGGCCGGGGAGGCCCCGAGCAGAGACAGGGTCAGCAGCAGGGCTACCGGCAGAGCCGGCTTGTGTTCCGACGCTCAAGTCCTGGCCGTGTGACATGTGGGCAAATGAACCTCTCCCAGCTGCAGGTCTCCTTTCTGCAAAACAGGGGTGAGACCAGAACGCCCGAGCGTGGGGGCCCCGGCAAGCGTAAGCGGGTCGCTTCGGTTCCGAGCTCAGAGGGCGTGGTGCGCACGGACAGCCATTCCCTTCCCGCCCCTGCACTGCCTGTGCACTTGGACGGCCCGGGACAGCCCGGCTCTGGGGCCAGACGTGGAGGGTCTGGATCCCAGCCACGCCACTGAGCAGCCGGTGTGCCTTGGGCAACTGGCCTAACCTGTCCGATGCTCGCCTCCTCTTCGGTGATTTGGACCCAATAATAGTCCCCGACGTGCAGGCCGCTGGGACTGGATAAAAGGGCATGTACACAGTGCGTGACACATGGCTGGCGTGCAGTAAGGCATTCGTGCCCCACACCCAAACATGAGCACACGGCTCTCCTGTTCTGTGCTGAGTCGCAAGCGGCAGTGCCCCAGGCCCTGGAGGCCCAGGTGGAGGTGCGGCCCGCACCAGAACCTTCAGAATCCGTTTCGTCAACTCCGCCTCCCGAGCAAACCAACACCACCTGTGGGACACTTGGCACCACAGAGTCACCCACCAGGAGCCTGCTCCTAAGGTCAGGCCAGGAAAGGTGTCAGTGAGTTCCCAGAGCGGAATGTCTCCCTGTGGCCCTGGGAGGGGTAAGGGGAGGGCAAACCTGCCCGCACAGCCTTTCTGTGGCTGGGCCCTGCGGGGAGACCAGGGCGGGGTGCGCATAGCCGCAGTAAAGCCAGAGAGCATTTGGTAGTGAAGAAGCAGAGGCCCAAGAGAGGGGAAGTGCACGCACCAGGTCACGGGGCAGCCTGTGCTAGGCCACATCCCCTGATCCTGCCGACACTGCCTGGAGTGACCTTGTTGTCACGCCGTGCCCAGGCCAGGATTCCGAGGGATCGTCCTTTGCATGCATGTACTATTTAGTCACTTGTGAAAAGGCATCATTTTTATACCTGACTTCTGACCATTTTGTTCCTGAACTGTTCATTGAGTCATTTTTTTGTTTTTCTAAAATTGAGGTGACATTCACATAACATACGATTAACCGTTTTTAAAGTGCACCAAATTCAGTGGCATTTGGTGCATTCACGATGCTGTGCATCCACTGGCTTTCTCTAGTTTCCAAACTTTTTTATCATCCTATAAAAACACCTCATACCTATTAAGGGATCACTCCCAACTCCCTCCCCCTCCTCTAATTCCCTGATAACCTCTAATCTACAGTCTGTCCCTATGAATTTGCCTACTGGATATATCATATAAAAGAAATCATACAATATGACCTTCTGTGGCTCGCTTCTTTCACCAAGCATGTTTTCAGTGTTCATGCACTTGCAGTGTGCATCAGTCTTCCATTCCTCTTTACGGCTGGATAATATTCCATCGTATGGACATGTCACATTTGTTTATTCACTCCATGATGGACATTTGGATCACTGCATCATTTTATACATACAGAAGAGTTGAAAGAATAAAGCAATGAACACCCATCTTTCCACCACCCAGATTCAGCCACAGGGCCAAGACTGGGGTGAGACCGGCGAGGTGTGCAGCGTGGCACTGAAGGGGGTGCTCACTGTTGGGGTCTGAAGGTGCAGAGGGGATCAGAGGCCCCTCACTGGCCCCACCCTAGCCTGGGCCTGTTGTGCAACTTTAACAAGTTGCCCTATTGGCTTTATCCCATTCTATAAACATTTGTTTTTGTTCAACCATTTGAACATAGGTTACGGACAGCACAATACTTCTTCCTTTTCCTCAGGATGCATCTGTTCCAAAGAAAGTTCTCCTACATAGTCACAGACCCAGTCTTGAACCTGACACTAACCATAATTCCATATGGCATCTGCCTCTAGTCCACATTCACACTTCCCAGTTCTCCCAAATATATCTTTCATAGGTTTTTTTGTTGGTTGGTTTGTTGGTTGGTTGGTTGGTTGGTTGGTTGGTTGGTTGGTTGGTTGGTTGGTTTCTGTTAGTGCACAATTTGGGGAGGGTTTCTTTTCCCAGTTTTTATATAATTTGATTTAATTTTGTTCTTTTTTCTTTCTTTTTTTTTTCTTTTTTTGGTGAGACAGAGTCTCACTTCATCAACATAGCTCACTGCAACCTCAAACTCCTGGGCTCAAGAGATCCTCCTGCCTCTGCCTCCCAAGTAGCTGGGACTACAGGCATGAGCCACCATGCCCGGATAATTTTTCTATTTTTGTAGAGATGGGGGCCTCACTTTTGCTCATGTTGGTCTTGAATGCCCGAGCTCAAGAAATCCTCCTGTTTCTGCCTCCCAGAGTGCTAGGATTACAGGCATGCACCACCATGCCTAGCCTGATTTAATTTTTTGAACATGTAAATCATATACAAATCATGTACAAAAGATTCAAAACACAAACTGTATTAAAAATCCTACTTGGAGAAGTTTCATTCCCATGTCAATCCTCTCCCATGCTCCTCCATTAGTTTTTGGTTTATTCTTCTTGTATTTCTTTATATATGTGTTATTCATGCATGCCTGTGTATGTGTGTGTACATAAATGCATATTGTTATTTCCTCTTCTTTCTTACAGAATGTATGTTAAGGACATACATGGAAACTTGAGATCTTGGAGGAGAAAACAATTTTAAATGAGACCTTGTGCTTTTGAATCCTAGCTCCAGTCCCTGCTAATTGTGTGACTTAAACTAGTTACATAGCCTCTGAGTCTCCGCTTCCTTCCGTGTGCAATGGGGTAACAACACCTACCTCGTGTGGTCTGGGCTAGGATTAAGGTCTTTCTGACATCACACAAAAAGGCAAATTCTTGATAGAATAAGAAGCAAAATGTACAAAACAAACTAGAAGAACATTTTCAATATTTAAAAAAATACAAAAAACATTTAAACCTTCCTGTGCAGAACCCAAGCCCCAGGATCCACAAGTAACAGGTGCCTTCATGAAAATGTAAAGTACCTCTATGACAAAGGACATGATAGACAATGTTAAAACACAAGTAACAGACAAGGTGAAAATGTTTGCAACATTTTTAAAACATATCAGGTACAATCACTTTGCAAAACTGCTTGGCAGTTTCTAATAAAGCTTAAACATATACCTATGACCCAGTTATTCAGCTTCCAGGTATTTACCCAAGAGAAATGAGAACATATGTCGACACAAAGACTTGTGTAAAAACGTGCATAGCAACTTTATTTATAATAGCCTCAAACTGGAAACAACCCATTTGTCCATCAATAAGAGAATGAACAACCAATGTGTGTTATGTCTACACAATGAACACCACTCAGCAATTAAAAGGAGCCAAGTGCAAATACATGTAACAACATAAATGAGTCTCAAAAATAGTATGTTGAGCAAAAGAAGCCAGACATAAAAGAGGTTATTTGTATGATCCCATTATATGAAGTATAGGAAGAGAGAAATCTAATCAGCAGTGGAAGAAATCAGAATGATGGTTGTTTTGGGGTATTTCCTGGACATGTGCCTGAAAGAACTTTCAGGAGTAATGGAGATGTTTTCTGTCTTGAGTTGGGCAATGATTATGCAAGTGTACACATTTGTCAGATCTCTTCAAACTCTACATTTAAGATCTGCATAATTACTGTGTATAAACTACATCTCGGTTAAAAAGACAATGAATTAAAAGAACATATATAAAGAGCTCCTAAAAATCAACAAGAAAAGGATAAGTACCATAGGAAAATGGGCAAAGACTCTGAATAAAACAATTAATCAATGATGAAACATACATGTCCAACAAACAAATGAAGAAAGATATTCAGCTTCAGAAGTAAGCTTGGGAGATGCATGTTAAAATATAAAGATTTCATCTTTGCCCATCAGGATGGCAAAAGTTAAGAAGATTAATAACATCAAATGCTGGCAAGAAACCAGGGAAAGAACAATTCATGTACTATAAATTGGTGGACGTTATTAAAAGGTGATCTGACAGTGCCTATCAAAATTTAAAAGTACATGACCCAGCAATATGACTTCTAGAAATCAATACAAAAGCTAAATCATTTTAAACTACAGTATTTCTATACCATAGAGTGAAGTAGATCTAGATGTACCAATATAAAAGGATATATAACGAAGTGAACAAAAGCAAAATGCAGAACAATATATAGTATAGCACAATCCCATTTATATAAAGAAACCTTAAGTGTATACAATGACATGCATATGTATGTAAATATTCAGAGAGGGGACAGGAAAAATCTACTTTAAGTGCTGATACAGTTACGGGGGGTGGGGAGTGTCCAAGGGGTTGGAAGCGAGAGTGTTTGATAAAGGAGAAGCTTCTCATATAGCATTGTGTATTTTTAGCATTGTTTTTATAATAAGAGTATTCCTGTATTCTTGGTGTAATTTTAAAAACAAACAAAAAATGTTTTTGACAGTCTCTAATGCTAACTAAGGATTTGTTAAGGAATCATTACTAGCCCACACTAGATGTCCAGCACTGTGGGAGGGGGCAAGGAACCCAAAGAAATGGGTCCATTCAAACCCCTGTACATTCACCTCGGAATGATCACGAGGCACTAATCATCCTACCTACAGTCTCCGCTGTCACCCAACACGTACTTGAAATCATCTGACAGGTGAAGCAGGTGAGTGGTCAAACGTTATGTGTGGTGGGGGTGGGGCGTGCTTTCACCAAAAGTTAATAAAATGGGTTAACAACCCTTTATCCAGAGCCCTGGGAGCCATATGTGTTTTGAAAATCAGAAATTTTACGGTTTTCTTAGGTGCTGCTGTGCAAAATCTGTATGTTCCATGACACTCATAGCAGAGTCTGGGGCAGCAGCACCTTGCAATCAGCACACAGTATTTCCACAGAAAAGTGCATGATATTCACACTCAATAGAAAGACTGTAAATAGTCACAGGTCAGGTCAGCTCAGGCTCTGCTGCCACAGGAGTTTGTGCTCAAGTGACAAAATGAACTTTTGGTTATGCGAGCTTTTGAATTTTGGAATTATGGATAAAGGCAAAACCCCTGACTAGGCCTTTCCTTTAAAAGCCATTTCGGACGACATAATGTCAGCATGTGGTGTCTGTCTTTTATTTCGGTCTGTCATCTTTGAGCACACAGTGGATGAACCCAAGTGGAAGGAGCATAGTGCTGGCGTCCCAGAGGCCTGGCCTCCGAGAGACACACGCTTTCCATCTTTGACCAACTGCATTAAGATTAGGCATTGGCATAGTTTCCATTTTCTACTCACTTCTGGGAAATGACCTAAGACAACATACTGTGACACGGTCACATGCACACATACACAATACAAGACGGACTGCAATGAAAGCGTTGCTCAAACCAGGCTCTTGGCCGACAAGCCATGGCTGGTGACCACATCCAGTTGCAGATCTTCATTTGTCAGTTGATGTGGGGACATCCCAAGTCAGCATTATGAAAGTCAACTCGAGGGCATCAGGGTCTAAGGTGCAACGTTTCACGTTGCCAGTTCTCATGTGAGTCTGGTAATGCTGCCCATGTGGTGAGAAGCACCCTAGACAAAAAAAGAAAGTGGTCCCCAATTGGCGATGCCCCCTCGTGGCTGCCAGAAGCTAATACAAATCCTCTACCAAGAAAAGTGTTCTACATCTGACTTACCAAAGAGAAACTTACGAAAAACCACACTCTAAGCAATGAGTCACCATGAGCAAGAGTCAGCAGAGAAAACAAGCAACATTAAAAGCAGGATGTCTCAACCTCAGAGCTATGAACATTTTGAACCAGATAATCCTTTACTGTGGGACTGTCCCGAGCATTGTAGGATATCCAGCAGCAGCCCAGTCTTCTGCCCGCCGGTGCCAGCAGCACTACCCTCCCCAGTCATAACAACCAAAACTGTCCACACACTGCCAAATGTCCCCTAGAGGGAAAAATTGCACCCAGTTGAAAACCACTGATTTAGATTGTCAAAGACTTCAAATATTACCATAATGAGATAGGGTATATAATAACTGTGTATGAAATGTTTAAAGAAATAAAAAACAGAATGGAAAAATGATCAAGGAATAAGAGACTACCAAAATATAAAGGTAGGTGTCTATAAAGGATCAAATAGAACTTCTGGAAATGAAAAAAAATTATCTTTGAAATTAAAAATTCAATGGATGTATTAAATACAGATAAAGAAAGAATTAATGAATTAGAAGAGAGATTTGAAGAAATTACCCCCAAATGCAATAGAAAAGCCAAAATATGGAAAATTTGATACAGAGGTTAAATCACAAGGAAAATATGATGTAATGGTTAAGGTATTACTAATTAGAGCTTCAGGAGGAAAGAATAAGGAGAATGGGAAAGACGCACTATTTGAAGAGATAATGCCTGAGCCTTTTTTGGATCCACACCTGTGGGAATCTGAAAGATAACAAGCAGGATTGAGGTGCAGGTTGTAGTGAGTTAAATGTGGGAAAGCAGAGGACTAAGCCTCCAAGGCTCATCGTTGAGACTGGGGCACCAATTCCACCCAGGGACCCATGGGAGTACTAGCCGGGCACCAACAGCAGGGGCCGTGGGAGTCCTGCAAAGGAAGCAGTCACTACGGACAGCTGGCCTCAGCATAGCCCTGAAGGATAGACCAATGCTGAACCAAGAGACCTTGGTCTGAGCCGTATATTTTACAGGGCAGCCCAGGAGGTTACCTGGGGTGGGATTTTGGAGGGCAGAGAGTAAAAAGGGTGCTGTTCTAAGCATGGGGCAAGCACGGGCAAAGGTGTGGAAGCAAGGCTAAACACTTCATGAGCAGAGGATCACAGGGAGTCCTGTTGGATCAGATCAGGGAACATTTAAGAGAGTAATTATGACCCTGATTGGCTGGAAAAGGTGAGACCAGGCAGGGGTGTTTGGACTTGGAACTCCAGGCCAGGGGTTGGCAAACTACAGCTTGTAGGCCAAATCTGACCCACTGCCTACTTTTGTAAATAAAGTTTTATTGGAACAGAGCCACCCTCATTCATTTAGATATCATCTGTGGCTGATTTGAGCCACATAGGCAGACATGAGTCGTTGTGACACAGCGCTCAGAGCCTGCCAAGTCTCCAGTGTTTGCTCTCTGGCTCTTTGCAGACGATGCTTGCTGACGGCTCTCTGGGCAGGGGAGCCGGCTAACGAGGCCTTTCAGCCACCAGGGTGAAGAGGGGAGCCAGGGCAGCGTGTGTTCTAAGAAGAGGGAGAAATGTGCGTGACCTCTGTTGAGCTCCTACTGTATACCATCCCTTCACCCATGTTATCCTTGTTGCCTCTCACAGCCACCCTGCTGGGAAGCTGTTTTTGTCTTCATTGCAGAGACGAGGAAAATGGGTCCAGAGAATTTAAACAACTTACTCAGGATCGACCTGTGCTTTAGGGCAGAGTTGAGACTTAATTTCGAGTTGGTCACACTCCAAAGCTCCAAGACTCCAGCGTTCTTCCCACCACAACTTAGCGCCTTTCAGGGCACTGTGCATCCCAGAGGGGAGGGGCGGCCCTAAGCCAGATTGGCTACCGCGTGTCACATTGGGCAACTTTCTTAACTGGGGAGGTGGTGGACGCCTCACTCCCCTGAGAACAAATGCATGCGGGGCCAACTCTGATCTGGAGAGAGGACCTCCGGCCTGGGGCTCCTGCGACAATTGCTCCCGTCTTGTCCAAACATCGACTGCACCCGGTCCCCCCCGCGCCGGCCCATGTCTCAGAGCCGCCAGCTCTGCCCCGGTGCCTATCGCTCCATCTCGCCCCAGCGCCATCCCACAGCCAGATGCTGAAGGCAGTTGGGCGATACCATCTCCACATCTATGAAAACACCCGAGGGTTGGCAGCTCTGCACCGTGTCACCCACAAGAGATGACCCAGTTGATTCACAGTGAAATTGCAACACGCCCTATGCCTCTCCCTGCCAGTTCCAAGCCCTGGAGCAGAGCCCAGCAGGCCGCGTTGCTACCCCAGCCGGCTCCTGTTCCCCTCGTGACTCATTCGGATCCTTGTCTCGCAGCCACGGCGACCACTGCATCCAGATAGGCCCCAACAGACTTGCTTCTCGGTTTTGTGGTCAAACTGGCTCTTGAAACTTCCCCAGAGGTCCAGCGGGGCCGCGTTTGTCTGTGGGGAGCTGTAACGGGCTGCCTGCCCCTTGAGATGGCTGAGGACTCGAGAAACCACGAGAAAGGGGTCAGGAACGTGTGGCTTCTACCTGGGGACTTGCTTATCTGTGTTGGTGAGAATGAGAATCTATGTAGGAGGTGCCAATGGATGGGTCTGCTCCTTACCAGCGCTCCACTGCCCGGAAGCCAGGCCGCCCGAGCTCTGGCCCAGCGTTTGCATCAGGAGATGGGCACGGGCACGGACAGACAGCCTCCCCAGAGCAGACGGCAGAAACCCCAAGGCCACCAGGCCTACTGGCAGCCTCCGACGGGCAGTTGCTACACCCTCCTACGCTCCTGCCTTGGGAAACAGTCAGAGGTTTATGGCAGCTCCAGGGGCACTGGATCCACGCCTGCCTGTGAGCTGGGGTGTCGTCGGCTGTCCCTGGGGCAGAGGGGGATGGAGGAGGGAATGAGAAGCCTGCCACGCCACCCCAGCCTTTCTCAGACACAGCCTGCCAGCTCCTTGTCTGTGGCCGCGGCGTGCGCTCACATGGCAGAATAGAAGGAACGGGGACAGGAGAGGACAGAGTAGACAAGACTTCGTGAGCATCTATTATGTGCCAAGCTCGGAACTGGACACATACGAGCATCATCTCACTTTTTCCTTACCTGGTGAAGCAGACGTTATTTTTTAGACTATCCACGTGAGTTTCGGAGACACAGCAAAGTATAAACGTTCAGGGAAGCTGTGGAGTTGGCTCTTCCTGGATCCTAGCTCTGATACTACCTGTGTGATCTCAGTTTAATCACCCATAACATAGGGATTAAACAATATTAATCATCTCATATGGTTATTATAAGGATTAAATGAGGTCATTTATATAAAGTACTTAGAATAGTGCCTGACACATTGAGAATAAAATACCAGTGTTAATGAATTGTGATTTTTAAAATTATTATCCTCTTTTACTGCTGAGGAAATTGAAGATCAGAGAGGGGCAGTGACCTGCACAAGGTCACACAGCTAGAGAATGGCAGTGCTGGGATTCACATCCAGGTCTATCTGATGCCAGCACCTCCTTCAAAGACTCTGATCCAGGCCGGGCGCGGTGGCTCACGCCTGTAATCCTAGCACTCTGGGAGGCCGAGGCGGGTGGATTGCTCAAGATTAGGAGTTGGAAACCAGCCTGAACAAGAGCGAGATCCCATCTCTACTATATATAGAAAGAAATTAATTGGCCAATTAATATATATAGAAAAAATTAGCTGTGCATGGTGGCGCATGCCTGTAGTCCCAGCTCTCAGGAGGCTGAGGTAGGAGGATCACTTGAGCCCAGGAGTTTGAGGTTGTTGTGAGCTAAGCTGACACCACGGCACTCTAGCCAGGGCAACAAAGTGAGACTCTGTCTCAAAAAAAAAAAAATATTCTGAGTCCATAAGGGTAGAAGTAAAAAGAGAAACTCAGGTGTCCCTCAGTCCCAGGGCAAGGTCATTACAAAAGCAGCTTCTGGGGTCTGTGGCTGTCCCTAAAACGGGAGAGAGCTGTCCTCATAAAGTCATGGAGTGAGGTGACCTGAAAGGGACTCAGGGCTTCTCAGCACCCCCAGGCCCTGATGGGAGCATGAGGAGGGAAAATGGCTCTGGGAGAAAGGAGGTGGCCTGTCCCCTAATACCAGCCAGCGACCATGCAGAAAAGAGGCAGGAAGAGAGCTCGGCCCCGGGGCGGGGCTGGCCTGCGGGTGGTGAAAGAAGCCCTGACCACAGATAGACACAAAGACCCATTGCCCAGCACCAGGACCCGTGCACGCCCAGCACCCACACATGAACGCTGGTACCTAAGCGTTGCCACAGCCCAGGACAAAAGTGGCAGAAGCTCCTTCTGGCAGGGCATCCTTCCTCAGCAAGCCCATATAAAGGCACAAGTGGGCCAAGCCCCTGGAACCTGAGGGAAGCTTCGCTGCCTTCCTGGGCATCCAGGTTTTCAGCTGTGAAATGCAATGAGCAGATGAGGTTAGGTGTGCACAGGGCAGAGTGCAAGGTGAGGTACAGAGCGTGACCCCCCTTTCCCCCATGCGCAGCTCTGCCCAAACCAACCCCCCATTCCCTCAGGGAGCTGGGCTTCCAGATGGGTTTCAGCTGAGATTCTCTCAGTGTGACCCCCACACGTGATAGAGAATAAAAGTGCGACTTGAATATCCCTGGACAGGTGCAGCTGGTGGCCTTGTCTCCGTGTTCTGGGGGCCAATAAACATGAAAGCCCTGGCTGCCTCCAGCGGTATGGAGTTCTCCATCATCAGTGGCTTAGGAGGACTAGCCAACACCCTTGGAGAGAAGATTGCTTCTGTTCTATTCGTCCATTGACTAGAAGCCAGGATCTACAGCCTTCAAAATCCGCACAGGCCGGCCTGAGCCTCTGATTCCCTGTTCTTGGACTTCATGACTATTTTGCAGCAGAGCCCAGAGCCTCCTTGATGGAGTGCTCTCTCCCTTCTGAATGCATTTATGGGTGTTCAAGTTCAAAGCCAGCACAACGCTGGCGTGCAGGGATTAGAGAAAAATGGGGAAGCGGGGGGAGGAGCTGGGGTCCTCCTTTAGCCCAGCACACTTCTCTACCAAAGAGCTTGCTCACTTCTCCAGATCCCTGCGACTCAGGCCCTGCTGGCGAGCAGGCTGAGCTGTGATGAACCCCCCTCCCAAGGCTGAGGCACGCCAGGCATCGGGAGGGGACTAAACGCACACTCGCTCCCAGAAGCATCTTTAGATTCCATAATTGTTGCTCTGAAAATCTGTCAGAGGCTCAGAAGGGCACTGAGGCAGCTCTTCGGAAGAGAAGCAGACAGCAGTGCAGGGAACCAAAGCCTCAATTACTCTGGGGACTGGAGCCTTTGAAAAGAGATGGTTTAATGAAAAGGTGCTGTCAAGAGCTAACCGTGTAGAAGGCAGCTTGTCCTCGGCTGCTTTCTCCCTGTCCCCTCCCTTCCCACTTAGGCAAGAGCCCCTGCCCAGCCCTGCAGACCCTAAGACCTCAGTGCCTGAGGATTAACCCCTGCCGGTTTGGACAAGAAGGAGCCACAGCGCTCAGAGGCACAGAGCCACTTCCTGCAGGGCCCGCTTGCCACCTAGGGTCTGTCCTGTTACCCAGCCTGTGTCCCCGGATGCTGGACCTGTCGTTCCTGCTGATGCTCCACCCACCACTTCCCAGCTGGGTGGCCACCGTGGCTTGGAGAAGACAATGCAGCCATAGGGGGGTTTCTATAGTGTCATTCATTGTTTGACCAAGGGGACTCTTTGCTCAGAATTAGAGTTCATCTTTAGTGAGTACTTACCTTGACAAGTCATTTCTCATTTAATTATTTTCACACAGTCCTTTGATTTGGGTACCATTCTGGTTCCCATTTTACAGATGGAGCAACTGTGAAGAGACTTGTCCTTGGCCACACAGCTAGGAAGTGACAGAGCCAGGATCTGAACGCAGGCGGCTGGCTGCAGAGCAAAGGTCACACGCTTTGCTCCTTGTCCGGCCCTCCCTAGCGCTGACATGCTGTCTTGGTCTGCCCCCCAGGCTGCTCACCTGCCTCCCGATTCCTCAGCCCCACTCCAATCCCAGGCACTTCCAAGCATGGCTGCTCCCGGCTCAGGTCCCCCTCTGCAAGCCACTCTCCCTGCCTCTGATCTGCCTGATATTCCTGGGCTCAGGAGCTGCTGCCACCTGCAGGCCTCGAGTGAGAACAGGCTTGAGCTCTAGTAGAGGATCTCAGGGCAGGGGGGCCAGAGATCCCATCCCTGCCATACATGCTCTACCATGGGGGCTAAGCCAGGGCAGAGGCCCAGGAGTCACAGCGTCCTGTAGAGATTTGCATCTGGGTTATTCTGCAATGATAATCTAGACCCTGCAAGAAAAATAAGGGGTGCACTAAAGTACACATAAGCAGTGGGAAGCATTAAGATGAGCTCCACGGGAGACCTCACCATCTGGGATGAGTCAGCCTCCTGGTACAGTCCTGCCTGGCGGCTCTCAGAAAGCACACTTTGTGTTTCTGCACTACCTTTCGTTTCTAGCCTGCGAAATTCTCTACTGAGTGAACCATGATCCAGCTGGAGTTTCCTTCTATGAAGCTACGAAATGCCCCCGTCTTGAGACTATTATGGACTCCTCTCCTGCAAGTAGTAGGTACAATCAACACTGCTCTATGGAGGATCAAGAGAGCTGCAAACTCAGGGTGACAAACAGATTTAGAATCTGCAGTTGAAATTCAGACTGAGCTGCAAAGCTGGGCATTGTCTGCCAGGGACCCAGTGTGGTCTGAGAAAAAGGACAAGTGCAGGCTCTGGTTTTATTTCTAGATTTGCACGCCTCATTAGCCTGATGATTTACATAAAGGAAGGGAGAGAGGAGGAGGTAAAGGAGAATAGAGCTTAGCTTTGCACCTAATAAAAGGTAAGCACTGTGGGAGTTGCTTTCCACAAACTCCCTCCCAATCCCCTGGGTGGCAAGTATTATATTCCTATTTTACAAAGGAGGAGACGGCTCAGAAAGGTGAACCCCAACATCACACAGCTGGAATGCAAAGCAATGGCAGCAGTGGTAATAATACCAATCTGCTCATAGTTAACATTTAAGTAGCACATGGTGGGTTCTCGATAATGTACTGACTTCTTTAAACCTCACCAAACAACCATCAGGTAGGTATTATTATCCCCATTCTACAGATGAAGAAACTGAGTTCTGACATCTGTAACCCTCACCCAGTCCCAGCTGCCCTGACATCTTCATGTCACAGACCAATGCTATTGGGGAGCAGAAAACAATGCCTGCCCCCCCCAGAAGACGGTGGCCCCTGGGCCCTCCTTTGCCTCCTTCCTGGGGCGGGCCCCACCCTGGAGGGAACACTGCCGCAGCTGGCCTCTGGCAGCGACAGAGGGCACCACAACTTTCAGGAGAACCGGAGGGCAGCTTTGATCTCTCCAGGCCCACTACTCGAGAAAGGGCAGCTGTCGCTGCCTCACCTGCCCAGAGACGGGTGGCAGCCATGGTGTCTGACCTGCTGGCGACTTGCAGCCGGGAGCTGGTGCAAGTTTGTCTTGTTCTGTTTGTTTCTCGGTCCCCATAACACCGGAGTAGGTGGTTCCAGAGGTGCAGAGCACAGCTGGAGCAGACGGGGGCGTGGGGAGCGAGGAGGAAGGACTGGTTCAGCAGCGAATGCGGAACAGTGAGTGGGAGAATGAACGGGTGCCGAAGGATTGAGAATCAGAAGGGTGGGAGAGTGGGGGAGAGAGACTGGCAGGACAGACAGACAGACAGAGAAGCAGACACAAAGAGAGAGGAACCAAGGCAGGGAGACAGCAAGAGAGAAAACCAGGAGCGGAAGCTCTCCCCACTGACACCACTGCCCAAAGGCGGGCTGGTGGGGTGACCCCCGAGTGTGTGACTCGCAGCCACTGCCGGTCCTAGAGCCCCACCACCTGCCCCAGGAACTGCACAGAAAGGCCGTTTCTCGCCCAGAAACACGACGAGCAGGACGAGACTCCGTCACGGTGACTGTGCCTTAGTCTACTGTCACCTCAGCTCCTGCACACGCGTGGGCTCCCGACACTGGCACGCGTGCCGCCCGGAGCTCCGCGCACCATCCTGAAGGAAGAAGGTTAGAGATTAGAAACTTAAGCTCAGAGGCAGAGCCACTTTTTAGGGTCACCCAGCCACGAGGCAGGTTGGCGCCCCGCAGAGACTGGAGCCCAGGCTGGGAGTTCTCCGCCACTCGGGACCAGGGCCCTGTCAGCTCTTGGAGGTGAGTCAAGGGACGGAGGGCCTGGGCAGAGGAGGCGATGGGAGCAGAAGCCTCTCCCTCCTTCCCACCCCATTCCAGCCAAGCACCCGAGCCGGACAGGACGTGCCTGCGAGGCGATGCGTGTTCTCCCCGCTCAGAGTTCCCTCCCGTGGGCTCCTACCATCTGCCTGGCAGTCCACGTGGTCCTGGTCCCCAGCTCTGACCCGCACAGTCCGGGGCCCACCCAGCCTGCCAGCCCCCCAAACCCTGCCGGCCCGCAGGGTGGGAGGGGACCCAGCACCCCACGGCTCCGCATTTAACCCCACAGTTCTGGTGTCATCTACTCACAGAAGACTGGTGACGGCCCTGCCCTGCAGAGCTCGGTGCTGCAGGGGACACACAGCACCGTAACTCACTCACCTGGCGCGAGGTGGCGAACGGGGAAGTGCCGGGGAGGACGGGAAGCCGGGAAGGATGGCGGGGTCACAAGTGTCTGGGGTGGCTGGAGCGTGGCGTGCACACCAGGTGGGATGGGGGCACCAGCAACTGGAGTCCTAGAGGCAGTGCCAAGAGGTGGCCTGGGGCCATCTGAGGAGGCATCTGGTCCCCCTCCTTCTGCTCCCCACCTCCTTGGAGTCAGGGCTCAACCCTGGAGCAGCAGCCACACTGGGCTTCCCCAGAGCACAAGCGCGGGTGTATGTCCAGGGCCTGCCTTCTGCATTCCTCATCCTCACCTCTGCTGAGGGTCGTTGACACAGGGTCATTGCCCCTGCCTCGGCTCCCTGCACACTGGCGGGGAGCCTTTATGCCAGGCACGCTTTAGGGAAGTCTCCCCATGGAATCAAACCTTGTGAGGCTGCAGGAAAACTGCCCCTATTTCCTGCATCAAAGCCGCCGAGCCCACCGGCTAATTCCTCAGCAGCATTAAAATGTGCAATAAAAACTGGCCCAGTAGGTTTTCCAGCATTTGTACAGCAAACCCCAGGGTCTCCTCTGTGTGTTTCTGCAGCTGTCTAGTGAGGTGACAAGCACCAGAGTCGGGGCAGAAGGGGAGGATTCTTGATGCCAGCTGTAAGTCTCACGGGAAGTCCCAATGCACACAGCTGTGCCTGAGGGACTGGTTTTCATTGTGGTGGCTTTGCTGGAGGCCACCATGCTGGTACAAGGGCTTAGGGCTTCAGGCATGATTTCCCAGGAGCCTGAGTCAGAAATCCTGTCCTTTCAATGCTTCCTCCCAGACGGGACACAGACACAGACACAGCCAGGCTCAGGCCACCCCCTCTGCTCCCAGGATCCCAGAGCTGGTCAGGGAACCCTGCACCGCCCAAGCACCCATGCCTTCAGGCCAGGACCCATTTCTCCGATCCCCTGGGGACTGGATCTGCAGGCTCTGGGGTCAGGCTGGGCCTGGGAGTGAGACAGAACAGAATTTTGAGACCCATCTTCCACTTACTGTGTGGCCCTAGTGGGTCCCATAACCTCTAGTGGGTCCCATAACCTCTAGTGGGTTCCATAACCACTCTGAGCCTCAGCTTCTTCATCTGTAAAAGGGAGATTTCATCCTTCCCGCACAGGGATGATGTGTGGACTGAACAAGGCAATACCCAGACAGTCTTCAGCACAGCGGGGACAGGCCCCCAGCGGAGCTCGGCAAACTGTGCCTACAATTATGAGCTGTTAGAAAGCACTTGGCAATGGAGTAGACACTCCACAAATAAGCACCACACAAGTGTAAATAATTATTAATTATTATGATGACTAATCATCATTATTGTTGATGATAAACGTGAGAAATGCTACCCAAACGCCAGCTCCCCCACTCAATCTGTCTGCAGACAGACATCGCTCCTTCACTGTGCAGAAACATTCCAGGACCCAGAAAGAGACCTGGTCCCCAGCAAGCAGACGAGGAGACTGTCTTCCGTCCGCCCCTGAGCAGCACTGCATGGGCTAGTCCCACCCGGCAGGTGACACTCACCCAAATGCATCCCGTCTGGCTGTTCAGGTTGTGTATGTCCTATTCTGTTTGATTCCTCTGTCTCTGGGTTGTTAAGTATGTTAGATATCACCTAAACAAGAACATCCTTGTGATTACGAGTCCTGGCTCATTGCGACAAGGCTGAGCTGAGTGCATAAAGTGACCTGGGGAAATCCTGGTTGTACTCCCAGAACTCTGCTTCTGAGAAGAAAGCACATAGAGAGAGTGGGCTCTGCTGAGCGGGCAAATTTACCACCATCCTGAAAAACGAAGGGACCTATAGAGGCACTCAGGGCCCAGCCCAGCCCCCAGCATTGTGGGAGCTCAATAAATGCATGAATGGGTAGGTGGAGGGGTGGGTGGATGGATGGATGGATGGATGGGTGAATGGACGGGTGGGTGGGTGGAATGGGTGGTACTAACTTTGCCATAGTTCTTATGCTTGGACATCTGGGGCCTTCGTGACTTTGCAGAGACTGTCCTTCCAAGGCCAGCCTACTCCAGAGACAGTCAAGGACTTCCCGTGAGTGTCTTGCACATGTGCCTTAGTCTATTCATGCCGTTATAACAAAATACCACAGGTTGTGTAATATAGAAAGAACAGGAATTTATTTTCTCACAGTTCTGGAGGCTGGGAGTCCACGATCAAGGCACTGGCAGGTCTGGAGTCTGGTGAGGGTCCAGGCCCTGCTTCCAGGACGTGCTTTGAACACTGTGTCCTCCAAGAGGAGGAAGCTGTGTCCTCACATAGCAGATGGGCAGATGAGCAAAAGGAGCAAAGGGCCTGGCTAGTCTCCTCCAGCCCTTTTGTGAGGCCCTAATCCCGTCCCTGAGGGTGGAGCCCTCCTTAAGCTTCCTAATTCTGTTGCATTAGAGATTAAGTTTCGACACGAATCTTGGAGGGAACACAAACGTTCAAACTACTGCAATATGCAAACTAACCGATCCTGAAGCCACAGCCCCCCACCCCCTCTACTGGGCTGTCACATTCAGGGCCACTAGCTCCCTGCCCTACAACTTGGCTCCACATGTTGAAAGAAGACCTTTCTCCCAGCAAATTGCAGATGTATCTGGGAGGTTGTCCCTTCATAGTGCCACAAGCCAGCAATCAATGTGGCACATTCTCATTCCCTATGGGGACAGACTCGGCTCTGAATGGTGGCCCTGCCATTCACTGGCTGTGAGACCACAGACAACTGACTTAGACCTTTCTGTGACCTATTTCCTATATAATATAGGTATTACCTATTTTGTTATAACAAAATACCACAGGTTGTGTAATATTACACAGGCATTACCTATATTATATAGGAAATACACATATTACAGATTTCACACGCGCACATACAAACGTACCTTTAAGTTCATGGATGCTACAGTGAGACGGTGCACGCATAGCGCAGTTGCCCACACGGGGCACACACGCCACTCCATAAATGATGAGTATTGTCACTTGGCTACTCTGCAGCCCTGCACCCTGAGTGCCATCTGGCAGAAAGACCGCGCCACTTGTCCTAAATGTCTTCCTCGCCGAGAAGCCCCTATTTGGGTCTCTTGGCCTCTGCCCTGCAGAGAGCCGTCGTCACCCCTGCCAGTCCCTAGACCAGAGCTGAGGCTCAGAGGGCGGACGCCGGCTCCCTGCATGGGGGGTAGCCGGGCCCCGCCCCCCCGCGCGGCCGGGTTTCCGCAGTCCTCCCCTCTGGAGTTACTGACCCCTTCCTGCTGAGACGTGCGTGGCTTTCCCTGCTGGTTCCAGAGCGAGAAGGGGGAGGGCCTCTCCTCTGGAGCAGCGTTTCAGTCTCCCCTCTCCCCTGCACACCATCACTCAGTAAAAATAGCTAATTTTAAAATGGCTGCTCTTATGACGGACGAGATTAATGGATCTTGAAGAGCAGCCAGTATACCAACTGCTCCTGCAGCCATGATGAAAGCTAATAATGTAGAAAATTCTGCCAATTCCTTTAATTCATGAATATTTAAGCCTGTGAAAAATCTGTCAGATTATATCATTTTTTTCTGGTGATTTTCCGCCTAAGTACATTCGTGGCGGCCTGCCAGTTGCACAAGAAACTTCGGCGGGAGCAAAATCGTTTTTGTTGTTGTTGTTACTATGGACTGTCGCCTTCTCCTTGCTGAATTTATCCCCAGCCCAGGATGGAGCACGCACTCAAGACAGCCAAAGGCAGCCCTGCGATTCAGCTCCGCGCGCGGATTCTGCTCTGAACGCAAAGGCTGCCGGGCCTTCGCCAGCAGAGACCACGGTTCTCAAATGGTATTCCGGGGCACCCAAGCCTGCCTCTGCAGGGTCCAGGGCCCGCCTGGGAGGGTTTGGGCCGTAGACACTGAGTGGATGGGGCTGCGGAACCCAACACCCGCTTCCACCGAGCAGTTTTACTTTCTGCATTGAGGTTCCATGTGCTATTTCCCTGGAAAGAAGCACTGCCCCGAGTTTTAAAAAATTTTAAATGTTCAAAGGGGTGAGTATGGAAACCAAGGCTCTGGCCCATCCTGTTCAGACAACAGATGGAGAAACCAGATCCCCATGAGAGTAACCAGTATGTCCATCTCGTAGAGAACATGCAGTGACACCTGAGCTGTGCCAGGGTCCCCAGCCCCAAGCCAGCACTCTGTCCTCCCCAGCACACCCTGGCCGACCTCCCGACCGCTCAGCTCGGCCTGGCGGGGAGAGCAGGAAGCAAGGTTCGGATGGGCCGCAGCAGCCAGGCCAGGGTGGAAAGGCCTCTCCAAAGCCAAGATACTCCCTGCGAAGACACGGGAGAGACAATGAGCGTGTCTAGTGACTTGGGAGGGAGGCAGGGGAGGGTGGCCAACTCCAGAGACGATTATCATTCAGGGCCCCGCTGGGCGGAGGAAGGAGCGAGCTGCTTTTTATAGGCACTGCAGTTCCTCGTTTTGTTCTCCGCAGAACGCCGGCTCTGGAGTCAGCTGGCGGCAGAGCGGGCAGAGCGAGGCGAGCGGGCCGGCCTTGGCCACGACGGCCCGGCCGGTTCCGCGCTTGCTCCAGCTGGTCACGTCCTCAGCGGGGCGGCCGGCGGCCCCCGCCCACACGCCGCCAGGAGCCCAGGTCAGCCTCGCCTGGCCGCGGCCGGGGCCGTCCAAAATCAACAAGTCTGCTGTGCCTCTCCTTTGGACGCTGTGTAATTACAGCAAACATGCATTGGCGGGGCGCAGCGCAGCACGGCAATTGTTGAAGGATCTCACACGCGCTTGGCATTTGCTCTTGGAGAGCAGCGCGAGCAGCCACGGCTCCAGTTGGCTCGCGCCGGCCAGAAAGCACGAGATTTTCAGAAGTCGTGAGCGCCGTGCTGGCACGGCAGCCGCGGCGTGTAGTTCATCAGCTATTTCCTTGATAGTGGGTTGCGTTTTACCACCAAGCCAACTGACTGACTCATGAGTCACTGCCTTCAAAACCAAATAAATAAGCGAGGCCCACGGTGCCCGCCGCGCAAAGCACGTCAGGCTGCCGGCAACGGGGGCCCCACCGCTCTCGGGTGGTTTCATTTTCCCTCTTTCTGTCTTCTTGTTTGACAACGATGAAAGTGAAAGCGCACACCTCCCCCCGCAAGCCGTGCTGCTCCCACGGGCAGCGGGAGGAGACAGGTGGGTGACGAGGTCTCCCAGCAACCCCCCACCTGGGCAAATCCACGCCGCCATCAGCCAGGCCTGGCCTCGGGGCCTGCTGCGCGCCCCCTCCGGGCCCGGCCTGGGAGGGAGCTGAGGCTGGCTGAGTCCATATCAGTTGACCATGTGGCACGCACCAGGGACTCAGCTCGGTGTGGCTTGCTCCGGCCTCGCAAGAGCTGTATGCAGAAAATAGCTTACCCTCAACTTCTAGATGAGGAAATAAAGACTCCTGAGGTTAAGCTCCGTAGTCAGGTCACGCCCTCAGTAAGCGGCAGAGTGGGGTTGGAACCCGACGTGTCTGGCACCCCTCCGGCCGGCACTCACCTCGTTCCCAGACTCATCGTCTCTAAGTGTCTGATGCTCTGAGTGCACCAGGCGAGGTCGCTGGGCTTCCAGGTGATTGAAACTGACCTGCTAAGACTGACGTGTACCCCTGGGAGGCAGAGCGTCAGGGGTGAGTTAGACAACGGGTCGTTTCACTGCGAGTGTGGTTAATGCTCTCAAGGAGGACAGAGTGGTTACAGTGTAAGAAGGGACCTGGCCTGGCCTCACAGGCCCAAGAAATCCGAGGGATGTTAGGAATTCAGTGGGCACGGCACTCCTGGCAGAGGGGACCGCAGGAGCAAAGGCCCTGAGGCCGGGAGGATGGTGCTCTGGGAGCCACAGGAGGCCAGGGAGTGCAGGGCGCCACATGGGTGGAGAACGAGGGCCATGTGGGTGGAGAACCCGGCACGGGCCTCGAAGGCCAAGGCACGACAGAGGTTCCCTAACAGCACAGGGTAGTCCTCAATGGGGTTCAAGCAGTGGCATAATCAGATCTGAGTTTTTAAAAGGATTCCCTTGGCTGCTTTATGGACTGCAGACTAGAGGGGCAGGGGTGGGTGTGTAGGTGTCACTGAGAGACTAGCAGTGCCGTTGGCTCACGGTTTGGGGTCTCGCTGGAGACACAGGTGCTGAGCACAGCCAGGCCTGCTCTCCTGGCCCCTGAGCTCCCCTCACGGGTGCTCCCCAGGGCCTAGCGCTAACCGAGGCAATCTCATGCCTGGGGAAGACCGTACGGCTGCAGCAGAAATGCGCCAAGGGCGGAGGGCCGGGCTGCGGCCTCTCGGCGGTCCTCCGGCCCTGGGTTCTCGTGGCTGTCGGCCGGTGCCCGCCCCCACTGGCGCCTCGCTGCGCAGGAAGGGCTCAGGCACAGCACTCGGCCTGAGGCCGGGCGGGGGTGACGGCAGAGCCACCCAGTCCCCTTCACCCTCCTGGCTCCACACTGTCGTGAGTCGCTCTTTTGGGCAGAACTTGAGAGCCTTTAAAGTTGGCTTTTGAGTCGCTGGACCAGATTTCACCATGTGGAGGTTGCTCCTTCCCCGCCTCCCGGCCTTTGCACGCACGGCCTCCTCCCCGCACGGCCTCCTCCCCGCACCTCAACGGCCCTCAGCCTTCGGGAGCCTTGGCGCCAGGTACGGACTGACGTCCCCTCGGGCTCAGGCTCCTTCCCCAGCTCCCAGCCCGCCCTACTCCGCCTCACCCCTACTCCTGCCCAGCATGGGTGAGTCCGTCCCAGGGGCCGACTTCCCCGTTCTGCAGGGCCGTGGCGTTCAAGGGGGGCAGGGGTCCCCCGGCTGTCAGTGGGCCACTTTACCCTCCCCAGGCAGGACTGTCTTGGGATGGGCCAGTCCTGACTGTCATGCTCCCCTCCCACCCCACCCCTCCCCTTTCCTCTCCTCGCCCCTTCTCTTCCCTCCCCTCCCTTCCCCTCTCCCCACTCCCCTTCCATGGCAGCTGGGCCCCAGGCCTCTGTCCCAGCCTACGAGGCCTGGGGCTGGCCGGGCACTAGGCCTTGGGGCCCAGGCCCTCTCCTGCCCTGTCTCATCCTCTCTCTGCTGCTCCCTCCCCTCCCAGGACAGAGCAGGATGCAGCTCTGGGCCCCCCCTTGCTGGTCCCTCTACCTGTGCTGCCCCTCTGCCCAGCGCCCACTCCTCACAGCCCATGTGGGGGCCGTGGGGCTACCGACTGGGGGGCAAGTCACTGAGGCCCCACAGAGCCACTGCCAAGCCCCCAGCGGGGGCACCACCCTCCCCAGGCCTCAGGCCTCGATACCACTGAGGGTGTCAGCTTGAGGATAGGTGAGAACCAGGCTGCAGCTGCTCCGGCCATCCTTGCAGGACTTCTGACTCCTTCCTGTGCGCTCCCGACAGGGCACCCGGCCCCTTCCCGCATCCGTCCCATCAGCCCCTCCGGCCCAGCGCTGCCCCACCCAAGGGCCACCTGCTCGGAGCAGGCCTGTCTCCTGCCCTGCCCACCTCTGACCAGGACAAGCGACTTGTGACAGCGCTGGGGCTGGGGACAAGCCGGGCCGACGCCGCAGCGGGCGCTGGCGGGGCAGCAGCTGGCCCACTCACCAGACACACGTCATGAAAACTTACTGCTCAGGAAACATCGCGAACACCACTAATTCATAAATATTTAACGTCCCCACTGCGGAACAGCCGGGCTCCCGGGAAGTGGTCAGTTGTCCCCAGGAAGGCGGAGGCCAGGTCCTCCTCAGGCCTCCCCTCTTCCCGGCCCCCGAGCCGGGCCCCGCCCGAGTGCTGAGCAGGTGGTTTCGCTTCCTGGCTGCGCTGCGGTTTTACTTCACCTGGCCCGAGGATGCCCACTGCCAGGCCCGTGTGGCGTCCTGATGGGGCCGCGGCCCAGGAGGCTGCACCCAAGATGGCAGCGGGGCCTGCTCAGCCCCGCGCCGCGCCCACTGCACACACCACCCGCAGAGGGAGGGGGCTGCAGGAGGGCCAGCCTCGGCTGGCGGGACTGGAGAGAGAGACAGAGACAGAGAGACACGGTATGAGACAGGGCCGGAGGAGGGAGAGAAGGAAAGCACAGCCTGCACAGGGAGGCCCAGCTGCAGCCCTGGGGACACTCCCAGTCTGACGCGGGGCTCGTCTTCCCTGTCCCGGGGCAGCACCGGTCAGGGAAACAGCCGGGAGAGCCCAGAGTTGCTGGGGAGAAGGGCAGGCGGCTGACAGTCTTGTCCTGCTTGGGACAGGAGGGACAAAAGGAGACACTGTCCACACTGCTCACTCCCCTCCTGTGGGCCTGGCCACCACCCCCACCTTTGCCACCAGGATGACAACGGGTGACGCAGCCAGTCTCTGCCTGTCCCTGTCCTCCCGTCCCCCAACTCTCCGGACTGCTGCTCCCCAGCACCTCCGCCTGCGGGTGTCTGCTGGGGTCCAGCTGAGAGGAGGCCCAGCGGGGAGGAGAGGCAGGAGGACAGAGGTCAGGGTGTCTCTGGCACCCCTGCATCCTCCGTGTCCAGGACCCTCCTCCAGGCCTTCCCTCGCCACCAGGCTCCCACAATAGGCCAGACTGGCAACAGCTTCCACCCCTCCAGTGTGTGGGTGCCGCAGCACCCCTCTTTCCCCCCTCCGTGAGCAATCCCTGCCCTCGCTCCCCTCCCCAGAGCCATCCGGGCGAGCCCCTTCCCTGCAGGAGCCTGCCAGGAGCTTCACCCCACCTCTCACCCGCTCTGCCTCTTGGCCTCTGGGCCCTCAGAGAAGAGCAGAGGAGGCAGCGTGGGCTGGGCAAAGGGCGGCCTTTGGGGATCAGGTCTAGCGTCAAGCACTGGCTGTGTCATTTAACAACCATGAGAACCTGGGCTGATCCTTTCCCTTCTCCAAGCTTCGGTCTCCTCTTCTGCAACATAGAGAAGATGCGAGCAGCTTCCCCGAGAGTGAGGAGGTGAAACGAGACCCCATGCTCACTCGGATCCTCGCTCTTCCTCTGGGCACGCGGCCGTGGGGAGTGGGCAAGGCTGCAGGAGGTCCAAAGGCCAGGGAGCGCCCAGCCACGTCCACGGGTCCCCCGGAGTCTCTCCTGCATCCCCCGGCCCCCAACAGGGCAAAGTCTTTCCACCGTGGGCCCCAGGGTCCCAGGAACCTTCAGCCTCCACCCCAGACCTCAAAGCCACAATGAAAGAAATGACTGTAGAGGCTCCTGACGATGCCCTCAGACCACAGGAGACGACTGGCTCACCTGCCGCCAAGAAGCTGAGGTTCCCTGTGCCAACCCTGCGGGCGCCCCCACTCCAGCCCGGAGCTCACAGGATGGGGGGAAGGTGACGGTGAAAGGGTCTGTCTGCCGGCCCCGGCCAGCGGCCTCCTCCCACTCCTGCGTGCCCATCCCCAGGCAGTCTGACAGTAATAAAACAGCCTCCCGTCAATGCCAGCACCAGGCCACACGCAGCACACGTGTGCCACGCGTGGGTGAGTGGGCAGAATGGCGCAGAGGTGATGAGCTTGGCTGTCAGCTCAGGCTGCCCGGGCTCCGGCTCCAGACGGAGGCTGCGTCGAAGGACGGCCCCGTCCCCCTGAAGCCTGCGCCAGCCGCTCAGCACCCAGGCCCCACACCAGCTCCCCCAGCCCGCCGGCCCAGCTAGCCTCGGTGCCCCGGAAGCCGTCCCGACCACCTCCGCCCCTTCTGGACGGTCAGATCGGCCGACCGCCAACTTCTCTTATGCCATATGTTCAAAGAATGTTTACCAGTCCCTACTCGGCGTCAGGCACAGCAACGGAACGGAGACACGTCGGAGAAGCAGGCAGAGGCCTGGCCGCGCGTGCCTTGGGCGCCTCGCAGTTTTGTCTTCCCCGGCAGCACTGGCAGCGCCTGGAAGCCTTTGGGGAGGGAGGGCGGGTGCTCCAGGCTGCACCAGGAAGAACACGCGGCGGAGCCGGCGTGGGCAGGGAGGCACCTGGGCGACCTGGTGGCAGTCAGTTGGGACACAGGGGCCACGTGCGCTGATGGCAGAGCCGGGAGAGGACGGGGAGAGGTGGCGACAGCGCTGGAGAGGATGGGTAGATCCACAGGGCTTGGCGAGGGCTTTGCACGGGAAGGGTGTGGGAGTGCGAAGAGAAGGGCCAAGGGTGACTGCTGGGTTCCTGGACGGCGCGACTGGGTGGACAGCATTGCCGCTCAGTGTGCTGCGGGTCCCTGAAGGGAGGACCAGCTTCAAGCACCGGCGGTGGAGGGATGGAGGTCACGACTCCCGTTTCCAACATAACCGATCTGAGATAATGTTGAGAGATTCTTGAGAGTCATGTGTACAGCGAAACACACGGACGTGGCCCTCCAACGAAAGATGAGTCATCCACATGGGGGGAGCGTTCAGGGCAGGCATGTGGATGAGACCTGCTGAGAAAAGAGGCCCGTGCCCCGAGAATCTCCAAGGTGCAAGGCCAGGGAGAGGAGAGAAAAGGTTGCAAAGGAGCCAGGGAAGCAGGGCCTCAGGGAGTAGGAAGGAAATCGGGTCAGGTTGTGTCCCTGGGCAAGAGACTCTCTTAGGTTAAGAGGGAAGGAGTGGTGTCGCGTGCAAGGTCAGGGAAGATCAGGACTGAAAAGTGCCCACCAGGTGCAGCAACACGGAGCTCACTGGTGCCTCGGCAAGAGCTGCTTTGGAAAGCGGCTTGGCCTGCAAACCGTCTTCGTCAATTTTTTTTGTATCCGCTACTCTGTGCTTTACCTATTGATTGAGATTTGACCTCTTAACTGAGAAGGGTCCGTGGCACACCAGGAAGCCACAGCACCCCCGGCCGGGAATCCCTGCTTGTGCCTTGAGCAAGGCACAACTGAGACGGCCTCAGGATGACAAGATAGGCTGTGCACAAGGGGGGAGTGGTTGATAAGAGCGAAACAAAGAGATGACAGCAAGAGGCAACGAGGAGAAAGATCATCCACAAACCTAACTGGGAGCTTCCATGTTGAAATATGCTTTCCGTGGCCAAGACAGAAACTTCTCTCAGAAGGCAGGGACGTTTTAAGAATGCAGGCTTTGTTATTGGACTCATGTCTCTTTCTCTTATTTCCTCTATGGCCCTGGTCAGGGAGTGCATGATCTCTGCAGCCTACAGAGCCATCGCTTTCCTGCTCGACATCTTCCCACGGCTCTGGAGCTCCTAAAGCAAAGCTGGAAAATGCAGGACACACAGGCTGTCCCTCCCGGCTGCCAGGGCTGTGGAAGACATCTCCAACGGATCCCAGCACTCTCTCCTCAGACTAGATGCAGCCTCAGAATCTCTCTGAACACAGTGTTCCGAGCCACCACCCATCCATCACAGCCGGATAAAATGTTTGCTTTCTTTAGCCTTCTGAATGGCCAAAAATACCCTAGTTTAAGCCCCATCTGGTTTTCCTACCTTACCCCCCAGCAGTCTTCCTCGCCTATTTTATATTCCAGTCATGTTGAGTGAGTTGTTGCTCCCTAAATAGACCAAGTTCTCTCCCCCCTCCTTGCCCTTGAACATGCCGTTCCCTCCATCCCATCCCACCCGCAACCCAACCTCGCCCTCCTGGAGACGCCATGTAAATGCGCACTCCGGGGTTCCCTGTGTGCCGGTGGCTCCCCCTGCTTATTTCTAGAGGGACACCACATGGATGGCGTCGTGCGCTGCGGCGTGGGGCGGCGCCGTGGGGCGGCGGCGTGCGCTGCCACGACGGTGGCCCCCACCAGCCTGAGGCTCCCGAGGGCAGAACCAGGCCTTTGCACATTGAGATGCTCCCACACACCCCTAGCACTTCCCAGGGCGCGCTCCCGGTGGACACCCAGCAAAGATGAAAGAATAAAGCAAGAGGCAGATGCCAGGGAAAGGGCAGGCCCCGGGGCGCACACTCCTCCCCTGGACAGTGAGGCGAACCCTCTCTGTCGAGATTGGGGTGAAAGTGAGACCACGTATGGGAAACGCAGCGCCCAGGGCACACGAGGCGCGGAGGTACTGCCTGAGTATTTGTGGAGGACAGTAAGGCATAAGGAAGATTAAACAGGGAAGGAGAAGGGGAGGAGGAATAAATCGGAGAGGAAGGAAAGCCAAGGCAAGGGGAGAAGAAAATCCTTGATGGGCAGCTGTCGTGTACCAGGCACTGTTCTAGGCCCTAGGTGTACTCAGCGAAAAGCACATATTGCTGCACATATTGCTGCGCCCATGAAGCTCACATCTAGAGGGAAGAAAGACCACCGTCCCAACCCAAGAGCCGACGTAGGCACTGCCGTTCTTTCCCCAGGTTTCAGCTACTCCCTGTGGCCTTCAAATCAAGGCCAGCCTCCTTAGCTTGGCATCTGTAGTCAGGGTGGGTAGACGACACTGCAGTAAAAAACAGCCCCCCAGATCCGGCGGCTTACACAAGTTTAGTTGCCACTCAGGCACCGCCACAGGCCTGGGGGGCACACCAGGGCACGACCTCCCCTGTGCTGGCTCAGTGTTTTGGGGTGCTTTGTTCCAGTGGCACCTCCCTGTGTCATGCTGCCTGTTCCTCTTCTACTTGTTGAGGTTGAAACCCCGATCCTTGTTCTGGAGCCTTTGTTAGGCCATCTCTGGGCCATTGCACAGGCTTGTCCCCTGTAGAGAAGAGAGATGGACTCAACCTGAGTGTCCAACAACGAATGAATGGGTAAAGAAAACGTGTCACCTTTACACGATGGAATACTAGTCAGCCATGAAAAAGAGTGAAATCCTATCATCTGTGGCAGCATGAACCTGGACGACACCCTGTTAAATGAAGTAAGCCAGGCCCAGGAAGATAAACACCACACAACCTAGAAAGGAGACTGCATAGAAGCAGCGAGTAGAATGGTGTTACTGGAGACGGGGCTGGGGAGGGACCGGCTGGCAGGCACGAAGTCACAGGTAGGTAGGAGGAAGCGGCTCTGGGGCTCTAGGGCACAGTGGGCCGAATATGGTCGGCAGTAATACCGCACCGCAGACTCCAAAACAGCTGGAAGAGAGGATTGTCACTGCTCTCACCACAAAGAAATGGCAAACATATGAGGTGATCGCCACGCCCGACACCCCGATGGATCATGACAGTGTACACGTGTGTGGAAACGTCACACTCTACCTCATGAATGTACGATTTTAATGTGTCAATGAAGAACAAAATTTTACAGAAAATTAATATAGACACAGAACATCAAAAACAGAAGGCGACACTGCCCGCCGCTCCCGCCTTGTCCAGCGGCAGGTGGGGACGGTCCCGGCTGTGGCGCGGTGAGCCACGCTGCGCCGTGGGAGCCACAGAACCCAGGTGTCCCCAGGTTCGCTCCGGGCCCCATCTTCTCCGCCGAAACCTGGGCAGAACTTTCTTGCCACTGGGGGAGGGGAGCACATCTCGGTCTGCCTCTCGGGAGGGTCGTAATCCAAGCAGCTGCGTCCTTCGCCCCTCCCTGCAGAGAGCGCCACCCAGGGCGGCCCGAGGCCGGGCGTGGAGAGCGGGAAGGAATTCCTCCTGGGGTTGGAAGTCCGCAGCCGCAGCCAGTGTGTCAGCCGAGGGGAAGAAAGCCCAGGAGTTCAAAGCAGAGGAGGGAAGCAGCGCGGCCACCGCCCGGCTGGTCCCCGCGCCACGGCAGGTGTGGCAGGACAAGCCCACTGCTGTTCTCCCTGCTCTGCTCGTGGGGCGGCGAGCTGGGGGGAGCAAGCCAGGAGCTTCCCCAGTGTGGTCCCGGTGAGTGCCACGGGACGCTCACTTCAGTCTCTCTCGTGTTTGATGAGTTCAGTGCCATCTCACACCTGCCCCTCCGCATCCCACCCCCCGCAGCCCTCTCCCGAGGAGGCCAAGTGGAAGCACAGTCAACCCCAAACCCCCTCGGGCCAGCCCCTGGCCGGAGCGCAGGGCCCAGCCCATAACCGCGTCTTGCAACATGATGCGCTGCCCCTGTGGCGGGACTGAAGCAGCGGTGGGTGAGCAGTCATCTCTCCTGATGAGGAAACCGCAGCAGCCCGGCGGGGGTGGGAGGGCAGTCCGCCAGGCCATCGGACCCGCCCTGACATGGCACGGCCGAGAGCCTCAGGCTCCCAGAGCAGCCGGCCACGCCGCGACTAGGGGCCAGGGAGCAGAAACCTGGCACACAGCTTCCACCTGGGAGACGCAGCGGCTGGAGGCTGGGAGGAAGGCAGGGCCCTTGGCAAGAGAGGGCCCCCGGGGTGACCCAGCTTTCTTCCTGAGCAATACGGGTATGCATGTCTGAGGTTCTTGGAGGAGTCCAGGCAGCCATGAGCAGGAAAACGGGCTTCTCGGAGCACTAGATCTGGTGCCTGGAAGTAATATTAGAGCCATCCTGCTGCGCTATACGGGAAGCAGCTGCACCTGCCCCAGAGAATGAGCTCCACGGCTAGCGCAGGGGCCCGGGAAACACACGAAACTGCCTCTGAAACTCCTGAGGCCAAACAGCCCGCGTGCGTGGCCTGGACAAGCTAGACACGCTTGCACTTGGCACCCGATCCCCTGCCCATTTCTAACACCCAGCCTGGCCACCTGCCCAGTGGACACTGAGCTTGTCCACTGGCTGTGTGAGCTCAGTCCAGCAAAATCCCCCTCTGGGTGGGCGACCCCCTCCCTCCTCTGAACCCTGGCACTCACCGCTGCACTTAGCGAGGGACCACGCGGTGCTTCGTGACAACACTTGTACTGTGTTATTTTCTGGGGTTTCTATCTTATTTCTCCATTCTAGACAGGGGCCGGGCTGGCCTAGAAAAGTCCTCCCTGCCCCACCTCAACTTATGAGATCTTGACATAGCCCTGCAAGAGAAGCATTATCACCCCATCCCGGTGAAGAAGAAACCAAGGCTCAGGAGCTAATATAACCCACCAAGGACACTAGTAAGAGGCAGACTTGGAACTGGGCCCCAAACGCTCTGCAAACTCGCTGCCTGAGTTCTCTCCAGACTTGCATGGGGTCTCCTCGTGAAGGACCAGAGACGAAGAGCCCTCCAGAAGGTACCAAGCAAGATGGAAATATGAGCGAGAACACGGCTGACCGTCCAGATCTGCAGGTAACTGACTCACAGCTCCAGGATCCCCACAGAAAAACATGCCGCTCCTCCACCCTCACCTCCCCTGCCCACGGAATGGAGACTCTCTGGGGCACCATAAAAGGCAGAGCTCAGCCACCAAGTGCAAGCCCGACCCCTGGGGACCATAACCTTGAAATGCATGGCCGGACGGATAGGCCCAAGAGGCCGAGAGACGTAGGGCTCTCTTGGAACTGCCAAGAGCGTTCCAACTGCCAGAACTGCCCCGCCGAGTTCTGGCCAGCACAGAGCACAGAGCTCAGGTGCGCCCAGGTGACCCTGGGAGCCCGGGCAGCAGGGCCTCACTAACCAGACCCCCACAGAGCTAGCGTGTGACTCCATCACGAGCATAATCCATGCATCACGAGCCCCACAACCGCGTGGGAGGCGGATGAAGTCCCAGTTCCTGTCTCCAGATGAATAAACTGAGACCGGAGCAGTGAAAGGACCTCCCTGAGATCAGCCACAGAATCTACGAAAGGCGCACTACATGAACCTCATTTCCTGACCTAAAATACCTTCCCTTCCAGTTTTCCTAAAATCCCACCCTCTGGGTCACTAAAGGGCAGGAAAGAGATGAAGGCACGTGGTCTCCAGGACACCCACTTAAAACAAATGAATTTATTCAAATTAAAACAAATGTACTGAGAATAAAATGCCTGGAAGCTGGCTTTCCATCTTCTCCCCCTGGCCCAGAAGCACAAGATACTGGATCTGAGAAACGCTTGGTGTAGAGGGATGAGCTAGACTGGGGCTCCCAGGTTTAGCAAACAGCAGCACAGGAACGCAGCCACACGAGAACTTCAGATAAACATGACTGCACCATTTGGGACATACTTATGCTAAAAAAGTATGTGCTGTTTACATGAAATTCAAGTTCAAGTGAATTTCACTGCTGGGGGGTGGAAGTGGAGGGCAGCCGGGCTGGGGGCTGCAGGAAGACCGGCAAGGCCTGTTGACTGGAGAAGAACAAACAGAGGAGGAGACCCAGAAGGGAAGGTGGGAGCCACTGCAGGCCTGAGTGGGAGAGTGGCCTAGTAACAGGTGTCTTCTCTTAAGGATTATCCTGACAAATGTCCAGGGGACAGCTGACGAGGGAGAGGGGCTGTGGGAGCCGGTTGGTTAGGGAGGGAGGCAGGCTCGCCCGCGGGAGGTGGCGGCTTGCACGGGTGGCGTGGTGGGGCAGTGGTGGGTTCCGGGTACACTAGCTGAACTCCACCTTCTGACCCGGCTCCCTCTGGATCCCATTTCCTCTCACTGCCCCCTGGAACATGTGCCCTGCTTTCACCCCCAGTCCTGCCTCCCCCTCTCTTTCCTTCCTCCTCCCATGCCCTCCTCGCCCCAGGAGAAGGAAAGTCATGCTGTTGTTTCTTCTTTCCCCACCCCAAGGCCCACTGTGCCCGCTCCCTGGAGGACCCGGCCCGGGGCCAGTGTCGGCTCCTGAGAGAAGCCCCACCGCCCTTGCCCACAGGACCCGCACGGGGCGGGAAGGGGGCTCCGGCCTGCCCTCCCTGGGAGCCGGGGCCTGCAGCCCTGGCCCCGACAGGCTGATGTTCGCCCCTCCTGCCCCAGGGCAGCCACCGGAGCCCCCAGGTGCTCAGCCCTGCCAGCCCCAGCTCGGGGAAACTGCCCCAGCGTCTGACCCCACCTCCACTGCACTGTGCGCTGGTTCCCTCTGAGCCAGTCTCAGAGCCACGGAGAGAGCTGGTCTTCCAGCTCCAGGCCACTAGTTTCAAACTTGTCCCCACGTCAGGCCATGTCGAATGTGGATTGCATGCCCCATTTTTACAGATGAGACCACTGAGGCCAGGGGCAGGGCCTGTGCAGTCCCCGGGGACCCCAGAACCACCCAGGCTGGAGGTTCTTACTCTTCGCTGGGCGTCAGAGTCAGAACTACAGACGGCCAGACGGCCAGATGGCTCCCACAGAGGGTCTGTCCACCTGGGGAGGCTTGGGCTTCAGAATTCTTCAAAAGCCGCCCAGGTGGTTCTCTGAGCAGCCAGGCTTGGGAACTACCATCTGGCTACGCCTTCATGTCACAGTGGACAAACTGAGGCCCCGGAAGGAAGCTTGTGACACATTAAGATAGGACCCGGGACCACTGGTCTGGAGCCGGGAGTCTTTGCACCCCAAACCAATGTGCCCACATGTGCAGCTGCGAAAGTTGCAGGGCGGGGGAGGAGAGTGGCCCGCCTGGCTCCACCCCTCCCGTCCCCGTCCCTGTCCTGGGCACCTCTCCGTGACCAGACAGTGAGAAGGAGACTCTGTGCAGGCAAACACAACTGTTTCCCCCTCGGGAGTGTGGAGCACCTCGTGTATGCAGACACCCTTGCTGAACGCTTTCCTGACGCTATCTCATCTAGAAGATCTGCTGTTTCCGGCCAGAACTGCCCCACTTTCCCCAAGAGAAAAATGCAAGCTGGGCTTCACCCTACTTTAGTAGCCGGGCCCTGCTGAACAAAATCCGGAAGGTCTTGCTTGGGATTTCTGGCAGAGGGAGAGGAGCTTCTGTCCTTGCTGAAGACAGGCAGCGTCCAGGCAGGCTCCAAGCCCTGCCCGCTGCGTGGGCGGAGCTCTGGACTGCGCAGGGCCCGAGTTCTAGGCCCAGCTCGGCCATCAGGCGGCTGTGGGCCTCAGTCTCAGCATTCGGTAAGCGGGAGGGAGGGTTGGGCTCAGTCAGGGATACTGAAATCTGTTTGTGGAGGACCCACTTTCCTGACGCGAAGATGCGTGCAGAACACAGGTGCCCCGGCCCGGGAGAGGCGGCAGCCGGGGTCTCAGAGCTGGGCACCCTCAGCCTCCCCCACCCCCTGCTCTCTGGCGAAGCTCCCCAGCACTCTCCAAGGCTCCCTGTTTGGTCCTGTCACGTCCTGGGTTTGCTGGAGGCGGGGTGGGGACAGTGGGGAAGACGTAGGGTGGCAGTAACGTAAGAGGCAACTCAGAAAAAGACCGAATATCTGTGCAGCAGGGGCCAGGGTTTCTCTTTTCCAGAACAGTCGGGAAATAAACTTCTTACCATCTGGCATGACTCTGCTGGCTGAGGAGGCAGCATGGGGAGGAGTGACAGTGCTGACCAGGGGCGCCGGGTAAGGGGAGGGGCCCCTGGGGGCCTGGCAGCACCCTTGGGTCACATCTGGAGGTGTCCCCATCTGTACCATGCAGGCCAGGGCACCCATCGCGGGTCCCCGTGAACACTTTGGTGTGTTTCCTGGTCTGCAAAATGAGCGCATGGGGCTGTTGGGAGGGTGGCGGGGCCATGCCTGGCTCAGAGCGGCCCAGCCCATCCCCAGCAGTTGATGCTAGTTGGCTGTGGTTTCTGCGTTGTTATTTTGCTCCCCTGCGGTTTGCGTGCGCCTTTGATTGGGTGGGGGCAGGGAGAGTCATCTAATTCTTAGAGTTGTGGAAACCTCTTCGCAGAGATAAAGCAAGAGAGGCCGGGAAAGAAAGGGCCTTGCCCACGTTCACGCAGCAAGTCGGAACCGAGCTGGGGCCCGGACCAGGGACTGCAGACCCCACGGGGCCCCTCCCTGCGGGCCAGGAACACAGCCACGGCTCCCGGCTGCTCAGCCCAGCGCCCGCCTGCGAGGACGCCCTCCACACCGCCCCGCCCACGGGCTCACAGCGAAACCACGGCCCCAGGGCAGCCTGGGTTCCCAAGGCCGCCTCAGCCTCCCCTCAGAGCACGCCCGGCCTCACCAGGCAGGGCCTGTAATTGCTCTAACTGTCCCCGGGGAAGTGGGGGCCTGGGCTGTGTCCACATGAGTCAGGCTCCAAAGCAGAAACCTCAGGCAGAGCCACATCGCACAGCCCGGCCCGTCACCGCGCCCGCAAGCCACTTCCTGCCCTGTTCCTGGCACCACCAGCCGGAGGCTTGTGGCAGCTGTACGGCCTGGCCCTGCTGCTCCCCCAGGCCCGCCGCCCCAGCCCACCACTGCCCTGCCCACCCACAGGCTGGGGGGCATCTGTCTGTCCAGGTGGAGGGGCCGCAGCCTGGGTCGCCGAGGCCCTGGACACCCCCAACAGGAAAACCAGTCCTGGCTGTGTCCGCCAGTCCCGCCAGCGTCGGTCATTTGGGTGTCTGCAGGTCCTCCATGTCTGCCCACAGCAGGGCCAGGAACGACGGGGCTGGCCTGGCGGCCCCCACCCAGACACCCCAGCCTCTGGCCCGGCTGTGCCTGTCTCTCCACAGGCGGCTTCGGGGAGGCCAGATTCAGAATTACATAGATCTGGGTCTGAATTCCAGCTTTGTCATTGCCACACTGTGACTTCAATCAAGTGACTTCACCTTTCCAAGCCTCACTTTCCCCACCTGTAAAATGGGGAACATAACATCACCCCTTCCATATGTGTTGGGGAGTGACTGAGCTAATCACACAAAGCCTACAGTGTTTGGCACATAGTAGATGCTCAATAAATACGAATGTCCGCCTTCCTCTGAGCACGGCAGTGGTTCAGACAGAGTGATGGCAGGCAGCCCAGCGTCGGGAGGAGCCCTGCAATGGGAGTCGGCAGACTTTGGGTGCAATCCCAGCACTGCCACCAATTCCCTGTGTGGCATTAGGCCACTTGGACCACCTCTGTGGTCCTTCGTTCTCTCGTGCATAACTCTGGGGATGGGAGCCAGACGTTTTCCAAGGTCTCTCCCAGCTGTGACAGTCTAGGACAGGAACTTGGTGCTGACAGGACAGTGACACTGCTTGGGGCCTGGGACGGTGAGAGGGACGTGGTTCTGACCGCCACCAGGGGCATGGTGTAGCTTACGTGTGACCACGATGGCAGTGAGGCCAGGGACGCCCAGGCTGGGGCCAGGCTCGCTCGGGCAGCGCCCAGGAGGCAGCCACAGGGGCACGGCACTGCATGGAGACCAGCCCCGCTCGGGACAGGAGGGCTCCCTCGCCCGGCCGGCCTCACCTGCCCCTCCTGGGAGTCAGGCCCTTACTCCTGCCCAACAGAAAGGCACCTCGAGTCCCTCGGAAAACAAGGCCCATGTCTGCCTCCAGGCAGCTTCTGCCGGGGAAGGACAGACTTCACAAGGTATGGCCAATAACTGTTAATAATAATAACACATCACAGCACTGATTTACTGCTCCTCGAGGTCGTGCCCTTTGCTAAGCTCATAATGAGCATTATCTCATCTAATGCTCCAGGCACGCCACGATGAGGTCATCGCTATGATCAGTCCTCTTCCGCAGTGGAGCAAATGGAATCTGGAAGGATCGGGTTCCCTGGCTCAGGGGTGAGTGCCAGAATGAGGATGCCCAGAGGCTCAGGACAGGGCCTCCAAGGAGCCACAGGCACCAGAGGAGGGGAGGACCCTTCTTTCTACTGGGGGTATTGGGAAGGTGTCCCCGAGGTGGTCAGGTGATGACAATACTAGTTCCCATCTATTGAGCACTTGCTAATGTCATGCACCTCTAAGTCTTTAGGTGAGATACCCATTGAGTCCTCACTTGCACCCACGTGGTGGGCACTGTTATCATTCCTGCTTTACTCGGGCACAGACAGGTCTGGCCTTCCCCAATCCAGGGGCAAAGAAGGGCCAAGCAGAGGAACAGCTTGGAAGGTGCCAGGGGCTAGCAGGTGGCTGGTGTGGCTGCAGCCTTGGGTGCTGGAACTAGAGGTTAGGAAGGTAGGCAGGTGGGGCCAGGTCATGATCTCCCCCCCACACACCCTGGGAAGAAGACACCCCGGTCCCGGCCTCACACAAGAACTTGGTGTTCAAACACAGGGGCCTCCTCGTCCTGCAGGTTCCCAAGGAGGCGGCTGTTAGTCATCCTGTGACTGATACATTCAGACTCAGAGTAAGCAAACAGATAATAGGGCCCCTAATCCCCTCACACCCAAAAAGCTGGGGAGCGGCTAGGGAGGCAGGCCTGGAATCTGTGGCCTCCAGGGGAGATGGGGGAACCTCATTCCGTCCGCCTTCCCCAAACCAGCGAGCAGAATGACAGTGTGATTCATTTCTGAAGACAGAATAAACAAGGCCAGAGAGGAGATTAGGTCTTTGTTTTCCCTGACTCAAGACAGTTGGAAAGGCAGGGTTGGAAATGCTGAAACCCAGGGTTGGCAAACAGAAAATTAGTGGCAGATTAATTTCATTGTCTCACTGGGGAGTGGAATCCTGCACGTTAAGTAGGGGATTAAAGGGAGATTAATTTCCCATCTCGCTGGGCTGGAGGGAGTAGCCTGCAGGGAATTCACGGGAGCTCTGTGCCTTTGGAGCAGGGAGGCCAGTTTCAGGGGGGAGCAAGTCTCATGGGGGAAGAAAGTCTCTCGGGAACTCGGCAGGGCTGGACAGGCTACTGGGTCCCAAGCCCCTCCTGTCTGCACTTAAGCTGGGAGGGAAGCACTGAGCTTTCGGCAAGCCGGAGCCACTGCACGGAGGCCCTCTGTGTAGCTCTGGTTCCTGCAAAGCTGTGCTCAGACCCATCCCTTCTTATTCACAAGCCTTCGTGTACCCATCTGCCCTTCCTTCCTCCTAATTAATCTTCATGTAGTATTAACTAAGTGCCAGCACTTCCCTTAGCATCACTAGGTTAATCCTTGTAACAAATCGACGAGGAATTACTAGTATGATCCCCACTTTACAGGTGAGAAAACTGAGGCACAGAAAAGCCAAGTGGTGGAGCCAATAAGTGGCAGAGCCAGGATTTGTCCCCATGCCACCTGGAAACCACTTCTGTGCTCTTCCCTCCTGCCTCTCCAAATACAGGGTTTGCTTAAAACGGAGCATGCCTGTACTAGGTGGTGTTTGTCTGGGCTATTGCACCTTGGGGTGACCCCACCCTGCCCACAGGCTCTGTCCAAACTGGAAGCAAATTGGGGCAAGTTTTGGAAGTGGTCACCAGGCCCAATGTGGTGGCCCTGGCTGCAGCTTCTACAGGTGGGGAGCAAGCCAGGCTAGGCCACGCCAGACCCACTCCAGCAGAGGGGCCCGCCCACCCAGGCAGCCAGACATGGCCAGGGGTGGGTGGCGCTGCTGCCCTTGCTGTGGGCAGGGCCGGGCGGAACAGCCCAGGCCCAGCCAAACCTCAAATGGCAGGCTGCTCCCGCTGCCTCCTGGGCCTGTGGTTAGAACACAGATGCAGGGAAGGCTGGTCTAAGAGAAGGAAGAGCTATGGCTTGCCAACCGACTGAAGCCAAACCACAGTGTGGTGAGGGCAGGAAAGGCTTGATAGAACTCCCAGGGCAAGAATGTATGAGTGGGTTCAAGAAGGAGGAGTATCCAGTTCTCTCCCAGGGATGGCAAACAGCCCCCAACTGATAAGTTAACCCTTTGCACTCGCTTGCTTTTTTCTCATTATCCACTCGACATTATCCACACTCCACATCCGAGTGCAAAGGGTTAAGACCAATCACTGTGTAGCAGCAGCCTACAGAATTCAAGATCAACAACACAGTCGCATCCTGGCTCAGCAAGGATGAGTTCTGTGATTGATTAGTGATGTCTGCTATGGGTGCAGCAGCAGACTTGCAGCATGATTGCAGCTTATTAGCCATCCCTGTCAGCTCCACAGTATGGCATTTAAGATGCTCCCCAACAGGTTCACAGCTGCATCTCCCACTCCTCTGCCATCCTTCTCCCCTCTGGCCCTTTGAGTCCCAGCCGCACCCAAGTGCTGAGGCTCTCTGGCTGTAGCCAGACAATAGGCTATGAACGTGCTGCAGGGTGGCCTCTGTTCCCGCTGCTTCCCAAGCCCTTCCACCCTTGCCTGCCTGATGAACTCTCATTTCATCCTTCAAAGCTCTGTCCTGGTGACACTGTCCCAACGCTACCTTGGTGGAGTTAATCACTCTGTGTTCTGCGCAATGTAATCAACAGCGCCAACATTGCCGCGTGGCTCCCAGACCCAGCCTGGCACCAAGTGCATTACGTGCATCATTCCTCTAACTCTTTAGAACACGCTGCGTGGTGTTCTAAAGGATGCCCATTTACAGATAAGGAGGTGGCACTGAGTGATGTTGGGAACCTGCTCCAGGTCCTGCAGGTGGGCTGTGATGGGACTGAGACCTGCACCTTGTCTCATTGCAGAGCCCAGATTTGGGTCATTATCTACAGTCTGGCTACTGCCTTCTCTCACTACATCACACCAAGTTGTATTTTTTATTTGCATGTCTTTCTTCCCTTCTACACAGTTACTTCCTAGATGGCAGGGGCCATCTCACATCTCGTATCCTCAGCAGCTAGCCCGGGGCCCTGCACACAGGGGGCACTCAATAAATGCTGGCTGAACTGGCTTCACCTGAGTGTAGAGCAGGGGTCCTCAAACTTTTTAAACAGGGGGCCAGTTCACTGTCCCCCAGACCGTTGGAGGTTTAAAAAAAACTGTGAACAAATTCCTATGCACACTGCACATATCTTATTTTGAAGTAAAAAAACAAACGGGCAAAAACACCTGCATGTGGCCCGCGGGCCGTAGTTTGAGGACGCCTGGTGTAGATAGCTTTCTTGTCTGTCCCGGTCTTCCTCCCTGGCTCCCTCCGCCCCACGTGTCTAATCTGGGCAGTGGAAGCTTGCTGGTGCCTGGCGGGGGAGTGTTTTGGGTCATCCAGGCTGGGTGGGGTCAGGAGTCTTATCTATGTGGGTGAGTTATCTCCCCAGAGAGATTATAAACTCACAGCAGAAGAGGACAAACTATGTATCTTCCTTTTTCTTTTACTTAGTGTTATTTTCTTCCTTGCTTTTGCTGCTTATTTATCAAGTACTGCCGTTGTGTTAGGCATGGGCTGGGCCCAGGGGGAACATGTCCCTTCCTAAAGCAGAGTTACTCAAAATGGGCTTTGTGGACAATCCACACAGATTCCTGACTCCCCACCAACCTTCCAGACGCCAATTCTGCAGGGCCAGGCTGAAGCCCGGGACGGCCCGGCTTCAATAAGCCATTTCTGAGGCAAAGCCATCGACAGCTGCCATACTGCAGAAATCCCACGTGGCATCTGAGCCATCAGCGATGTGGCCGCTCAGGGACTCACTGAAGGTCTGCCTATATGGGGATGGGGTGCTTTGGGCACCCTGGTCCCCCCGCTGCTCACAAGGAATGAGATGAGGGCCCCTCTCTCTAACTGGTCCTCCTCCGGCTTACTGGAAACATCTCTTCCCCAGGAAGCTCTCTCAGCTGCCCTGGCCTGGGCTCGCGCACCCTCTTGTCTCCATCCACAGACCACGAGCCGCTGCCCTGCCTGGCGACTGTCTGTGCCTGCCCGCACGCTGAGCTCCTGGATCAGGGAGCCTCTTCACAGACACACTATGCCTGGCCCACGACGCATGTGTGTCCTCTCAAACAGAACACTTGAACCTGCCCAGGACAGCCTGGCTTGAAAACACAGGGGCCCCCTAGCCACCTGGGATCAGAGGGCAGTCAGGGCGGGGGGTCATAGAGCAGGCGTGGGTCAGCGGTGCCCAGCCCCAGCTCCCCGGGTCGGGGTGGGCAGGGAAGCCCTGCAGAACCCCAGGCAGATCCGCTGGATGTGAGCACGCTCTGACGGACAGATCGTGAACATGCCGAGATCTGAAACGCAGCCCCAGACGCTATGCCCCGACCCTCATCAGATCCTGGGGGGGTGCTGCCACTGCCCCATTTTGCAAACAAGGCCGCTGAGGTGCAGAGAATGTGAGTCACTTGAACACAGCACATGCTATGTTAATGAAAACCCAAGATCAAACCTCCAGGTTTGACTCCAAAGCCCTCACTCCGCCGTCCCAAAGCATAAACTTAGGGACTCTTGTGGGCTGCACTCTGGCTTGTCAGCCCCTCCCCAGTCAAGCTCCACCCCACTCGCCCCCCCATGGGCTCCCGTCCAGACCCAAGCGGGGAAGTCCCGTCCCAAACCATGTCCCAATCCTGCGCCTGTCACCCAGAGGCCATCAGTGACTGCTGCTCCTACAGGGAGTCACAGACACGCTCACAGCCCAGGCCTTAGTGCCACCAGGGCCCAGGTTCGAGTCCCAGCTCCGTTAATTCCAGCTGTGTGACTTTAGGCACACTCCTTCACCTCTCTGAGCATTAGTTCCCCACCTGTGAAATTTGGAAAAGAATCCTAATTTCGCAGGGTTGGTGCATAAATTAGATGAAATAAAGAATACATGAGCTGTCTGGCATGTAGGTAGTGCTCAGCTAATGCTAATTACTCGCATCAGCTCCCCATAAGGCAACACGCCCCCAAACAGAGCGGATCATTCCCCCATCAGCTGCTTCGGATTTTTCTGGTTCTCTTCTCCCTCACCAAGGAGGGAGATAAATAAGTATCTCCGGGTAGGAGAGAGGAAATAACTAGGTAGGCCCCAGCTGCCTTCACACATTAGTTTAAATTTTTATGGAATAAGGAAATACGCTCTCCTGCTCCAAGTTCCTGGGCTTAATGAACCCAGCCCAGGAGGAAAACATCCGCTGCTACTCTCCGCGGGCATGCGGGCGGGCAAAGCAGGTGTCCCCTGGTGCCTGCCACTCCCTGCGGCCCACAGCGAGGAGGAGGAGGAGGTCCTTTGTCCTCACCGAAGCCAGGCAGGGAGGTGGAAATACCTTGAATTATCATACAATGGAGCTGACCCCTGAATGTACTTCTAGGCCCTAGGAACGTCCAGGTTGTGAAAAGCCAATGTGCAGAGCAATCGTGTCAGCAAAGGGGCGGATGCCAGCCCAAAAGTCAAGAGAAAGGACACATGCATGCGTAGAAGTGCTCAGAGAGTCTCTGAAGTCAGGGGCACCAGCAGCCTGCTCCAACGATCTGTGAGACCATCCGTCAGGCCAAACGCCTTGAGACATGCATCAGCGAGCCCTGTGTCACAGACCCCGCCCACGGAGACATGGCCTCCGAGGTGGTCCCTGGACTCGACATGGCAGGCACACACAGACACGGTTGTCTGCCGCTGAGGAGGTGCTGGGGGGTGCGGCAGGCCCTCTTTGCCAAGACCCCACCCCTCACCTAGACAGGCTGATCAGAGTCTTCTCGCCTCCAGGGACACACTGCCTGGTTGCAGGGGTGGGGTGGGCGGGGGAGGAGAGGGAGCTGCACCCAGGTGGGCCTGGCTCTGCAGGCAGACTGGTTTCAGGTCCCTGTTCTGCCACTGGCTGTGTGACCTCCCACAAGTCCCTTAACCTCTCTGGGCCTCAGTTTCCTTTTCCTGGAAAATAGGAACAATAAAATTACTTTGCTTGTTAAAATGGATTAAAAAATAATCCATGTGCCTGAGACACCGTTGGAGCTCGGTGTCTGGAGTCCGTTATTCAGGATCCACCCCAACGCGAGCAACGGGAGGGACTGGGCTGCACGCTACCTCCTGCCCAACCCCTGGTTGCTGCCAGTGCACCTCCCAAGGGCTTCTTCCCTCTTCACAGCTGCCCTGGCCTCACTGTCCACTTACCTCATTGCCACCTGCGTCTGGGCCACCCCTTGGCCTCGACTCAGTTTGGAGAGCCCACGGCGTGGCCCAGCGGGAGCCCGGCGCGCTGGAGGGAAGGCTCGATCTCTGTGCAGAGAGAAAGAGGCCTTGGCTGAGAAGTCACAGCTAACGCTGGAAGGGACCTGGACAGTTGAGGAAGAGGGGACCTCAGCCCGGGGGTCAGGGCATGTGGGTGACAGTCCCAGCTCTGCCACTAGTCTGCTGCGTGACCTTGGGCAAACCCCCCTCCACTCTGGGCCTGGCTCTCCTTTGAATGAAACAAGGGTGTTCGGCCAGGGCTGAGAATTTCCAGCTGTGCTGTTTGGGGACACCTCCATGCCCACTAGCCCGGCTTCGGGGCTGGTTTTGGCGAGTCGGGAGGAGGTGGTGAGCTCAGGCCGGAGTGGGTGAGGGCAGAGGGCCACTGGGACGGGAGGGGCCAGCCCTGACGGAAGTGCAGGGGAAAGGAAAAGAAGAAAACACTGGTCAGCGGGACGGGGCGTCTAGAAGAGGTAACGGATGGTGGGGCAGGCTGCAGGGCCCACGCGCCAGCGCTGCAGCGACCTCGTGGGGGACGAGCAGACCGGACGCCAGGAGGGGCGGCCCTCCCTCGCCGGCAGCCCCTCCACCTTCGGCCCTGAATGTCTGGCGGCCTGCAGGAAGGACAGTGGTCCCCAGGCGGAGCAGGGCCGGTAATGAGCCCCTGGTCCCTCCTGCAGGAGCCATGCTGCGTCTGGAGACCCTGGGCCTCCCTCCGTCCCAGCACTGCCTGTTTGTTCCAGCCAAAGCCCGAGGAGCAGAAGGCACAGGCCCCACGGACGGCTGACAGCCAAGGCTGGGGCTCCCGGCCGGGTTCCACCCACCCGCGCCCACGCCAGCCATCCACCTGCCACCCAGTCTACCCAGGGGAGGTCTCAGTGACAGGCACTAGCACCTGCCACCTCTATTTTATAGGAACAATAAAATTACCTTGCTTGTTAAAATGGATTAAAAAATAATTCATGTGCCTGAGACACTGTTGGAACTCAATGTCTGGAGTTTGTTATTCAGGATCCACCCCAACATGAGCAACGGGAGGGACTGGGCTGCACGCTACTTCCTGCCCAACCCCTGGTTGCTGCCAGTGCACCTGGGAAATAGCAGACCCATTTCACAGATGAGGAAAATAAGGTCCAGAAAACAACTTGTCCAAGTCCATGCAGCTACTTGGGGTGGAAGCAGCTCTTGGTCCCTGGGCTTCTGATTCCAACACCAGGGCTCTTCCCAGCAGTAACAACCACTTCAAGCCAGTCAGACTCATGTTGGTCCTCCTGACGCTTACATGACATTTAAGCCACAAGGTGTGAAAGGAATGAGCCAGGGACAAAGAGCAAGAAGGCTCGAGTCATCGACTCTCAAGTGTCACTTCAAAGGAGAGAGGAGGCCTTCTATTTGTCACCATTTTCAGGGGGGCCTGTCCATCCTCAATTTACCGATGAGGAAACTGAGGCTCAAGGAGGTTCAAGAAGTTGACGTTGCCGTACGTTCCTGCAGCATCCGTCCGAGCCCAGAGAGCCCCCTCCCACCCCGCACGGCCTTCCCGCTGCGCAGAGCGCGGCCGCAGACCCTGTGCCGTTCACGGAGCGGATTCCAGGGCAGTGGGAGGGAGGCTCGGGTCCCAGGGGAGCCGACAGTGTGAAGGGGCAGTTAGAGAGACGCCACTCCCGGTGTGGGGCCCCCTGGCGCCCGGCCTGGGCCCAGGACTTGGCTATGCTCTCTCCTTGCACCTGGCCCTGTCCTCCGTGGCATGAATGAAGACGTCATGCTACGCTGGTGGGACTGTCCGTCTGAAGTTTCCGTTCCCTTTCTAGAGCGTGCAGGGACCGGGTCTGCCTTGTCCCACACGGAGCCTGGCACAAGCAGCTGTGAGGAGGGGGGTCGGGGGGTCGAGAGACGGTGCAAATGCCGCAGCCCGGAGGGCGACAGAGAAAGGCCGTGTCTACGTGCGGCAGGAGGCGGAGCTCACAGGGAGAAGAGTGGGGGCACACGGCTGCCCCGTCCTCGGGCCGCAATGGAAGGACAGTCCCAGAGGAGTGGGCTCGGTCTCCACCATGTCCCCAACCTGCTGGGGACCTCACTCGGGCCTTTGCCCCTTTGGGCCTTGGTTGTTCCTGCTGTAAAGTGAGCGGGTGAGGTTGTCCTTGCGGCCTTTGTGAACATTCTGTTCCTCAAAGCCCAGGACCCGGCCCAGCCTACAGCTCGAAGGCCTTCCTCCCTCAGCACCAAAATTGCCGTCCCCAAAGCCCTGAGCCTCGCCCAGGGCACCCCGATGCCAAAGACAGCTGGGGACGGGGGCTGGCCGCACAGCTGCTGAAACTTGTATGACTTCCCCTAAATTCCCCCAAGCCCACTTGGGGCCCCTGTGCCCGACTGTGCCTCACCCACAGCCATGAGGCCCGTGGCTCTGTGGCCTTGGGCAAGTCTCCATGAGCCTCCCTGTCCCCATCCGTGACACGGGAGGAGCCTGTGTCCACCAACCCCCACGGCCCACCAAGCGACCGTGAGCTCCAAGCAGAGCCAGTGACACTCCGCGTGCAGAGGTCGACACCAGGACCGAGGACGCAGGGTGTCTCTGAGTGGCCTCCGCTGCCCCACCTCTTGCCCCCTGATGCCGCCCTGTGTCCCGCGGGCCTGTCCTCTTCCACCATCCCAGTGTCAGTGACAGCAGCCTGCGTGTCCTTCTTTGTGCTCACGGTGGGCCTGTCCTCTGAGCGGCTCAGAAGAGCGCCAGTGACGAGCTGCTGACAATAACCGGGGGAGCGCCGCGGGGCGTGGGGCGCTCAGCTCCCTCACCCAGCTGCCCACCCGGCCGGCTCCTGAGGGAGGCTCGGGGCCCAGCGTCCTATGTGACCCACGGGTCTCCACCCCGAACACCAACACGTGAGCCTTGGTGGGCTGCCCTGGTGAGGAGGCGTGGAGCTAAGGCACGTTCTGGCTCCAGAACGTTCCTCAGGGAGCCTGCGTCCGCGTCACTGCACAGACAAGGGCATGGGGCCTTGAGGGGCTGTGAGCTGCCCAGCATCCCTGGCAAGGCCGTCCCCGCCCATGACCCTTCTTGCTGCACCTGCCACCCCTGGGTGCTTACAGGGCACAGCCCAGCCAGGCCACCGCCCACCTGAGGTGCAGGGACACCACCTCCGAAGGGTTGCGAGGCTCGACCAATACCCCACCCGGGGCTCAGGGGATTCTGTGCCTCCATTATGACTGCTCAGATTTGGGGGCCAAGTTCAAGCCTGAAGGTTGCCTGCTTCTGGGCTGCAAGAGAATCCCTGGCAGAAGGAGACCCCACCCTCCCTAGCAAGGCATAGCCCCTTCACCCCCACCTCCAGCCTCTCTTGCCAAACACAGAAACCCTCCCTACCTTGGCCTTGAATGCCAGAACAATGACCCTTGCCGGTGGCCACGTGGCGGCCACATGTTTGCAAGCCAGGCTCTGGCGTTCAGGCACCTCAGGGCAGTCTGGACAGCAAGATGGGCAGTGCACAGACCAGAGGGGCGTGAATGGCCATCTACACCCCACGCAGAGGGCAAAGTCCCTGAGGGCGCCCCTCTTCCCCACTCTTCTGGGGCCCTCACACGGCCCCCGACCTGCCCTCCCCAGAGCACTTCCATCTGCTCAGACAAGGCCCCTGATGCCAGGCACTTCCCTTCTTACCCTTCCTGCTCTGCTGTTTGTGTGCACCACACTAACACGAGTCATCTGAGAGGCAGGACCTGCCCAGCTCCACGAGAGACTCGAGCAGTCACCCCACTTCTATTAAGCCCCCTCCCTGGGGGTATTAATGGGAAAGCAATCTGACCCAAGTGATTCGCACTCGGGTGTGGCTGACTAATAATCCTAAGAAAGGGAGGATTACTTTTCAGGTGTCTTCCTAACCCCCCTAGAGGGAGAAATCGCAGGCAGTTGACCAACCCATGACATCAGGCCGGAAGGCAGTTAATGAGAGAAGGCAGGGGCAGTAGCATTAGTCCCCTGACATACCTGCAGGGGAAAGGACCTCAAAGATCCATTATGCATTTGTGAGGTTAATCACAGAATCATCCCTGCTCAGCTCAGAAGGATCTCACAGGCCAGGCAGACCCCTGGGGTATGCAAATGCATGCAAACTAACACGCATATTGGCATTTGTCACTTGGTAGTCACCAGCCCAGGGACGTCTGTGCAGCACAGCCATGCTGCTGGCAGGAGCTGGGAGTGTCCACCAACAGACTCCCACTGGAAATGCCCAAGGCAGCTTGGAGAGTCTCCAGGGCTGCAAAGGGACTGGCCTGCCGGCCCAGCCCTGGGGGGCTGCTGTCCCACCATCAGCCAACAAAGAAACGCCAGGAAGCAGGAGGGGCCGTGGGGATAGGGGGAGACCAGAAACACACATGCAGTTGCTCTAGGCAGAGCCCTAGCCCGTGTGTTTTAGCAAAAGGTAAACCATGGGAAGATCATATAAAGCAAATTACAGGGGAACAGCTACAGAACACCCATCCCTCTGCCCTCCCGGTGATGCAACCCTGCCAGGGGCCACACAGAGCGGCCAGTCGGGGTCTGGGGGTCTGCGGGGGAGGCTAGCATCACATAACATCCAAATGTCCTCCCCCCTCCCCCTCGGCTTTTGCCAAGCAGCACTCTGGGCCTGTACCAGTGCTTGGCCTCGCAGGACACCCAGTGTGACTCCAACAAGGTCTCTCTCCCAGAAGGGACTTTGGAGTCACGTGTTCAACCCTGAGGTCCGGTGAAAACTCAAACTCAGCCCTTCAATGAGGACGACGGGGCTCTGACTGTCCATCATGCACTCTGACTCTCCATCATGCACTCTGACCGTCCATCATCCACTCTGACCGCCCATCATCCACTCTGACTGCCCATCATGCACTCTGACCACCCATCATGCACTCTGACCGCCCATCATGCACTCTGACCGTCCATCATCCACTCTGACCGCCCATCATCCACTCTGACCGTCCATCATCCACTCTGACCGCCCATCATGCACTCTGACCGCCCATCATGCACTCTGACAGCCCATCATGCACTCTGACCGCCCATCATCCACTCTGACAGCCCATCATGCACTCTGACAGCCCATCATGCACTCTGACAGCCCATCATGCACTCTGACCGCCCATCATCCACTCTGACCGTCCATCATCCACTCTGACCGCCCATCATGCACTCTGACCGCCCATCATGCACTCTGACAGCCCATCATGCACTCTGACCGTCCATCATCCACTCTGACCGCCCATCATGCACTCTGACCGCCCATCATCCACTCTGACCGCCCATCATGCACTCTGACCGCCCATCATCCACTCTGACCGCCCATCATCCACTCTGACCGCCCATCATGCACTCTGACCGCCCATCATGCACTCTGACCGCCCATCATCCACTCTGACCGCCCATCATGCACTCTGACCACCCATCATCCACTCTGACCACCCATCATGCACTCTGACCGCCCATCATCCACTCTGACTGTCCATCATGCACTCTGACTCTCCATCATGCACTCTGACCGTCCATCATGCACTCTGACCACCCATCATGCACTCTGACCGTCCATCATGCACTCTGACCACCCATCATGCACTCTGACCGCCCATCATCCACTCTGACCGCCCATCATCCACTCTGACCGCCCATCATGCACTCTGACCGCCCATCATGCACTCTGACCGCCCATCATCCACTCTGACCGCCCATCATGCACTCTGACCACCCATCATCCACTCTGACCGCCCATCATACACTCTGACCGCCCATCATGCACTCTGACCACCCATCATCCACTCTGACCGCCCATCATGCACTCTGACCGCCCATCATCCACTCTGACCGCCCATCATCCACTCTGACCGCCCATCATGCACTCTGACCGCCCATCATGCACTCTGACCGCCCATCATGCACTCTGACTGCCCATCATCCACTCTGACCGCCCATCATGCACTCTGACCGCCCATCATGCACTCTGACCGCCCATCATCCACTCTGACCGCCCATCATGCACTCTGACCGCCCATCATCCACTCTGACCGCCCATCATCCACTCTGACCGCCCATCATGCACTCTGACCGCCCATCATGCACTCTGACCGCCCATCATCCACTCTGACCGCCCATCATGCACTCTGACCACCCATCATCCACTCTGACCACCCATCATGCACTCTGACCGCCCATCATGCACTCTGACTGTCCATCATGCACTCTGACTCTCCATCATGCACTCTGACCGTCCATCATGCACTCTGACCACCCATCATGCACTCTGACCGTCCATCATGCACTCTGACCACCCATCATGCACTCTGACCGCCCATCATCCACTCTGACTGTCCATCATGCACTCTGACTCTCCATCATGCACTCTGACCGTCCATCATGCACTCTGACCGCCCATCATCCACTCTGACCCCCATCATCCACTCTGACTGTCCATCATGCACTCTGACTCTCCATCATGCACTCTGACCGTCCATCATGCACTCTGACCGTCCATCATGCACTCTGACCACCCATCATGCACTCTGACCGTCCATCATGCACTCTGACCACCCATCATGCACTCTGACCGTCCATCATGCACTCTGACCGCCCATCATGCACTCTGACCACCCATCATGCACTCTGACTCTCCATCATGCACTCTGACCGCCCATCATGCACTCTGACCGTCCATCATCCACTCTGACCACCCATCATGCACTCTGACCACCCATCATGCACTCTGACCACCCATCATGCACTCTGACCATCCATCATGCACTCTGACCGCCCATCATGCTCTCTGACCACCCATCATGCACTCTGACCACCCATCATGCACTCTGACCATCCATCATGCACTCTGACCACCCATCATCCACTCTGACCGCCCATCATCCACTCTGACCGTCCATCATGCACTCTGACCGCCCATCATCCACTCTGACCGCCCATCATCCACTCTGACCGTCCATCATGCACTCTGACCGCCCATCATCCACTCTGACCGTCCATCATCCACTCTGACCGCCCATCATCCACTCTGACCGCCCATCATGCACTCTGACCGCCCATCATCCACTCTGACCGCCCATCATCCACTCTGACCACCCATCATGCACTCTGACCGCCCATCATGCACTCTGACCGCCCATCATCCACTCTGACCATCCATCATGCACTCTGACCGCCCATCATCCACTCTGACCGCCCATCATCCACTCTGACCGTCCATCATGCACTCTGACCGTCCATCATGCACTCTGACCGACCATCATGCACTCTGACCGCCCATCATCCACTCTGACCGCCCATCATGCACTCTGACCATCCATCATGCTCTCTGACCACCCATCATGCTCTCTGAATACTCATCATGTGCTGCATGTGCAGATGGCCCAGGGATCAGCCCCCACCTTCCCAGACGGCCCCCCAGGGCCTTGCACGGGTCTTGGCACTCTTGTTGAAAAAACCTGGGCTCACCAGGCTCTAAACCGTGGATCTGAATGGACCCCCAGGAGAACTGATATTTATTTAGCATGTGGTGTGAGTCAGGTATGGCTATCAGGGTCTCTCGGTGGTATAGGCATCTCGGATGCATATTGAGGAACTAAGATTCAGAAAGGTTAAGTAACTCACCGAAGCCACACAGCTAGAAACTGGTATGACCTCAAGCTGCGGGGGAGTGAGGGGAAGTGGAAGCAGCTGAGGTTAGAGCGGGTGGTGTCAGGGGTAGCACTGACTTCCAGCTGTCCCCCCCAGCCTCTTTCCGGCCCCTCCCGCCCACAGCGTGCACACACTGTCATCCCTCTGCCCCTAGCACGCACGCAAGTTCGTGCTGCAGAGCACAGCTAGGCCAGGCATGTGGCAGGTTTGAGCTTCCTCTCGCAGGGGCCAGGGAGGGGCATCATGCCCTTAAAGGCCCCTCCCAACTCCTCCCTCCCCTCCCCCAATCTGCTGCTGTATCTGCCTCCCCAGCGTCAGCATCAAAGATTCATCAAAGCTGAAGCCTAGCAAAGTGTGTGCTTCACATCTCTAAATGTGCTTCTTCCCAATGAAAAATTCAGTGGAAAATGCAGGAAGTTAAGGGGGGGAACAGGTTCAGGAAGGATACAGGGAGGGAACGAAGAGAAAAGAGAGCTGCATCTGAGCTGTGGTTCCTCTGAGTCCACCCACACTTATCGAGCATCTGCCTCACTTAGGGCACTGGGCCCGGCACAGGGGTGGGACTGCCAGATCCAGCCGCGCAACAGTCGCCTCACATTCCTGAGTCCGGGATTTCTCACGTCCGAGCTGGGGGTTAGACACCCAGCCTTCTCATCTCCCAGTGTCCCGGGGAACACTCCTGTGATGAGGAGGAAGCAGACAACGCGTCCCAGAGAAAAGCCCACACAATGGGCCCAGGAATGACGAGAAGGAAGGGCCTTTTCCTGTGGGGACGCTGGGAGAGGAGCCACTGGGTCTCGGCCGTGAAGAGGAGCTCGGAGGCAAGCCAGCGGGGCAGGGCAGCCGCTGCAGGGCAGGCAGAGGGGCCGTGTGGCACAGGCCCGGCGGCAGGACCGAGCGCATGGGCCGCGGGAGGGGACGTCTGCTGTGGGGGAGGAGCTGGGGGAGGGAGTGGAAGGGGCAGGGGGTGGACTTCACAGTGAGGTAGCGAGAGACCGCAGGTCGCTGCACGGAAGGCCTTGTGTGGCAGGCAGGTGTGGTGAGGAGTCAGGAGGCTGCTCACCTCCACCCTTCGCTGGTTTTGTCACTTGAGATGAGTCACAGTTTCCCTCAAGCCTCAGTTTCCTCACCCGTAAAATGAGCACATCAGACCAAGGGATCTGCAAGTTCCTCTTTTGGTGCCTTTGTTCTGCACTTGTAGTTCTAAGAAGTTGGCTCTGTGGGCCGTGGGGCATCTCAGGAAGCTTAGACTGACAGGGCCTGCCCAGGGCTTCCCCACAGGGCACCCAACCCCACCCCGCACCCCCACTTCAAACCAGCCTCCTGTGCCCATGGACCGGGGAGCCTCAGGGTCTGCATGAGGGAGCCTTCGCCATGGCTTCACCCTCCTCCCGGGGAGGCAGGACTCAGCGCGGCCGCACCCCACCCCACAGGCCAGCCAGCAGCGCCCATACCCAGAGCCCCCGAGCAGGCCGCAGCCCTCACAACCCCGGTGTCGCAGGCTCGGGACTGGGACCCTGCAGGGCGAGCAGCCGCAGCCACACTGCACGCCACCCCCTGCACCCCGGCAGTCCGGGCAGATGCAACTTGAAGATAAGTCTCCACATCCTGGTCAGGCCTGGTGGCCTCAGCAGAAACTAGAGCAACGCTGTGAAACAGCAGGTCCCTGAGCAGCTGACACCTGAGCAGGGCTAGCAGGTCCCATCTGCTGTGACAAAACCTTTCCCCAGCCCCCAGTCCCCCATGGGACGGATGGGACTTTCTCAGCCCAGCTCTGGGGACAACACAAAGAAGTGGCTCCTGGCTTGGGCTCTGGGGTTAGTGCTGTGAGTTGAGATTCTCAGCTCTGCTCCTTACCAGATGGATGAGTTCTTTATCCTTTCTAAGCCTCAGATTGCTCCCACCTGCAAAATAGGAATGTCTCTTATAGGGTTATTGTAAAGAGTCAATGTGATCATGTCTTTAAGGGCTCATAAGACTGTAGAATTTGCTGCTGGGGCACCCTCAGTGGTTGGCAGCAAACCAGGTGGATCATCCAAGGTGAATCCTTAAAGGTGCGGCTGGCCCTGCCCAAGTTACCATGCTGTGTGCCTGGCTCCACAGCGCCCTCTTCTTGCCAAGCCTGGCCACTACCACTGTCAGTGAGGCCCAGAGACCTGAGCGCCCCCCAGTGGCCGCACCTCTGCTCTCCTGTCCCCAAGATCATGGCACCCACAGCACAGCCGCCACCGCACTATGGGGGCTTTTCCTGAACACAGCAGCATGTGGCCTCTTACCTGGCTAGGCAAAGACAAAGCAGCTCAGTCGCAATGCCTAGCAGGCGCGTGCAAGCTTACAGTCCTCCGAGTTAAAAGGGATTCAATTTCTACAGTGAGCATGTATTTATTAGCATGTTAGAAATGAGACAAGAGAATCAGTTTCAAAAAAACAAAGATGATGGGTGCTGAGCAGGGCGAGATGGGGCGAAGAAAGAGAAAAAAATTATATTTTCCACAAGCCACGTTGCAGGGGATGAAGTGGAGAATGGGAAAACTGCAGTTTCCAGAACAACTCCTGCCTACTTACTTTGTGTGAAAAATAAAGTTGACGCTCGAAAGCCCGGCTGGGACAGAGGACTGAAAACCGTGGCGGGCGGCAGCCCAGCGGGCTCCTGTGTGAGCAGGGGCTCCCAGGCAGGAAGGCACTGCACCCAGCAGGTGCTCTAAGGGTCCTCACCCCCCCCACCCCCTGCTCAGGAACCTTGGCTCCTTTGTCATTGGCTGCAGCTGGCTCAGGGCCCTCCCTATAGCAATGTCAGAAAGTGCCTTTAAATTCAGGGGTTGGAGCAACCCCCAGACGATCGAGGGAGAAGAGCTGCGCACTCCCTGTGGGATGAGAACTGGCCGATGCATGCTCTGCCCACGTGCTCGTGCAGCAGCCCACGTGCCTCCAGCCCTCCGGATCTCAAGGGTCATCTTCCCTTTAATACCCCAGTCTCAGCCGTCCAAACAGCCGTCTCCCGTGGCAGCAGGGAGGCCAGTGCTCCCTGGCGTCTCTGAGCCCCTCGTGGGCTGTGAGCGCGTTCGCATTGCTGCGTATTCCCCGTCCCCCAGCCGCCGGGTCCCAGGCCGCAGCTGCACTGCAGGGGTCCCCCCCTACTGTGTCACGGTTTGATCCTCCAGGCCACTGCACCCACCCGCCAGTGCTGTTCATCTCAGCCCCGAACACGAGCTGATGTCTCCACCCTCGGACCCGGCTGAGACTGAGCGGGTGTGCTAACGCATCTCCCTGAAGGCTCAGGAGCGACGGACGCACAGTGTGGAAATTAATTCACGGCTGCTGCCAGAAGTTGCTGGTCTTCAAGCTCGTATCCCAAACCTGGCCTCAGACCGTCTACGGGGCTCCCGGCAGGCTGCGCGTGGAGGGGAGCGGCTCCGTCCCCAGGAGCCACCGCACCTGACGGACACTCCTTCTGGCCCCGGAAGGAGCAGGAAAGCCCCCCCGCCCCGTGCAGCGTGGCCCTCTTCCCCGCTCCCAGGATATCCCTTTCCTTAGGAGAAATCCCAGGCCACCACCAGGTTCGGTCTGACCTCGAGGCGCAGACCTGACAATCCAAATGATCCCAGTTTTGGGGGTCGCCTATGGAGTGGGGCAGTCACCAGGCCCGTGCACGGTCACCCCCGTGAGGGGCAGGAGATGCGGCTTGCTCTCCTCTGCTGGCCTCAGTTCAGTCTTGGCTCCGGGTCTCCTTGAGGAAATTTGAGAAAGGAGAGTAAAAACGAGCCCGCGCACAGTGACTTCCCAGCATGGAGTATTGCAAACCCAGATTTGGGGGTGGCGGGCGCGTGCAGGCAGGACCCTAGCGCCTCAGGACCAGTCTCTGCTAGCGCCCAGGCCCTGGTGTGCTCTAACAGGACTCTCCGCCGGCTGCAGCCTCTGCCTCGGGAGCACTTCACTTGTTTCGCAGATTCCTCGAGTAAAACGGGGCAGGAACTTGCTGGCCTGACTAGTCCCACCAAATGGGCCCCAGACCAATCAGACAATGGGTTCTCATCTCCATCCCGGACGGCTTCCAATGTGTCCAGGCCCCAGGGGCAGTTTCCAGCCCCAACTTCATATTAAAACCCAGTCTCTATCAGACACTCCATTAAATACACGGAAAATGGAGAAACCCTTTGCCAAACGTAGCTAGGGAACACTGCTCCCGCCCAGACTCTCATTCCTCATCTGGCTCCTTCTCACCCGGGGTCCACTTCCGGGTCCCATTCCACCCACCCAGCCACCCATCCATCTCCTACCTAGCTATCTAGCTATCCATCTCTCACTCTGTGCCAGTCTTTGCTGGAATGGTCGCTGTTGTGCATCAGAGAACTCCCAGGCTCACCCTGCTGGCAGGTGGGACTTGACGTTGCAGTCTCGCCCGAGACTCCCCAGCACTGGCCAGCTCTGTTCCTGTCACTTCCACGGCCTCAGCCAATCCTGAGGATTCGGATGGTTTGCTTTCCCTTCTGAGTGTGCCTTCTGCACAATGCCTGCTGCTGCTTCTTTATTTGAGTTGCTTTATTCAATTTAGAATTTCTCATTTGAAAAATGCAGAAAAAGAAATACTACCGAGAAAAGAAAAGTGTCCTACTCCCTCTGAAACCCAGAATTAAACACTCCTTGGCATAACTGTTTCCAGGGTTTCTACTTTACAATAAACAAACAGAAGAAAAATCATGGTATAGGTTTTATTTTTAAAATATATGTTCATTATAAAGAACTTAAACAATGCAGAAAAGCACAGAGCAAAAGTTACCTATCACCCACAAGGACCATTATGAAGATTAGGGAAACATCGCTGCAGAGAGCCGTCTCTGCATTTACATGGACAGAAAGCCAAATAATTGAACACGTGTAGAGAGAAAATCAGAAATACTTTAATAAAAATGGAATGCTACTACATATGCTAGTGCAATAAAAAGTATTAAATTTAATTTTATATGAATTTATCAGAAGGAACTGAAATGAAACTGAAGAAATTGTTAAATTTTAAGTGTTTCTTTACCTTAAAAAATATTTTTAAAACATCATGGTAAGGTTAACTAAAAAGATTATGAAAAGCATTATATGTTATAATCATTTTGTATCATAAGCAGTGTCAGTTGATCCTCCACTCTATATGAAGACATTGCTATTTTCACACCTGCTTTTATATTTCTATTTTTATTAATTATATTCTGTTAATGAGGTTTAAAATACTCATGTTTCATAACTACATCTCTCATAGTTGCTGGAATTTTATTTTCAAGTGGATTCTATGGGTACCATCAGTCAGTCCTGCTTAGTTCTAGAATTCTTTGCTTTCATAGTCATTGTTTGGCTGATGTCCTTATCGAGTGGCGCCCCACCTAGGTGGGTGACGGGCTGTGGGTCCTCCTGTGTCTGAGAATGTGCCTGCCCCGTCTTCACAGGTGGATCATCGCGTGCCTGAGCATGACACCCTTGGGTGACCCTCCGTTCCCCCTCACCCCAAGCTTTGGAGACATTATCGTATGGTCTTTGGGAATCGATGATTGCTATGGAGAAAGCCTTAGGTCAGCCTGATTGTCCCCCACAACCCTTGTAGGTGATTTGCTTTGCTTCCTTGATAGCTGAAGATGTCTTTTTTCTTTATCCTGGAAGTGTAATGGCCTACCTAGGCTCTGTTCCACAACCAGTATTTACAATCACAGTTCCCTGGAACACGCAGACACTTTTGATCTGCAGGATTACTTCTTTCTTCATTTCAGGGAAGCTGTCTGGTCCATCTTTGAGTACATCTTCTTTATCCTTGCTGGGTTCCTGCGTTCAAGCAATGCCTGTTACCCTCGTGCTACAGCATGTCCGTCTCCTTCCTAATGTCTGCAGCCTGGTCTTCTCACCTACCGAGCTCTCCTCCACGTCAGTAATTTCAATTTCACCTGTGGTCAACTGTGTTGATTCCTACTCAGCCTTTTCTAATGTATTTAGCACACGTGAACGTTGGGTTCTCAGTGCACGTGTTTAGCTCTGCAGTCTCTACCCCGATCTGTTATTTGCTCTCATTACACGGAGCTGGAATCCGGGCACTTGTGAAGTTGTCTATGAAGCAGTAGTGAAGAATCTCTTCCTGTGCCACCAGTATCTTCTCTTCCGGGTTAGCTACTTCCTTCCGGCTATGGCGTGTTTGTGCAGTTGCCCTGTGCTACCTGTTTATTTTTCTTTTGTCTGAACAGTCTTCCTTCCGATCACTGACGTAGGGAGGGCGCTTCTCCGCTCCTCATCACTCTGAGGTCAGACTGTTCTGGCTTTGAGCTGCTGGCTGAGGCCGGGGGAGTTCATTCCTGTCCCCGTTCCTTCATCCCAGGGCTGGGGGCTGGGTGCAGGGTGGGGACAGGCTCCATCAGCTAAGGACTCCTTGCTGCAATACCTGGGCTCTGCTTTCCCTTCCGAAGTTTGTTAAATAAATGCCCTGCCCCGGGGTTCACTCCGCTGGCTTTGAGGGTGTATTTCATCGCCATGTCCCAGGCCGAGAATCTGCCCCAATTCAGAATGTGGCCCAAAGCCTTCATTTCTGTTAGAAAGGCCACCCCGTTACTCACCTCACCCCTTTCCATGCCCCTGCAGTCTTCCCACTACCCCTAGGCGGAAGAGGACAGGAATGCAGCCCCTGTTGTTCTGCATTTCTCCAGATTTGAGAATCTCGTTGGAAAAAAAAAAAAACTCTAGATTTTTATCTACATAATGAGGAGCCTGGCTGTGCTACCATCATCCTACTCCAGAATCTTTTATTCTGTTCCTTAACCGTCAGTGCTAACATTTATAGCACTAAAGATGCTTTTTCCTTGTGTGGTCACTGTCAATGATCATTTGTTTATTGGTTTACAATTTTTTTATTCATTTTCTTAAGTATTTCCAGATAATAATTCTGAGATTTGGTTTCTATTTCTCACATTTCCTGTAATAGGTTTTTGAACCTCGATTAATTTTAACAATAATAATTAACATTTATTGAGTGCTTGCCATGTTTCAGGACTGGACTAAGGCCTTCAATATTCATTGCCTCACCAAATTTAACAAGTAGTGCTTTAAGGAAAGTATTATTAATTAGTCCCATTTTACACATGATCTTAGCCAAACGGTCGAGAAGTGATAATTACTCCCATTTTAAAGATGAGAAAACTAAAACTTTCACCAGCTAGTAGGTAAAGCCTGGACTAGACACCAACATATTTTTCGAACTTCCACTGCTTTGCCTACATAAGGGTGGAAAGAGATTTTGCAGACAACCTGGGCTTTTACACAGGCAAAAGAACAACTGGTTGTGTCGGCTGACTGTACCTGTAGTGATACCCACCTCCTTCCTGAGCAACAGGAGAGCCAGGGATTTCCTGACACTTCCTGTGTCACATTAAACAATGTCCTCCGGGAAGCAGCAGTGGGCGTTCGCTGGCTTATGGAGTCCCCATCGTCCTCGTGCCGGCTCCGTGTCTGTCTCCTACACCTCAGTTTTCCAGCGGGAATTCAAAACCTTAGAAGCACAACTATAGCACAGCTTTGCCCGGAGAACAGCTCTAGGATCTAGTAGGGCAGTGGCTGGCTTGGAGTCCGGAAGCCCACACCTGGGGTCTACCTCCCAGCAGCCCCCACGTCTAGCCCAGAGTTGCCCAGACTTTTCCGTGAAAATAAGTCTCGGATGGAAACGGAAACATACTTTCACGGGCTGGGTATGACCAAAGGCGCCTTCTAATTGTGAAAGCCCTACAGATTCTCATCTAAAAAATTCATGGCATTTAACTTTCTGCCATGTCTGGTTTAATAGTGAAAACCTTCTAGAAAAATGCACCTTCCAGGGACACATACTATGCTAATCCTGTCCCTTGGCACTTTGCTTTTTGAGAGAGAGTGAAAATAAGTATCCCCCTTCTCTCTGGGCCCAATGTGGCTTTTATTTCACGACTTTTTTGATAGAGACATGGGAGCACAAAAATATTTCTGTGCAAATGAGGAGTAAAAGAAACAATCGCTTAGGGGCTGCGGTGGATTGGAGAGCACATGTCCTGGCTAGCCTGGGCTCCTCCACCAATTTGGACCAATCATTGCCTCATGGGAAATGTGCAGGACCAATATTGCTAAATCTTCCAGTTTTCAAGAGAAGACAAAACATGAGTTTTAAATGTTGTTTTCATAAGTGGGCAATGAATTCGACAATTTTAAAATGTACTGAACCCTCAAAAAAAAGGTGGGACTGATCCAACTCCCAGTCACCAAGCTGGCAACCCTGTGACAAATGCTCAGGGAAGCAAATTCCTGTTGCTGCTGTTGCTGCTGGTCACACAGGTTGTGCGTTTGTTGTGTCTGTGGATACTCTCACCTGGCAGGTAATGTGGCATCATTCGGCAGCTCAGATTTCCGCCTTGGGTACACTCCATGCTGTCCTATGGTTCCCACTCTCTGGTCCCTGGCCCCATATGGTCTTCCTGAAGGCTGGACTGTCTCGGCCTCCCTCAGAGAACTGGAGTGGGCTCAGGCTGGAAGCGGCAGCAGGACAGGTGGGAGCCACCAAGGCCAAGAGCCGCAGAGGCCCCATTGCTCCAATGGCGGGGGTGCTCCTGCCAAAGGGAGTTTGGGGAGTGCCTGGAGGACTTCCCACTCTCGCTAGTCTTCTCTCGGGCACAGACTTCTCCACCTGTAACTTGGAAAAGAGGTGGTGCCATCCACAACTGAAGCAGCAAAATCAGTCTGTCTGTCTTGAGAGCTATAATGCCAAATCCCTAGCCATGTGCCTGAAAAACATACTGAGCCCCAACTTTCCTGTGGTGTGCACGTGTGCACAAGCCCATACCCACAAAGACACACTCGGGGATACTTAAGCATGTGCACACAAGTACTCACAAATGCACGAGCACACCCAGACTCCCACCCAGGCACCTCCACCGTGCCCACTCCGGCTGCCCCATCATGCACACCCACAAGGCATGCAGGTGTGCTGGAAAGCCCAGCGTAAACCACTGCTCTAACTGGGAACTAGCTTCACCTGCACACCCCGTGCCCTCTGACCCCTGTGCAGGAAGTCTGCCCCGGCAGGACACAGACAGCTGGGCTGATAACTCCAAGTCCACAGGGGGTGGGTTTGGGGGTGACAGAGAGAGGCAGAGAAGAGGTGACAGAACAGAGTAAGACGTGGAAACGCACGCACGTCCCCCATTCCTGGGTAGGCACCCCCCCCAGCTTCTCTCCAACAGGCTTCTCCCTCCCCCCTGGCTCGCCAGGGACTTCCCTCCAGCCAGTCTCTCCCCTTCCCCCAGGCCCCAACTGGCCCCTAGACCAGTCCTTTCTAAGCTGAGTGTCGTGCACTGAGTGGGGCTTCCTTCAGCTGGCCCCTCGGTCTGAGCACTTGCACCCAAGCATAGAGGGTGTCATCTGCAAGGGCCTGGAATCAGCGCACTTGACTCACCACCTCCTCCCCCTCAGAGGCTCCAGGAGGAAACAGGCTCCCTGCCCATCGGCCACTGCAGACGCCCACGCGCTCTGAGGGTCGGGGATTCCCCTGAGATGACGACCGCCAGCCACAGGCCGCTGGACCACCACGCGTCTCCACCACTGGCGGGCAGAACAGGGGCAGGCGCTGCGGAGCACCAGGGGCGGCCCTCGCTGGGGAGCTCTGCCTTGCCCCGCTCGCCAGCCTCGGCTCCTGCTGGACGGGCCAGCCTGGCTGGACACGGCCAGCTGCCTGCTGCAAACGTGTCTGCGTGCCATCAGCCCAGAGCACACCGGGTTCTCGTGCCTCCTCCCTGCCTCCTGGGAGATGGTCGCCACACCCAGAGCAGCCGAAAAAGCCGGCTGCCAGGAAGGGCCCTGCAACCCCAAGGCCTCTGCAGTTACTCATGGGCTCCTCCAGACGCCTCCGACTCCAGGAGTTCGTGACCACGCCCTCCAGCACTAAGTCACGTCAGTCACTTCTACTCCCTGAGCAGCTAGTATGTGCTCTGCAGGGTGAAGTGCTGTGAATTTATTATCTTTAATTGGCTCAACAACCCCACATAATAGGCGTTTTCATGCCCGTTTGCTGCATAGAAAACTGAGGTTACAAGGCTCGCTCTTAGCCAGTAAAGGGAGCATGTGACATCTCGACAGAGCTGAGCTGCCCGATGCAAGTCTTCTCTCTCCAGAGGGGATCCTAACCCCAGCAGGGTTGACGTGGGGCTTTTCCGTTTGCGTCTGAGCAGTGGACAGGGTCACGCTTGCACACCTACCCCGTTCTGTCCCTTAGGGTGAGATCTTCCCACGAGGCCCTCTGGTCTGCGTGACACAGGTCTCTCATGACCGGAGCCCACAGCCCTGCAGGTCAATCGTCTTCCTGTGGCCCCAGCCACAGCAGATGAGGTCCTTTCCCTTCCAGTTCCCGCCCATGCCCCGTAGGGGGTGCCTCTGTCCCCTGTCAGTCACCATGGACTCCTAACCACACCTCTACACCACTGAGCACTGCGCTGGTGCCATGGAGGCCACACGTGAGTGGCCCACACGGCAGGATTGCAGAGAACACGCGCTCACACGCGCTGCGAGGAGCTGAACACGAGAGGCAGCGGCTGCGGGTCTGTGCTCAGAGCCACCTGCACAGTACGGGGAGAGAGAAACACAGAAGGAGATAAAACTTAGTAGCGGTGGGGGCTTACCTGGGAGGGCTTCAAGGAGGAGGCGAAATTAGACCTGAGCACGAGAAGTTCCATGAGTCTCAGTTTGTGGAGAAAAGTGAAAGGAGAACCGGGCAGTGGAGCTCTCAATATGCTCGAAGCTGCATCTTCTGGTTAGAGGAGGGGCAGAGAAGGTGACGCCAGGCCGCCCAGAGGAAGGCCAGGCTTGCCGCCAGGGCTCCTCCCTCCTCTGCTTGTCCTGGTTCTCCTCAGCCCTGCCCAGCACCAGCCACTAAGGCACAGTGGAGTGGGCACCAGTGGAGTGGCTGCCCCAGGACTCCTGTTCCCTGGGCACGGCCCTGATGGGTATAGGGCTGGGCCCCCAGGATCAGGAGGGCGCCCCAAGCCTGTGGGCAAGGGCCTCACACACACCCCGATATGGGCCAATCAGACTATCTCCCTTGGTGGAGTAAAAGGGAACTGGGAGACCCAGGTGTCCAGGGAACAATGGGGCATGTTAGAGGCAAGGAACCTTAAAGACCCTCAACTCCCCTATGACTTGTCCTACACACGGACTTCGCCCTGGAAAATTCCAGCTATAGCTCCGAGAAGAATGCATCCCATGACGTGCTGACCACGGGATGCTCCAGGGAGTGCTGACTGCAATTGTTCCCGACCACCTGCCAGGTTGGAGATGAGTAAGCAGTCAAAAACAGGATACCAATAAGACGCTGATTGAGGCTGATTAACCCAGACCCAAGCCTCATCGTCGCCCCACTCTATTTTTTTGTTTCTACTTCCTTGTTTCTGTATGCTTATAAAACCTACTAAGAATCTAAGTAAAGCAGACCTTGACAACCCTTTGCTTGGTCTCGTTCCTTACTCTCGCCCATCTCTTTCAGGCACGGTCCCCCTTGACCCCCGCGAGTAAGAGAAGGTCCCGCGGGCCGGGACAAGTGGCGCCCAACGTGGGGCCCGAGGTACGGACCTTTGTCGGATGATGCCGCGGAGCGCTCTTCGGCTGAAGGAAACCCTACAGAGACCCTCGTTCTGCCGCTCACAGAGTAGACGGTCTGGTGAGTAAATTTTTACATTGTCACCCCATCGAGATGGGCCATTCATTGTCTAAAGAGACCGTTTTTATTAAGGATCTCAAGGCCTCACTCAGAGAGAGAGGAATTAGAGTTAAGAAAAAGGATCTAGTAAAGTTTTTTGTGTTCATTGATCTTACTTGTCCTAGGTTTATTGTTAGTGGACCTGAGATTCACCCACACAAATGGCAGAAGGTAGGCAGAGATTTAAACAATTTACTTCTGAATCAAGGCCCAGATGCCGTCCCTGTATATGTTTTCTCGTACTGGGGACTAATCAGAGATATTGTTGAAGGGGCAGATTCAGACCCCAATAAGAAGCAGCTACTCTCCGTAGCGGAATTTTGCCTCCGACCCGTGTCGCGGTCCGGTTCAAGAGCGTCTTTAGAGGTGGCCGAAGGGTCGACTCCCCCTAATGATCCTGAGAGACCAACATGCCCTTCCCCTTGCCCCTCGGTTTGTATTAATATGCCCCCTCAGGACCCCGAGGCTGAGCTCCAGACATCTAGGGACGAGCCCCCGATTAGTAGGCCAGACACCAAGACCCTCTACCCTCCCTTACCCGAGGGTACAGCCCCTCATGCATTTAATTACCCGGTATTCAAGAAACAACCCCGCCAAGAGTCCCTCGACCCCGCCGAAGAGGCAACCCTCGGAGAGGAAGCGGCCCGATATCACGATCCCAAATGGCCTCCTCCTTACGTGCCCCAGATTTGCACACCTTCGTTAATGCCTCCCCTTACAATGCCCTTACTTTTGCGTGCCAAAGAAGACTTAAGTCAAAGGGTTACGCGATTAAAGGATGTCTTACAACTTCAAAAAGAGTTTGCCCAGCTTTCCAAAGACTTGTCCTCCCTCCAAGATACGCTTAAAGATTCGGTCTTCATTAGTCACCCACGTCATGAGACCGCCCAGTCATACGCCACCTTAAATAAAAAATCCTTAAAGTCCTCCCATAAAGCCCTAGCATTCCCGGTAGTTACCAGGTCTAATAGGCGAGGAGACCTTGCCGCCCCTTCTTCTAGCCAGTCCCCGCCCCAAGATTCAGATAATGAGGATACAGAAGACAGAGAAAGGGAAAGTGAAGGTGATGACCCCCCGGAGGAGGCAGTCCCGGGGCCCACTGCAGAGCCCACTGAGTTCTGCAGACTAAAACTTAAGACTTTGAAAGAATTAAATTCTGCTGTTAGGACGTATGGGCCCAATGCACCCTTTACCTACTCCCTCCTAGAGGCGGCCTCAGGGGGTGGCTACCTGCTCCCCGGAGAATGGGTCAAACTAGTACAGGCGGTCCTTTCTCGCGGGAAGTTCCTCTCTTGGAAGGCCGACTTTCTCGACCGCTGTCAGACCACGGCTGCTAATAATTTAAAAAACCCCAGTTCTGCATCTTGGACCCTTGAAAAACTTAGCGGACAAGGGAAGTTTGCCACTGAACAGCGCCAAAGGGGACTCCCGATTGGGCTTCTGTCTCAGACCGCCGCAGCCGCCTTCGGCTCTTGGCGTACACTTCCCTCTACGGGATCTGTCCTTACTCCCCTGACAAAAATCACCCAGGGAGCTGAAGAGGGTTTCAGTGAATTTGTGGGCAGGCTTTTAGAGTCTGCTGAACGAGCCCTCAGACACGAAGAGGAGAATAATAGGCTTATTAAACAATTAGCCTATGAAAATGCCAACAGCACCTGTAGGGCCATCCTCAGGGGCAAACTCAAAAATAAAGACCTTAATGACATGATTAGAATGTGTAATGATGCTGACCCCTTCGCCCATAAGGTGTCGCAGGCCATGCAGCTTGCGGTTGGGGCTGCCATTCAAGGGACCGCAGCACAGAGAGGCTGTTTTAAGTGGGGTCAGCCAGGGCACTTTGCGAGACAGTGTCCCTTAGCCACCTCCTCTGCTGCCCCTAACTTCAGTGGACCACCAGGCAGGCCAACTCGGCCCCCCTCCCTCTGTCCTCGCTGCAAGAGGGGATACCATTGGGCTAGTGAGTGCCGCTCAAAGACCGATGCCCTTGGAAATCCCTTGCCCCCCCTTTCCGGAAACGGCCTGAGGGGCCAGCCCCGGGCCCCTCGCCCTATTCAATTTCAGTCGGCCTCGGGGAACAGCCAACAAGAGGATCCCCAGCCCCTAGACTCCTCCGAGCGACCACAGGGAGCGCAGGAGTGGACTCGTGTGCCTCCTCCGACACAATATTAAGACCTGAGGATGGTGTTCAGATTCTGACCACTGGCTCCTTTGGACCCCCCCCCCCCCCCCCCGGCTAACATGTTCTTTTTTATTCTGGGCCGAGCCTCCTCCACTCTTGCAGGGCTCATAGTCCACCCCTCCATAGTAGATAGTGACTTCACTGGGGAAATTAACATCTTAGCCAGTGCGCTTACCGGCCCTGTGTGTGTCTCTAAGGGGCAGTGCTTAGCTCAGGCGTTACCCTTGCCCCTTAATACATCCTTCCCAGTCATCGCCTCTAACCGAGGTGCTTCCTGCCCTGGCTCCTCTGATCTCTATTGGGTCCAAGCTATCACCAAAGAACGGCCCACCCTGAGGCTAAAATTAGATGGTAAACTTTTTGAAGGCCTTCTTGATTCAGGCGCCCATTCCACGGTTATTGCCCAAGACGACTGGCCCGATTCATGGCCACTGCAGCCCTCCCTTACCCACTTACAGGGTATAGGACAGTCTAGAGATACTCTCCAGAGCTCAAAAATTTTGACATGGGAAGACTCTGAGGGAAACAGAGGTACTACTCAACCCTTTTTTAGTCCCAAACCTACCCGTTAACTTATGGGGGCGTGATATCCTTGCACAAATGAATGTCATTATGTGCAGCCCCAATGAAGTTGTAGCCAGCCAAATGCTTAAACAGGGATTCCTCCCAGGACAGGGTTTAGGCAAAGAGGGTCAGGGACTAAGAGCACCCCTAACCACCCTCCCTAAGTCAGACAGATCAGGACTAGGGTTCAAAGACCATTTTTCGTAAGGGCCATTGATCCCCCTGCACTTCAGGCAGATAATATCACTTGGAAGAGTGACTCACCTGTCTGGATCGATCAGTGACCCCTCCCATCTAACAAGCTAGCCGCAGCTACAGCGTTAATGCAGGAACAATTAGCTGCCGGACACATAGAGCCCTCTACTTCACCATGGAACACCCCTATTTTCGTCATCCAATAAAGGACTGGCAAGTGGCAGCTGCTACAAGACTTACGGGCTGTTAACCAAACAATGGTTCCCATGGGGGCACTCCAGCCTGGTTTGCCTTCGCCCGTAGCTATCCCCAAAGGCTACTATAAGATAGTCATTGACCTGAAAGACTGCTTCCTCTTCATACCCTTGCACCCGGATGACTGCAAATGCTTCGCGTTCAGTCTCCCGGTAGTAAACTGTATAGGACCCTCCCCGCGCTTCAATGGCAAGTATTGCCTCAAGGCATGGCCAACAGCCCTACCCTTTGCCAAAAATATGTAGCTCAGACAATTGATTCTTTTAGAATTCAACATCCTCTGCTATATATAATTCATTATATCTATGACATTCTTTTTGCCGGGGCCGACGAGGCAACCTTACTTCAAGTTACCATGCAGGTTGTCTCGGCCTTACAAGCTCGAGGCCTCCGCCTGTCCCCTGAAAAAATTCAGGTCTGCCCCCCTCACCTGTTTCTAGGCTTTGAATTGTTCCCCAATAAGGTCCTCTCCCAAAAGGTGCAAATCAGAAAAGACTCTCTTCAATGCCTTAATGATTTTCAGCGCCTTCTAGGCGACATTAATTGGCTTCGCCCATATTTAAAACTCACCGCAGGACAGTTAAAACCCCTATTTGACATCCTGCAGGGAGATGCCAATCCAACCTCTTCACGCTCCCTAACTAAAGAAGGGCAGCAAGTGCTTGATTTGGTCGAGCGGGCCATAAATGCCCAGGCCATTGGCTACTTCTCCCCCGACTCCCCCTTGTACTTCATTGTCCTCCCTACCCTCCTCCCCAGCTGTGTCCCCTTTTCCGTTTAGCACCTCCCTATACCAACCTACCCTGCCCGAGGGGCCCCCCTCCTCTGCAGAACTAATTCTCACCCTAGTCAACGCCTCTGTCAGGACCATCCGAGAGGCCAACAATTCAGAATATCAGGAGTGTTGGGTATGCTACTCCCCCCGGCCCCCCTTCTATGAGGGTGTCGCTACATTTGGTAAACTATTATTTACTAATGACACCAGCAAACTCAGATGGGGCCTGGAGACCCATGATGGCCTGACACTCAGCCAAGTCACAGGCCTAGGCCTTTGCCTTCTTAGCCCAAGAATGCTTCCCCCCGCACCCTTAGAAAAAATATGTAATCAGTCAATTACTGTCGACTCCACCTTTCAGTATATTCAGGCATCTAACACCTCTTATTTTGCTTGTTCTTCCGGTCTTACCCCGTATGTAGTCACTGCAATGTTTCTTGAGCATACAGAATATTGTGTATTAGTTATGCTTTTCCCCAGACTCACTGTACATCCTGCTGACGAATTGCTCAAATTTTGGGAGCGCGGCACCACAATGCCCCGGGAAAAAAGGGAGCCCATCACGGCCATAACACTCGCAGTTGTTCTAGGCCTTGGTGCCGCAGGGGCTGGAACAGGCATAGCCTCTCTGGTCACCTCCAACCAGCAGTACCTGCAGCTCTCTGCTGCCATCGATAACGATCTCCGAGAGCTACAGCAGGGCCTAAAATATCTCAAAGAATCCCTCGCTTCACTTTCTGAGGTAGTGTTGCAAAATAGAAGAGGTCTAGACTTAGTGTTCCTCCAAGAGGGAGGTTTGTGCGCAGCACTTAAAAAAGAATGTTGCTTTTACGCAGACAAAACAGGTCTGGTAGAAGATAGCATTGAAAGAGTCAGACAAAGCCTAGAAGATAGAAAAAAACAGAGAGAACAGAGTGAAGCATGGTATCAAAATTAGTTTTCCACATACCCCTGGCTATCCACATTGCTTCCCAGTGTCTTAGGGCCGCTTGTAGGCTTTCTGTTGCTCCTCACCTTTGGACCTTGGGCTTTCAAAAAACTAACTAATTTTGTCAAGTCACAGGTAGACGCAGCCACACAAAAATCGGTCTCTGTGTTTTACCAACGGCTAGAACAAAGAGGCTCCAGAGAAGACCTCCGTGGAGAGTCTCCCCATTCAGCCACAGAGGGTCTAAATTCCTCAGACCTTGCCTCAGACAGGGAACGCAGTTGGTTCCAAAGGCTGTGGAGACGCCCATGACGGGATTATCGCGATGCCGTGTACCAGGTGCACACCCCGCTAGCTGTGAGGTAACTCCATGACGGGAATATTGTAGGTCCATGCCCGGGGGCACACTTCATAATCAAAAGTGCCGGAGCTAGATGCCACCTACATAGCCTAAGACAGAGGCCTCACCTTCACATTAATCGCCAGATCTTATATTTGGGGTGCTGGTCGCAGAAGCACATTGTGTAGCCTAAGACAGGCTCTCCACCAACTTATATAAACCTCCCTCATATTAGTAAAGAGAGGGGGAGATGTTAGAGGCAAGGACCCTCAAAGACCCTCAACTCCCCTATGACTCGTCCTACGCACGGACTTCGCCCTGGAAAATTCCAGCTATAGCTCCGAGAAGAATGCATCCCATGACGTGCTGACCAGGGAGTGCTGACTGCAATTGTTCCCGACCACCTGCCAGGTTGGAGTTGAGTAAGCAGTCAAAAACAGGATACCGATAAGACGCTGATTGGGGCTGATTAACCCAGACCCAAGCCTCATCGTCGCCCCACTCTATTTTTTTGTTTCTACTTCCTTGTTTCTGTATGCTTATAAAACCTACTAAGAATCTAAGTAAAGCAGACCTTGTCAACCCTTTGCTTGGTCTCGTTCCTTTCTCTCGCTCATCTCTTTCAGGCAAGGTCCCCCTTGACCCCCGCGAGTAACAGAAGGTCCCGTGGGCCGGGACAGGGGCAGAGTGAAATCTTAACAGCTGGAGGCCGTAGGGGCCCAGAACAGCCTAGTCTCTTCCGTCCTCAAGGAAACTCTCCTTTGATTTCTAGTATGCCCCAGGAGTCTTCACCAAAGTTGCTTACTTTAGTTGAGTCCCCCAGGATTGGTTTCTATTACTTGCAATAAAAATACATACCTTTGCTGACACCGAAGGGAAGTGGGCAGTTTTCCCACCGAGGGCCCACATGTACTAGGAAATTAACCATGCCATCTCCCTTCAGCCTCCCACTGACCGCATGGGCACTGGTGTTATCATTCCTATTTTGTAGATGAGGAAACTGAGGCCAGCCTCCCGCGGCCAGGTGTGACGTGTCCGAGTGCGCCCAGGCAGGAAGAAATGGAGCTGACAGCCTGACCCTGGTCTGTCAAATTGCAAAGGCTGTTCTTGTTCCACTCTTCGACCTTCCTCGTGTCCCCCCACATCCCATAGGCCCAGACCTACTACTCATATTATCTTGGGGCCAAACCCAGTTCCCTTTGGACAAACCAACATCATAATTTATTATTGTTGTTATTATTGTAAAATACACATAAAATAAAATTTACCATAAGTGATGCTGAATGCATTCACAATGTCATGCAACCATCACCACTATCTAGTTCCAGAACACTTTCATCACCCCTAAAGGAAACCCACACCCAGGAAGCAGACAGCCCGTACTACTCTCTGCCCCGACTCCCAGCAACCATTAATCTACTTTCTGCCCGTATGGATTTGCTGACTCTGGGCATTTCATATAAATGGAATCATACTATATGTGGACTTTTGTGCCTGGCTTCTTTCACTTGGAATGATGTTTTAAGGTTCATCCATGTTGCGGTGTGTATCAGTACTTCATTCCTTTTTGAGGTTGAATACCATTCTGCTGTGTGGACATACTATTTTGTTTATCCACTCATCAGACGACGGACATTGGGTTGTTTCCAACTTTTGGCTGTTGTGAATAATTCTGCTATTAACATGCACGTACAGGGTTTTTTGAAAACCTGTTTTCAGTTCTTTCCAGGGATATACCAGGAGTAGAGTTACTGGGTCATGTGGCACTTCTCTGTTTGACTTAATGAGAAAGAAAATAGCTTAATGTCTTTCTTCTCTTGAAAATTTCCACACTGTTCTCCCAACATTAAGACACTGTAGCAAAGACAAAGAAATACCATGCTCGGGAGACAAGAAAGAAATACCATGCTCGGGAGACTCTCCTTATAAAATTTTGGAAACCAAACAGGCAGTTCTCACCGCCGGATGAAGGTTTCTGCGGTACAGGCACAGCCCTGGACACTTTACACAACTTGTGTTGAGCTGCCCAGAACCTCCAGGAGCAGAGTCCACTGTCCCCCACCCTCCCAGGGGACCGGGGAGGGGCTGCAAGGGGTGCTCTGGCCGGGAACACACAGCCTCAGTGTTAATGTCTGTTAATGTCCCTCATGCCTCCCCAGCAGCATGGGGAGGAGGGGATTGTGGGTAACTGCAAATTTGCATTTCAATTCCCAAATACAAATTAAATCCAAAGTTGTCATCAAGGAAAAGATGAAGATGAGGATCAAAGTGATTCCACACTCCTGGAAAAGAAGAGATTAAAGAAAGTGAATTGAACACAATTTTAAAGAGGTTTTAAAAGGTGTTAATGCAGGCTAATGCAGTTAATGAAGGTTAAAAAAAATAAGTGACTGCTCAATTAGCATCTTCAGCTAAAAGAAGAGGAGCTTTTTGCACCTTTCCTCATATCAAAGCCTGGATTCTTCCCCTTCTGAAAAGACAGCCTCGATTATTTTAAGAGGAAAAAGAGATTAAAAATAGATTTATGATAATTGCTTCACCCATAATAGTAACAATTTATTTCTCTGTTCCCCAAACTCAGCCTCGCAGCATTTGGTCTTTGAACCAAGGTAGTGGTTGGGGGCACTGAGCTTTGTCAAACAACAATTGAGATCAAAGGTCCAACTTTCTGTGGGCTCTCCTCTTCTCTTGACTTGGGGGAGAGAAAAGGGACCCCGGCTGGATCCAGAGAGTGCTGGTTTGGATTTTTTCCTCCAGTTTTCACTGCTGTGTGGAGAATACACAAAACAAACCGGACCAAGCAATCAGCCCTCCAGCATCACTGGTGTCAGGGACTCTGCGTGGCGTTTTCCAGGGGAGGCGAGGACAGGTGTGGCCATGGACAGTCTCCTGGCCAGTCCTCCCGAGACAAAATCGAGGCTGAGGAAGAACAAGGCAGCAGACACCCCAGCTGGTTGGGCTTCTGGTTGGGGAGGGATGTGCGGGCGAGGTGACCAGCAGTCTCAGGGCGTAGGGCTGAAACCAGATGCTGGTAACAAGGGCAGTGAGCGAGGGAGGTGGAGCCCTGGGTCTGAGTGGCAACAGGTGGCAGGGGCTTGTCAGACACGGTCGAGCCGGGGCTGTGCCAGGCAGTGTCCCAGCAGACAGCGGCACCAGAGCTGGTAGGATGCTGGGATCCCGGAAGACAGCTTAGAGGAGCAGGCGGCGGGCACAGGCAGAAGGGCCCTGCAGGGCGGCCTCGGAGGAGCGCAGGACTGAGCCGGCTGGGAGGCACAGGGAGCAGACAGTGTGCTGTGCTTCACCACCTTTGTCGTCACCCTCATCACAGCAGCGCAGCCAGCATGACTTACTGAGCACGTCTCACGTCCAGACAGCGTTCCACGCACTTCACAAATATCTCGTGTTATCCTCGCAGCAACCTGATGAGGCTGGAACTATTACTCTTCCCATTTTACAGAGGAGAAGCTGAGGCTCAGAGAGATGAGTTAATCAGCCTCAGTCACACAGAGAGGAGCCAGGGGCATGTTTCAGGCCACCGATTTCCATCGCTCTGCGTCCAGGCCCTCGGGCAGGGCAGGCTCCGGGTTACTGTGGAGGGCGCCTTCAAGAACGCCCCCACCCACCATCAGCTAGGGAGAGGCGGGTGGTGGCCCGGAGCCTGCAGCCAAGGGGACAAGCCTTCACCTGTGGAGCCCGGGGGAAGCGGGGCAGGTTTGAGAGGTGTGGAGGCAGAGCCCCCCAGGGCCCCTTCACTCGTGCTCACAGCTTTCGCCCACAGGAGCTACCTGTGGGGACGCCGGGAAGGGCCGAGGGGCGCAGGCAGGGGGAGTATAATTTAGCAGCATGTGCTCAGTACACGCTTACTGGGCAGGTACCCAGGTGACTCCACGTGTGTCCCTCCACTCAACGCACAGTCCTTGCATGTCAACAAAACACAGTGCCTGTCCTCAAAGAACTCTCAGAAGGGACTCTGAAGCAGACAGGGTAACACTGACACCACGCTGGGACACGTGGGATGGCGGAGGGGGCCACAGAGTCTTCGCTGAAGCACAGAAACAGAGCAGCAAGCCCAGCCGGGGAGGGGCATTCAGGGCAGACTGCCTGAAGGAGGCAGCGATGGGGCAATGTTCATGGTGGGACTCACTGCAGGACCCTCAGCACCACGCACAGGCTGCAGATCTAACTAGCTGCTGGTGCAACTCCAGCGCCTTAAATGCCAAGAGAGCTTCCAGGGCCGGGCTGTCCGCTGGGGTAAGGGACCTGTGCTAACTCCCGCCACAAAACATCATCCCGTGACGCCAGAGACGCGGGCATGCACTGGGAGCAAGCTCTTCCGGCTGAGGCGTCTGCCTGCACGATGTACTTATTTCAGGTGGTAAAACCCCCTGGGTCCCGGGCAGCCGTAGGGAGCAGGCGCACGGATCCCTGCCCTCTTAGACCTCGTCACCCACGAAGTCCAAGCCACCCCTTTACTTAGTGTCTTGGGTGGGACTCAAAAATTTGGGTGAATAATCTTAGGTTGAAAAGAGGAAAATTTTCAGAAGGGACCAGATGTGTGGGGTGGTTGGCTTTGACCTCTCAGTAAGAACAGCTCGCCTTGGAGAGCCAGTTCAACTGTCAGCCTCTGAAACGACAGAGAGGTGCTGAGGACTGGCCGTACCCGCAGGGCCCCAGGGGCTGAATTAGGGCAGTTGTTCTCAAGTGTAATTCTTGGGCCGGCAGCAGCAGCAGCACCTGAGGACCCACTAGAAACGCAAGAGATCAGACCGGACCCCACCCCAGACCGACTGAACGGAAACGCTGCAAGGGGGGCAGCAACCGTGTTTTACCAAGTGCTCCACTTGACTCTGCTGTACGCTCACGTTTGAGAAGCACCGGACTAAGAAAGACGTGGTTCTAGCTGGGCCAAGCGTCTGCACAAGGGAGAGAGGCCAGGAATTGAGAAGCCTTGCAGAAGACCCGGGGGGCCCAGCCATCCTCCCCTCTAGTCCTGGCCTTCAGGAGTCAAGAATAATGGTGGTGATGATGATGGTGGTGATGATGAAGGTGGAGACAATAATAAGATCCTGGCACCAATGGCCATTTATCGAGTGCTCACTATTTGCTTAGAGTGTGTGCACGTTCTCATTCGCTTGTTATACCCATTTTACAGATAAGAAAATCGAGGTTTGACGAGATTACGTTTCTTTCCCCAGTTCACACAGCCAGCCAGGTGCAGAACTGGAGTTTTCCCCAGGTCTGCCATTCACCAGAGTCCACAGTGCCCTTGACCACCCAGTTATCCAGTGAGGTATCTGCAAAGCAAAAGCCATTGCTGGATGCAAACGCCATCAGTATTTCCCAAGTATCCACAGCGTGTAAGGTTCTAAGGGGAGGAGCCAGACAGAGAGGAAACAAACACAAACCCTCTCTGCGCCAGGCCGTAGGAACTTCAGCATCAACGCTGTGTGTCACAAGAGGATGCATCCTTGGAAGATAAGTGACCCTTGCTATTTGCAGATTTACTATTCTCGATTTTGACTGTTTGCTGGCAACCCCGGAACCCCAAGGTCTGTAATCGGATGCAGCTCTGCTGAGTCCCTCATTTAAAGCTCAGGCCCTGCAAAGCTGGTGTGGGGGAAGAGACCACTGAGGGGGTGGGAACAAGAGCCCGGTTCAGGAACATCTCAGCTCCTTCCTGGTCTCCTCTCATCAGGTGCAATGACAATTAAAGTGATCAAGAGTTTGCTTCCTTTCGGAAAATGACCCAGGCAAAAAGCCCGGTGCCGGTGCTATGGCGATATTCATGACCCTGGTGCTTTGCACAGATTTCACACCTACCTCTCCGGCTGGCAGGCTCCTCTACAGCATTCTGCTAGTCTGTCCTAACAACAATAATAATGTTTGAATTTATGCTCCTCTTCAACCTGCCCAGGCGTGGAAAGCGCCGTTGCCTCTCCCGCCCTTCTCCGCCTCCCATCGGAAGCGCTCCCTGCCCAAGTTCTCAGAGTACTCACTCGTTCCACGCTGGTGGATGCCACGTGCTGCACCATGGGATTTGCACGTTTGCCTCCCACGTGAGGCTGTGGGCCGCTCGAGGGCAAGCCTGGCCCCAGTCATCGTTCTTCAGCACCTAGCACGGTGCCTGGCATCAAGGGGCCATGGGAAAGTGTTTGTTGAATGGACACATGAATTAGTTACTCAGTTAATTAATTCATTTCATCGCAGCCCTGTAGAGGTAGTAAGGATAGGTATTATTGCAATTTCCTAAGGAAACTGAAGATCAGAGAGGGTAAGTGACTTGCCCAAGGTAACACAGCCACTGAATCCCTGGCTCCTCTCCCAGAGTTCTTACACAAAGTATCAAGCCCCATACCCCAAATACAGTATGAACTTAATACATTCTAGTCTCCCCGCCTCCACCCTTCGCCTGTGTGCTCTGAGAGTGGAGCTGAGGCTAATTCCCTCTTTATCAGTTACTCGGCACTTGAGGAATTTGAGTTAAGAACCTGCTTTGTAGGCCATCCAACCCACTTGCAAAGAGAAGCCAGCACTCATTCCTCCTATTTTGTATCACAACGCCTAGGACACCAAGGAATGTTAAGTGGCAGAAGAAGAAACAGTGAGTGAATGAGTGCATTCCTATAGCCCACTCTATGCCATTTCCAGACGACACTGAGGAAATCTCTGCGACTCACTCCGCTAAGCCCTCCCCTCCTGGGTCCCAGGGAAGCCCCGAAACCTCGGAGAACCGACTCATGCCTCTGCCCACAGGGCTACCCTCTGTTTGCAGGCGACCCCTCCACTGCGACAATGCCCCTCCGAATGCACGTCCTCTGTTATTAGTACCAGCCATTCCCTGGCCGGCATGCTTAGCATGGCAGAGGGAAGACGTGTTACGTTCTGTATTTGTCTCCCAGGTTGGACTCAGAACTCAACTTTATGTCAAGGCCGTGTCTCCTATCTGTTTCCGGCTCCCGGGGGCCGAGGTCTCTGCCTTCCCCTTAATGAAGCCCATATAGCATCCAAGTCTCCATAGGGACGAGTCCGGAGCTGGCGCCAGGCCAGGCCACAGGCAGAGGGGCAGAGGAATGTCCCCTGGGGGGCAAGCCACCCTCCCTGTGCCACCCGCACTTTGCAAATAGCCCAAATAACTCTCTGACCAGGAGCCACGTCTTGGCTGGGGGAAGGGCAGCTTACATTGGTAGCTTCTGCTCATAACAAGCTCAAGACCAGACAAAGGCCGCTGAACAGCCCCCGTGGGAACCAGTGGTTTTACAAGCCCGTCATATTTACTATTACCCAATGAGTCATCTGCTGCGTGCTCTCATTTGGAGGCTGCTGGGCGAATAGGCCCTCACCGGAGCCACTCCTGACCCATTATTCACGCCGGCTCTTTGTCCTCTCATTGCCCCTGTGCGGACAGGAGCCTCAGGCCACGCCCGCCAGCAGCGTTTGCCGGACCAACGCACACCCTCAGTTTCAGGCAAAGTCTGTGGTGCTTAAAAATAGCAAATGAGACAAACACTCTGATTATGAAATTTCTAGCTGATATTTCCCTGGCCTGTCATTAGGGAGAAAGCTACCATTAAGCAAACCCGCAAGTCCAACGGGTGGAAATTAAGAACACTGTGTTTATGACTTCTGCTCAGACCTGTTTCCTAGGAAGCTTCTGTTGGTATTGTAACAACTGGGATCAACAATGTGAATATATCTGTGGTGCCTAAAGATGGCTTTGCTAATGCCCAGGAAGGAGGGACAATTAGCTAATTAGTGAATCATCCTTAGGTTTGCATTTGTAGTGTAAGAACAAATCGCTGCGAGTTTCCAGAATGGGCCTATGTATGTGTTTCATGCCACAGCAAAGCAAATGCAAGGCCTATGATGTAAAGTCACTCATTGAACCCAAACCCAAATTTGCTTTACGTACTGGCCACTGGAGGCCTCTGATCCTTGCTAAACAAGGAAATCGCTTACTTTCTACAATGGTGGGTAAGCAGGACAGTTCCCTTGGTGGCTAATTGTCCTACTGCTGCTGTGTCACCTGTGCCAGGTGGAGGTCTGGCACCTGGGGGAGGCAACACTGGAAACCCCTTGCCGGGTGCCCTATGCAGGCCAGGGTGGGCATCAGGTGATGGGTGGGCAGAAGCCAGTAAAGGGTCAGAGGCGGAGCACTGATGGCAGAGCACAAGCACATTCCAGGCCCACTTGGACCCCCCTGGAACTTGACTCTGGAGCAGACCAACAGGACTAAACGTGGTCAGCACGCACTGGCAGCGGCGCTGGCAGCACTGGTGGCCCCACGAGCACCTGTCCTTTCATCAGCAGCTCCTATTTCTGAGACCCGTACCCCACCCCATACACACTCCCGGTTCCAGTCCCTCTGTGCTCCACTCAGTCCATGAGCTCTGCTAGGTGCTTCCAGTAAACGCTTACGTGCACATTGGCCAGAGTGGTCTCTCTGGCTTGCTTGCACCCAAAGCACCCTAGCAGATAAGGGATGGCAAATAAAAGCAAGAAGGGAACACAAACCAAGATCAAAGGCCCAGCGGCCCAGAGAAGTATCGAATCAGAGAGGCAGACGCTGACCCAGGGCACAGGACATGTGAAGACAGAGGACAGGTTAACACAGACCTCACAGCCAGACATCATCCTACCTGGCAGGCTACGTTGTCAACATCTCAGACCCAAGGCATTCAACTGTGAGGCACTCCCGACCTCGGTTCTTAATGGTGCTAGCTACGATACGACATCCCAGGTCTTAATCCACAAGGCGTTTATTCTAACTTTGACCAAGGGTGAGAGGTAATATCAGAAAGGTAAATGGTTTTGTTTTTTTTTTTGCCTGGGATGACCTGGGTGTCACCGCAAAAAGGCAGGGCGTTGGGCTAGAATTATGTATTTGCTCATTAAACAAACATTTATTGAGCTCCTATTCTGTGCAAATATCCCTGGGCACTGGAGACCACGGCGACCAAGTCACAGGCCCTGCTTCTGAGCTTGAGGAAGGACGGTACACACAGCGCCAGCTGGCAGCGGCCAGGCCAAGACCGGAATGCGGAGTCCAGAAGCAGAGAAGCCCTGGTGCTCAGAGGGTAGGAGGAGGTGACGTGGAGGAGCTGGATCGGAGCCGCTCCTTAAGGAAAGAGGTTTCACTGGCAGAGATTCCAGGTGCCGGGGCAAAGAGGAGACTGGCAAGCGGTCTGAACTGGCTGGCGCACCTGCAGGCCCAGGCAGGGCGAGGAACGTAGGCTGATGTTGGATGGTGGAAGGCCGGGCTGGGAAGTCTGGATCCCGCCTATCGTCAGTGGGGAGCCAGACAGGGACATGATCACTTGGCCCAGTGACCTGCCCAAGGGCACACAGCTCAGGGCCCGGGGTCCTGCCACCTGACACTCCGTGACCGAGTCCTTGGCGTGGGCTGCACCGTCACACTCACGCAAGCCGCCTCCCGGACTCCGGGGTGACTCGTCACGCATCAGTCACAGCACCACAGGCAGGAGGCTCTCGAAAGGTTGTTAGCAAACCAGTGAATTACCTAATGGCTGCTCGGAGATTCCCAGGGATCAGGGAAGCTTCTGGAACACACACTTTCTGTTTGAAGAAGATTAAGTTAAAACCGCATGTGTGGAGCTCTCGACAAACTGTGAGCACTGCCCTTTTTCCTGAGAACATCGCACCACGAAGAACCCGTGCACATGGAAGACTATATCCAGAGGTTATCCAGGGAAGTAGGTCTGAGGAAAGCACCTGGCTCAGGTGACCGAGGGGCGGAGCCACCTCCAGTTCTGCGCCAAGCCCGCTGCGGCGGGCCAGGCAGTCGGCGGTAGCTCTAAGCACCTGCTGTGCAGGCTCTGTCCCGGGCACTGTCAGAGGAAACGCAGTGAGAAATATGGTGCCCGGTGGACTCAGGGTTCCCGCTTTGTTGGGGACACAGTCTCCTTATTTGGGGAAAGCTCCCAGGGAAGACAGCACTTCCTGCCCTTGGGAAGCTCTCAAACTTGTGAAGACAGATGGCCTTCTGAAGCTCCGGGTGGCTCCTTTATCTGCAGGATAAAGGAAGGGGAGACCCACAGGCCTGCCCTTGGGCACTCTCCAGACTGATGGGGGAGACAGAGTCCCTGCGATGGTCAGGGAGGGGGCTGGCCCCTGGTCTCATGGGGAGACAGCTCCAATGTGAGTTCGATCCCAGGAAGTGGTGCCCACGCATGTGTGCATCTGCCTTGCAGCACCCTGCTCAGAATAGTTCCTTTTATGGATGCCTATTAATATTAAAGATTTTTCTTAAAGCTTTATAACCCATCCCAGAGCACCACCTCTTACCTACGTCCCTCTACCTGCACCTGGCAACTGATTCAGCCCAGCCCCACACGGAGAAGCCAGGGCAGGATGCTGGGACCCCATACCCAGCCCTGGCACAACAGCACTCTGGTCCCAGGCATGGGCCCTGATGGCCGGTGAGTCCGAGAGAGGATGGGCTGTGGTCAGTGTCCCACAGGCAGCCATGGCGACGGCAGCATCCAGACCCTGCTCAGGAGCCACAGAGCAGACAGTGGGGAGACGCCAAGGGCCAAGTGGAACCAGCTTCCGCTTCCTCACGCTTCTCCTGCCAGGGGATGCCCGCTTCCCAGACCCTTCCAGCCGCGGGGCGGCAGTGACTTGTGTGAGCACACAAGGTTTCTGGATGTGAGCCCCACCCGCTCCCTTCCTGGGCTCCAGGCCCCAGGTCCTGCCCTTCCCGCAGCCCAAGGGCCCGTCACTACCCACACTATGACAGCCTCTTTCTGCATCGCTCTCTTCCCAGCCCTTTGCTGCTGCCCTCCCCGGCAGACGCGCCTCCCTCCTCCGTCCTTGGACGGGCTGCTTCCAGGCGAGCACAGCTTGTTTCCAGGCCGCGCTCAGCTCCCGGGCCGCTCTCCCAGGAACTCGGAACTAGGGTCCTTTGAGGAAGTGCACGCACCACCGGTGTCAAACCTGCACGGGGCACCTCCCAGGGCGTCAGGGACCGACTCTCTCCTGCTTCAAGTTCAAGTCCGAGCCTTGAACTTGCCAAGGGCACCCAGGAACTGCCTCCCAACCCCCAGGACGTATTCTAACCTCCTCCCTTTTGTGGAAAGTGTCAGTTCCAGTGTGGGTATAGCCGCTCCTGTGTCCAGCATTTCTGAGAGCTGGCTTCCAGATTGCACCCCACATCTCTACTGCACAACTTTATTTACTCTGTTATAAATTTACTTTATTAAGAACCACTGCCTGGAAAAAAAATCAATAAATAATTTAATAAGCCAGACAATGTAGTCCAATCATCATGAGTCAGTCTGACCCATGGAATAGTCTACACCCTGGCATAGTTGTAAGTGAAGGCAGATTTATAAGTGGGGAGAAACCTGAGCCATCGCTGTGCTGCCAGAGCCCCGTGCAGGCCTCCTGGGCCGGCTTCCCCAGAGAGCGCACTTCCGTGTTGCCCTGTGCACGCTCGGGCACACCAACCACGATTTGCACCAGGCTCTCCCAACGCCAGGGGCAGGCCAACAGGTGGAAGAGGAACAGAAGGCGGAACTGGGACCCAGAGGAGCTGATTTCAAGCTGTCCACTACACATCGTGCCATCCCAAGGACACGGTTCAATCCCTCCACTTCTTCGTGCACAAAAAGAGGGAAGTGATATTTGCCTTGGGGATTATTCTAAGGAGTGTGAAAGGGACACAAAAGGACCTTGCCAAAAGAGAATCAGCTTGAGCATGGCCATGTCTTCCTGCTCTGGCCAAAGTCTCTTGCAGTTACGGAAGTGACACATTTTTGAGGAGGAGGAGGAAGGGGAGCAGGGGAATGGGTGGGGAGAAGAGGAGGACGTTTGTACGAGCTCTGAAAATAGGAGGGAAGGAAGGACAGGGGGAGGGAGGAAGAAAAGAAGGGGCGGGGAGGGGGCACGAGGGAGTGGAGTGGGAAACCAGCAATGTTGAGGGATTCCAGGAAGACAGAAAGCAGAAGGGACCGAACCGACAGGAGAACAAGTGCAGAGAAAAGTCACGGCCCAGACACGAGGAGCCCAGGAGAGACAGGGACTCTGGAGGACAAATGGGAGCAGACAACCGAGAGTCACCGACGGTGGAGGAACGCGGGCAGTCTGAGCCCCTCCTCCACCAGGAGCCAACGCCCGGGAACAGCGCCCACAGAGGGGACAGAGGACAATGTCAAGACAACGACGAACATCCTCGCACAGAGTCAAGATGATGACACACAAAAAGAACAGTAAGGCCGGGCGCGGCGGCTCACGCCTGTAATCCCAGCACTCAGGGAGGCCGAGGCGGGCGGATCGCTCAAGGTCGGGAGTTCAAAACCAGCCTGAGCAAGAGCCCAGCTCTACTAAAAATAGAAATAAATTAATTGGCCGACTAAAAATATATAGAGAAAAAACTAGCCGGGCATGGTGGCGCATGCCTGTAGTCCCAGCTACTCAGGAGGCTGAGGCAGTAGGATTGCTTGAATCCAGGAGTTTGAGGTTGCTGTGAGCTAGGCTGACGCCACGGCACTCTAGTCCGGGCAACAGAGTGAGACTGTCTCAAAAAAAAAAAGAGAGAGAGAATAGTAAATTGTGATGAAAAGCCACAGTGTCTGCACATTAAATACGATTCTGAACATTCAGATGGTAATCGAGGGACTGAATGGAGGCATGGACACGGGAAATGTCCGGTCGGTGAGCTGGCCGATGGATGCGGGTCAGTCTCCTAGAACATGCAGGGGAAGCCGGGGTGGCGGAAGGGGGTGGGGAAGCGGCAGGAAGTAGGGGCTCCGTCCACACTGCTTGGGTCTATAGGGCTTGGCGAGCAGCAGGCTGGTGCCATGGCAATGCTTCTTCCACCATCACGCAGCGCGGTTCACGAGCATGTCAAGCCTTTTCTGTGTGAATTATGCAAAAGTAGCCATCAGCCTAGTCCCGGTCAAAAAAATTACACGTTCAGAATAAATGGAGTCTGAATTAGCCACGCGTGAGTGCTCAGAGCCCTCCCAGGACACAGGCACACGCGCACACACACACACACACACGCACACGCACGCACACACACACGCACACGCACGCACACGCACAGCGGAACGCTGAACCTGCTGTGCGGAGGGTGTCCCGGGGAGCACAGAGCCCCGCTCCTGTTGCAGAGGAGGAGCCCAGGCCCCTCTCGCCCTCCGTGCCTCGGTCCGTGCCGTTCGTGGGGTTGGGACGGCCCCAGCGCCAGAGCAGCAGTCTGGCCCGAGCTGGCGCGGTCGGCAGCTCTGGGGAGGAAGACGCACCCTGAGGAGTCCAGACAGCGTCTTCAGATTGGTGTGGCCACAGAGGAGGCAGGAAGCCAGCTGCTGCTGTTCCGGCCACTTGTCTGCTCCTGCGCCACCCCAGAGGCTCTGCCTGTCCGTCGGGTGGCGTCCAGCGTGTTCCCATCCCGCCTGCCTACCCACCCCCGTCTTCTCAGTGAAGACGCTTCCCCTCAGTTCCCAGTCCCCCAGCATGACCGAGGCCAGTTGCCTGTTCTCCCTCCCTTATTCTGTGGGCTCTTCCAGAGGAAGGAAGGAGTCTCAAATGTCACACAGTCCTGTGTGCCAGATTCTCCGCAGGGCAGTTAACATACTCCTTTTTCAATCTCACAGCAGCTGTGGGACGCAGGCATTGTTTCCCCCTTTTCCAGATAAATCCAGAGAGGTTAAGTAACTGGTGGAGGAGCACACAGCCCACAGACGGGAAAATCAGAAATAAACTCAGCCCTCTCCTGTCCCTAGGCCACCTTCCAGTCTCCCAAGACTTCTGGGAAAGGGCATTCTGATTGGGACAAGTCACACAAGCTTGGGAATGATATTAACTCCAGGTGGCAGGTAGGCTGCAGCCGAATGGCGGCCTTGCTCGAGACTCAACACCACGTGGCCGGGGACGCTTTGGAGAGAAGGCAGAGTCCGCGCTCACTCCCAGGGTGCAGGCCGCAGAATTTGGAGAGCCAAGGAGAAGGAAGACCTTCCAGGATTAGCAGGCAAGATTTTTAATTGTTTTAAAAAGTAAAAGACAATAACTCCATCTGCCTTTAAAGGGGAGAGGGGTGAGGAATCATTTATGTAATGGGAAGACGAATCGTGGCCCGGATGCCTTGCACAGGCAGGGCCTGGCAGGAGCAGGGCACCTCGGCGGAAAAGCCCATCCTGGCCGAGGGAAGACGGAGCGGTCAGGCCCCTGCTGGCTCCAACCCATGTTCCTGATTCAGAGGAATAGGTCCCAGCCCAAGGCGTGGATGTGGAGAGCTAAAAGCAGCTCTTCCTGAGAAAGTGAAGGAAACCTGAATTTCCGGGGGCAGCCCTAGGGAGGGAGTCAGAGGGCCCAGGAAACAAAGACAAGAAGAAATGTGAGCTGGAGCCAGAAGTCCAGCGGCAGGGGGAGGCCTAGAGGATATCCCAGGACAGGAGTGGCCAAGGTCCTTCAGAGAGAGATGAGCAATCTTCTACTTGAAGTTCCCGTGCTGTGCTGAAACACAAGTACGCACCACAATCCACACATCATCCGGAGAACATGAGACAGCCTGAAGCTGCAGTGGCTTCATGTTAGAGGCAAGGACCCTCAAAGACCCTCAACTCCCCTATGACTTGTCCTACACACGGACTTCGCCCTGGAAAATTCCAGCTATAGCTCCGAGAAGAATGCATCCCATGACGTGCTGACCATGGGATGCTCCAGGGAGTGCTGACTGCAATTGTTCCCGACCACCTGCCAGGTTGGAGTTGAGTAAGCAGTCACAAACAGGATACCGATAAGACGCTGATTGGGGCTGATTAACCCAGACCCAAGCCTCATCGTCGCCCCACTCTGTTTTTTTGTTTCTACTTCCTTGTTTCTGTATGCTTATAAAACCTACTAAGAATCTAAGTAAAGCAGACCTTGACAACCATTTGCTTGGTCTCGTTCCTTTCTCTCGCTCATCTCTTTCAGGCAAAGTCCCCCTTGACCCCCGCGAGTAAGAGAAGGTCCCGCAGGCCGGGACAAGTGGCGCCCAACGTGGGGCCCAAGGTACTGACCTTTGTCGGGTGATGCCGCGGAGTGCTCTTCGGCCTAAGGAAACCCTACAGAGACGCTCGTTCTGCCGCTCACAGAGTCGACGGTCTGGTGAGTAAATTTTTACATTGTCACCCCATCGAGATGGGCCATTCATTGTCTAAAGAGGCCGTTTTTATTAAGGATCTCAAGGCCTCACTCAGAGAGAGAGGAATTAGGCCGGGCGCGGTGGCTCACGCCTGTAATCCTAGCTCTCTGGGAGGCCGAGGCGGGCGGATTGCTCAAGGTCAGGAGTTCAAAACCAGCCTGAGCAAGAGCGAGACCCCGTCTCTACTATAAATAGAAAGAAATTAATTGGCCAACTGATATATATATATATAAAAAAACAATTAGCCGGGCATGGTGGCACATGCCTGTAGTCCCAGCTACTCGGGAGGCTGAGACAGGAGGATCGCTCGAGCCCAGGAGTTTGAGGTTGCTGTGAGCTAGGCTGACGCCACGGCACTCACTCTAGCCTGGACAACAAAGCGAGACTCTGTCTCAAAAAAAAAAAAAGAGAGAGGAATTAGAGTTAAGAAAAAGGATCTAGTAAAGTTTTTTGTGTTCATTGATCATGCTTGTCCTTGGTTTATTGTTAGTGGACCTGAGATTCACCCACACAAATGGCAAAAGGTAGGCAGAGATTTAAACAATTTACTTCTGAATCAAGGCCCAGATGCCGTCCCTGTATATGTTTTCTCGTACTAGGGACTAATCAGAGATATTGTTGAAGGGGCAGATTCAGACCCCAATAAGAAGCAGCTGCTCTCCGTAGCGGAATTTTGCCTCCGAACCGTGTCACGGTCCGCTTCAAGAGCGTCTTTAGAGGCGGCCGAAGGGTCGACTCCCCCTAATGATCCTGAGAGACCAACATGCCCTTCCCCTTGCCCCTCGGTTTGTATTAATATGCCCCCTCAGGACCCCTCGGCTGAGCTCCAGACATCTAGGGACGAGCCCCCGATTAGTAGGCCAGACACCAAGACCCTCTATCCTCCCTTACCCGAGGGTACAGCCCCTCATGCATTTAATTACCCGGTGTTCAAGAAACAACCCCGCCAAGAGTCCCTCGACCCCGCAGAAGAGGCAACCCTCGGAGAGGAAGCGGCCCGATATCACGATCCCGAATGGCCTCCTCCTTACGCGCCCCAGATTTGCGCACCTTCGTTAATGCCTCCCCTTACAATGCCCTTACTTTTGCGTGCCAAAGAAGACTTAAGTCAAAGGGTTAGGCAATTAAAGGATGTCTTACAACTTCAAAAAGAGTTTGCCCAGCTTTCCAAAGACTTGTCCTCCCTCCAAGATACGCTTAAAGATTCGGTCTTCATTAGCCACCCACATCATGAGACCGCCCAGTCACACGTCACCTTAAATAAAAAATCCTTAAAGTCCTCCCATAAAGCCCTAGCATTCCCGGTAGTTACCAGGTCTAATAGGCAAGGAGACCTTGCCGCCCCTTCTTCTAGCCAGTCCCCGCCCCAAGATTCAGATAATGAGGATACAGAAGAGAGAGAAAGGGAAAGTGAAGGTGATGACCCCCCGGAGGAGGCAGTCCCGGGGCCCACTGCAGAGCCCACTGAGTTCCGCAGACTAAAACCTAAGACTTTAAAAGAATTAAATTCTGCTGTTAGGGAGTATGGGCCCAATGCACCCTTTACCTACTCCCTCCTAGAGGAAGCCTCAGGGGGTGGCTACCTGCTCCCCGGAGAATGGGTCAAACTAGTACAGGCGGTCCTTTCTCGCGGGAAGTTCCTCTCTTGGAAGGCCGACTTTCTCAACCGCGGTCAGACCACGGCTGCTAATAATTTAAAAAAACCCGATTCTGCATCTTGGACCCTTGAAAAACTTAGCGGACAAGGAAAGTTAGCCACTGAACAGCGCCAAAGGTGACTCCCGATTGGGCTTTTGTCCCAGACCACCGCAGCCGCCTTCGGCACTTGGCGAACACTTCCCTCTACGGGATCTGTCCTTACTCCCCTGACAAAAATCACCCAGGGAGCTCAAGAGGGTTTCAGTGAATTTGTGGGCAGGCTTTTAGAGTCTGCTGAACGAACCCTCGGACACGAAGATGAGAATAATAGGCTTATTAAACAATTAGCCTATGAAAATGCCAACAGCACCTGTAGGGCCATCCTCAGGGGCAAACTCAAAAATAAAGACCTTAATGACATGATTAGAATGTGTAATGATGCTGACCCCTTCACCCATAAAGTGTCACAGGCCGTGCAGCTTGCGGTTGGGGCTGCCATTCAAGGCACTGCGGCACAGAGAGGCTGTTTTAAGTGCGGTCAGCCAGGGCACTTTGCGAGACAGTGTCCCTTAGCCACCTCCTCTGCTGCCCCTAACCTCAGTGGACCACCAGGCAGGCCAACTCGGCCCCCCTCCCTCAGTCCTCGCTGCAAGAGGGGATACCATTGGGCTAGTGAGTGCCGCTCTAAGACCGATGCCCTTGGAAATCCCTTGCCCCCCCTTTCAGGAAACGGCCCCGGGCCCCTCGCCCTATTCAATTTCAGTCGGCCTCGGGGAACAGCCGACAAGAGGATCCCCAGCCCCTAGACTCCTCCGAGCAACCACAGGGAGCGCAGGAGTGGACTTGTGTGCCTCCTCCGACACAATATTAAGACCTGAGGATGGTGTTCAGATTCTGCCCACTGGCTCCTTTGGACCCCCCCCCCCCCCCCGGCTAACATGTTCTTTTTTATTCTGGGCGGAGCCTCCTCCACTCTTGCGGGGCTCATAGTCCACCCCTCCATAGTAGATAGTGACTTCACCGGGGAAATTAACATCTTAGCCAGTGCGCTTTCAGGCCCTGTGTGTGTCTCTAAGGGACAGCGCTTAGCTCAGGCGTTGCCCTTGCCCCTTAATACATCCTTCCCAGCCATCGCCTCTAACCGAGGTGCTTCCTGCCCTGGCTCTTCTGATCTCTATTGGGTCCAAGCTATCACCAAAGAACGGCCCACCCTGAGGCTAAAATTAGATGGTAAACTTTTTGAAGGCCTTCTTGATTCAGGCGCCCATTCCACGGTTATTGCCCAAGACGACTGGCCCGATTCATGGCCACTGCAGCCCTCCCTTACGCACTTACAAGGTATAGGACAGTCTAGAGATACTCTCCAGAGCTCAAAAATTTTAACATGGGAAGACCCTGAGGGAAACAGGGGTACTACTCAACCCTTTGTAGTCCCAAGTCTACCCGTTAACTTATGGGGACGTGATATCCTTGCACAAATGAATGTCATTATGTGCAGCCCCAATGAAGTTGTAGCCAGCCAAATGCTTAAACAGGGATTCCTCCCAGGACAGGGTTTAGGCAAAGAGGGTCAGGGACTAAGAGCACCCCTAACCACCCTCCCTAAGTCAGACAGATCAGGACTAGGGTTCAAAGACCATTTTTCGTAAGGGCCATTGATCCCCCTGCACTTCAGGCAGATAAAATCACTTGGAAGAGTGACTCACCTGTCTGGATCGATCAGTGACCCCTCCCATCTAACAAGCTAGCCGCAGCTACAGTGTTAGTGCAGGAACAATTAGCTGCCGGTCACATAGAGCCCTCTACTTCACCATAGAACACCCCTATTTTCGTCATCCAAAAAAGGACTGGCAAGTGGCGGCTGCTACGAGATTTACGGGGCTGTTAACCAAACAATGGTTCCCATGGGGGCACTCCAGCCTGGTTTGCCTTCACCTGTAGCTATCCCCAGAGGCTACTATATGATAGTCATTGACCTGAAAGACTGCTTCTTCTCCATACCATTGCACCCGGATGACTGTAAGCGCTTTGCTTTCAGTCTCCCGGTAGTAAACTGCATAGGACCCTCTCCGTGCTTCAATGGCGAGTATTGCCTCAAGGCATGGCCAACAGCCCTACCCTTTGCCAAAAATATGTAGCTCAGACAATTGATTCTTTTAGAATTCAACATCCTCTGCTATATATAATTCATTATATCTATGACATTCTTTTTGCCGGAGCCGACGAGGCAACCTTACTTCAAGTTACCATGCAGGTTGTCTCGGCCTTACAAGCTCGAGGCCTCCGCCTGTCCCCTGAAAAAATTCAGGTCTGCCCCCCTCACCTGTTTCTAGGCTTTGAATTGTTCCCCAATAAGGTCCTCTCCCAAAAGGTGCAAATCAGAAAAGACTCTCTTCAATGCCTTAATGATTTTCAGCGCCTTCTAGGCGACATTAATTGGCTTCGCCCATATTTAAGACTCACCACAGGACAGTTAAAACCCCTATTTGACATCCTGCAGGGAGATGCCAATCCAACCTCTTCACGCTCCCTAACTAAAGAAGGGCAGCAAGTGCTTGATTTGGTCAAGCGGGCCATAAATGCCCAGGCCATTGGCTACTTCTCCCCCGACTCCCCCTTGTACTTCATTGTCCTCTCCACCCCCTTTTCGCCCACGGGACTCTTTTGGCAGGGCAAGCCTCTCTTTTGGGTTCACCTGTTGGCTTCCCCCCCTAAAGTCCCTACACCTACACTTACTTAGTAGCTAAGATTATTCGCTTTGGGCAAGAAAACTCCCTTAAACTCTTTGGAAAGGATCCAGATATCATAATACTCCCTTACAATGCTTTTCAAATTCAGTGGCTAATACAGAATGATGATGACTGGGCAGTTAACTGTACGTCTTTCCAGGGCAAACTAGATAATCATTACCCCCCTGATAAACTAATTCAGTTCCTCTATCGGACACCTGTAATATTTCCCAAGAAAACACGAGTCTCCCCTATTCCAGGATTATTTACTAACGACACCAGCAAACTCAGATGGGGCCTGGAGACCCATGATGGCCTGACACTCAGCCAAGTCACAGGCCTAGGCCTTTGCCTTCTTAGCCCAAGAATGCTTCCCCCCACACCCTTAGAAAAAATATGTAATCAGTCAATTACTGTCGACTCCACCTTTCAGTATATTCAGGCATCTAACACCTCTTATTTTCCTTGTTCTTCCGGTCTTACCCCGTATGTAGTCACTGCAACGTTTCCTGAGCATAGAGAATATTATGTGTTAGTCATGCTCTTCCCCAGACTCACTGTACATCCTGCTGACGAATTGCTCAAATTTTGGGAGCGTGGCACCACAATGCCCCGGGAAAAAAGGGAGCCCATCACGGCCATAACACTCGCAGTTGTTCTAGGCCTTGGTGCCACAGGGGCTGGAACAGGCATAGCCTCTCTGGTCACCTCCAACCAGCAGTACCTGCAGCTCTCTGCTGCCATCGATAACAATCTCCGAGATCTACAGCAGGGCCTAAAATATCTCAAAGAATCCCTCGCTTCACTTTCTGAGGTAGTGTTGCAAAATAGAAAAGGTCTAGACTTAGTGTTCCTCCAAGAGGGAGGTTTGTGCACAGCACTTAAAAAGGAATGTTGCTTTTACGCAGACAAAACAGGTCTGGTAGAAGATAGCATTGAGAGAGTTAGACAGAGCCTAGAAGATAGAAAAAAACGGAGAGAACAAAGTGAGGCATGGTATCAAAATTGGTTTTCTACATCCCCCTGGCTATCCACATTGCTTCCCAGTGTCTTAGGGCCGCTTGTAGGCTTTCTGTTGCTCCTCACCTTTGGGCCTTGGGCTTTCAAAAAACTAACTAATTTTGTCAAGTCACAGGTAGACGCAGCCACACAAAAATCAGTCTCCGTGTTTTACCAACGGCTAGAACAAAGAGGCTCCAGAGAAGACCTCCGTGGAGAGTCTCCCAATACACCCACTGAGGGTCTAAATTTCTCAGACCTTGCCTCAGACATGGAACACAGTTGGTTCCAAAGGCTGTGGAGACGCCCATGACGGGATTATCGCGATGCCGTGTACCAGAGGCACACCCTGCCAGCAGTGAGGTGACTCCATGACAGGAATATTGTAGGTCCATGCCCGGGAGCACACTTCATAATCAGAAGTGCCGGAGCAGGATGCCACCTACATAGCCTAAGACAGAGGCCTCACCTTCACATTGATCGCCAGATCTTATATTTGGGGTTCTGGTCACGGAAGCACATCACGTAGCCTAAGACAGGCTCTCTGCCAACTTATATAAACCTCCCTCATATTAATAAAGAGAGGGAGAGATGTTAGAGGCAAGGACCCTCAAAGACCCTCAACTCCCCTATGACTCGTCCTACGCACGGACTTCGCCCTGGAAAATTCCAGCTATAGCTCCGAGAAGAATGCATCCCATGACGTGCTGACCACGGGATGCTCCAGGGAGTGCTGACTGCAATTGTTCCCGACCACCTGCCAGGTTGGAGTTGAGTAAGCAGTCAAAAATAGGATACCGATAAGACGCTGATTGGGGCTGATTAACCCAGACCCAAGCCTCATCGTCGCCCCACTCTATTTTTTTGTTTCTACTTCCTTGTTTCTGTATGCTTATAAAACCTACTAAGAATCTAAGTAAAGCAGACCTTGTCAACCCTTTGCTTGGTCTCGTTCCTTTCTCTCACTCATCTCTTTCAGGCAAGGTCCCCCTTGACCCCCACGAGTAACAGAAGGTCCCACGGACTGGACAGCTTCAGGCCTCAGTTGTGGAAGGGACCGAGCTGTGGGTTTTCCGTTACTCGTGACATTTGGATCTGCAGCATTTTTATTAAATAGCAAAGGATGACTCCATTACAGGAGAGTCTGGGAACAGCCGAGAAGCTGACTTACAGGTTATAAAAGCAGAGAGAATGGTGGTGACAACATGTATGAATGAGGTTGGCGGCTTTTATTCATGGGCAGAAGCCCCATCCCCATCAAGCCATGCATGCTATTTCCATCTAATCTTAGGTAGTAGGTCTGTGGCACCATTCCTGTGGCCTGGTAGCAATTAAAGTCACCGTGTAATAGTAGTTGAAGCCCGTCCGTTCCTGAGTACCAGCCGTATGCTAGCACTGTTCTGGGCACTTTGCAAGTACAGCGTCAATGAGTCCTCGTGCCCTGCAGTGAAGTAGGTTACCATGCTTACCCTCGTTGTGCACATGAAGAAACTGAGGCACAGAGGTCATACAGGAAGGGGAGCAGGTGAGACTGCACCCCAGGAGGTCTGGTCTAGAGTCTCACTCCCTGTCTCTTCATGATATGCTATTATCTCCCTGAAGAGCGGCAGCCCCAGCCTGTGCCTCACTTCCTGCACTAGAACGCTAAGCTACTTGGAGAGTAACTAGAAAACCTACAGACCCTCGTGAACCCATAAAGATTTAAACTTCTGAGTCAATGAGTGGAAGAAGAAGGAAATAGACCCCGCTCAGCAGGCGGAGGCCTGTGCTGACATGCTGAGCCGCCCACACGGGGGCACGGTCTCCGCAGGGAGTGAGCTCCCTGTCAGCAGAGTGGCGCGAGCAGAGGTGCTCCAACGAGTTGGTATTGGTATGGAAGCACACTCAGCTAAGGGGCCTTTTAAGGTTCTCTCCAACTTGCGATCATACGACTCCAGGAACTTTGCCTGATCTGGAAGAAACCACTCAAGGGAGTCTGACACCAGGGATCACAGGAGCCGCAGGTTTCGAATTACCGAAGGTTTGTTGGGTCTGCCATTCCTGAAATCCCCCGAGTGGTTAAATTTCAGCCCACCCCTACTAGACACAGGGTCTCCCAGGCTTCTCCCAAGCATCACACGTTTCTGAACACAGCTCTGTCTCCCCAGTCCAATCCGGTGAGCACTCAGGACAGAAGCCAAGCCTATCTGAGGCCCTAAACCCACAGCATTGAGGAAGGCGGACAGTGGGAGGAGCCGATTCAGCAAACTCGGCTTTGCTCAGCTGTGCTCCGCCTGGATGCTCCCTGCCTGGAGGCCAGCTGTCCCCCGGCACCAACTCACCTCTCGCTCTGAGCACCGAGCTCCACCTTATCCCGCTCTCTACCCCTGTTCCTCAGTTTCATAGAGGACAATTTTTCCATGGGGCAGGGAGTGGGAGGGGGGTGGCAGGGGGGTGGCGGAGCACTAACAGGCCATGGACTGGGGGTGGGGACTGCAGCCTTGGAGGAAGATCTTGCCGGGAGAGCTGTGGGCAGGCAGGTTAGCAGTCAGCCCCTGCAGGGACGGCCTTAGCTACAGAGCAGCCATGCCCAAGGTCACACGTCTCCCCCACCCAGGACCGCACCCAAGGACTGATGGAGGCAGGGAATGTGCAGAAGAGTTAACAGGGCTGTCTGAGACTGCTCCCCGCCCCTAGAAAGGCCCGCTTGCAAGGGTGGCCCTTGGCTGGCTCCTAGGAACTTGGCCTTGGGGAGGTTTCCCTCCGCTGCCTAATAGGGTGGCTCACTGTGCCTACACTGTCCAGACAATAGGATGTGTGCTGAACACCTTGTTCCTCCTGGGAGCCTGGAATTTTGGTACGTGGTAGGCAGAGGGTGCCTGTGTCACCAGCCCTTCCGCCACCACCCTGACAACAACCCCAGGCCCTGAGTCTCTAATGAGCTGGCAACATCCAACATGTATCCCATGCTGGAAACTCACAGGAAACCTGCGTCTCGTTTCTTCTGCACTTCTTTGCTGGTCCTGTCTTGTGTCGTCTCACTGTAAGAAATCACAGCCATCAGTACCACTGTGTGCCAAGTCCCATGAGTCCTCCTAGCTGATCGTGGGGGCTGCAGCACAGGGTGTCAAAGGCTATTTTGGCTCCAGAGCTCCCTGAGAATCACACAAGGCTGCAGATGGGCCAGCCTCACAGATGACCTCCTCTGTCCCCGCAGCTTCCTCCCCTCCCTTTGCCTGCTGTTGTCCCCAGGGGCTCCACAAATTGGCATCCTGAGTGTTGAACACTGTCCTGGACTTTACTTCCCTGGAGACCCAACCAGCAACAGATTGAAATCCAGGACCTGCAAGTCACCAGGCATTTTGCCATGTGTTAATTTTACCATCACAACAACCCTGCCAGGTGTTTTACACAGGAGGACACAGAGCTGAGAGAAGTTAAGTGACTTGGCCAAGGTCTCAGAGCACCTGGGAGTAGAGCTGGGACTGGCTCCCGGGCAGCGTGCTTCCGAAGGCTGTGGCCTCTCTCCAGAATCGGGCTGCCCTCACTGTGGCTCTGAGGGGCCACGATTCTGCCATGCCTGAGGACACGTGATCATGCATTCCCCTGTTAGGGTATTCCAGGAGACCTATGGGGACCAGATCTGGACCGCCCTGGGCGGGAGAGGGTTGCGGTGCCAGGACAGGAGGCAGGATACGGTGTCTTTCCCCGAAGGACTGGGGGAGAGCATGAGGAAGCAGAACTTCAGAAAGAGCATACCTGTAACTCTCAGCTCCCCTCCCAGCCGGCACAGGCCGCGCTCCTGCGCACACCTGCACCCTCTGGCCGGGACCTCTGGCCTCTCAGGCCTCAGATCCAGGCACTGGAGTCCGTGTGGAGCGGCCTGTCCCGGGGTGCGGAGGACAGGACTTACCCACGGTGGCTGGCCATCCTGCAGCCCTTCCCAGCCGCAGCCCAGGACCCCATCCAAGCGCAGTGGCAGAGCAGGGCCTGGCTTCAGGCAGGGCAGAGGCGGCACCTCACTCCAAAGAGGTGGCCCAGCCAGCTGTCAGCGCCAAGGAGGACGGGCTGCTAGCAAACAGCTAGTAAACTGAATCTCGGGGCGCGCACACCCCAGCTGCCTGCCGTTAAGGGGAGCAACGCCCTGCCCACGACTTCCCTGATGCCGGTTCTGGGGGTCCCCGCTGCGTTTGCCCTCAGCATCTTCCCACGGGGGCTCTGCCTTAGGGGCCCGTAACCATTTCCCACTGAATCGACAAAAAGGCCAAAATTGGTCCCTGGCCCCTCTTCCACAGAATAAATAAGCAAATAAATACAGAAATAAGCCAGTCAACAAGCAAACACTGGCCGGGTCAGTCCACGCACAGCTGAACTTACTGGACTGCACGGTGCCTCACCCCAGCGGTGGCAATGCCTCCCTGCCACCTTCCGTCCCAGCTGCGCCCTCCAGCAGGACCTGCACTCCCCTCTCATTGCAGGAACCACCCTTGCGCTCTTCCCTCACCCTGATCTCTGTATCAGTCCAGTCGCCTTCTCTTTTTCCATATATGTGTGTGTGTGCGTTCGTATAAACTCTACATACGATCTCAGCTACAGTTTGAAAGTCACTGCCTTTTTCTTTAGCCTGCATATAGGCGAGGCCCATAGCGGATCTTTTCATCCAGTTTTGGAGATGAGGCTCCAACAGCTCAGAGGGGCTGAGTACCTTCTCCAAGGTCACACAGGTGGTGTCGTTGCCACTGTAGCCTGAGATGATGCGAATGAGCCACTCCCTCTTCTCACCTCATCACCCCTGAAATGGAGCCAGTAATTTATCTGGAACAGTTAATTCCTAAAAATACCAGACATTTCTATCAGTGCTAATTTGTCACGCTCCATCTGTGACGAGGACAAGCAGAAACACCACACTGCTTATTGACATTCTTATCTGGCTTCCAGGGCTCCTTGGGGCTAAGCCGTGTGTTGACTGAGTTAGGGACAAATGACCTGCCCTGCGGAAATGGAGGCCGGGAAACCCACAACCCCGGCTGCCAGAGCTGGGCCAGATCTAGAGCATCTCTGACCCGGCTCAGTGCATCTATTTAGATGTGAGGAAACTGAGGCCCAGCCTTGTAGCAACCAGCAAGACAGGAGCTGGAGATTCCAGGAATTGGCAACCTCCTGCGGGTCCTGGCCCCATCCGGCCCTTTCTTGCTCTCACGGGTAAGCAGGAGAAGCATTGCCAAGTATGGGTGATGGGGAAGGTCCCGTGCTCTCCGAGCCTGACGGAGAAGCCTGATTGTCTAGAGTCCAAGCAGCCCATCCGCCTCTCCCACAAGTCCACTGCTCCTCCACCAAGGCCTTCTTTCCAGATAGGAGCTTGCAAACACCCCTGACTACCCATTGATTGCTCTACTTACCCTGAATACCTTCACCCAAGAAGTGAAGGGAGAGGAACATGCCCACACCAGCATCACTGAACAGGGAGGAGCAGCATGCACAGCCGAGATTTCTCTGCTCCTTGAGGCTGGAACAAGGTTAAGAAGACCTCAGCTTTAGCTGAGTATCAATCTCTGCGGGCACCTGAGGAAACTGCCCAAGGCTGGGAAAGGAGGGGGTAAAACCACCCCCAGAGCTCATGCAGAGCCTGGAAAAGTTTGTAATCTCAACTTCTAGAGTAAGAAGACCTCTTTATATTGAGTCTCTTTATATTGAGGGTATCAGGTAATATCTGCAGAAAGGCATTGCCTTAATAGTGGAGCCAAAATAGCCCCAAACAAAAGAGCAAGGTGGAGCAAACTAGTCAAGGAAGTTTAAAAACAAGTTTTGAAGGGATAAAACTGATTTCAAGTAACTTAACTGAAATCCCAGAACAAGGCCCAACAATATTTAAAGGAATGCAGCAAAATCCAGCACCCAACAAGGTAAAAATCCAAAATGTTCAGTACACAGTCAAAAATTTGTAAGCATCTCTGCACTCTCCACTTCTATTTAACATTGTACTGGAGGTTCTAGCCAGGGAAATTAGGCAGGAAAAACTAAAGGCATCCAGATTATAAAGGAAGATGTAAAAGTATCTCTATTTACACATGGCATGTTATTATATGTAGAAACCCCTAAAGAATCTGCCAAAAAATACTCTTAGAACTAATAAACAAGCTCAGTGAAGTTGCAGGACACATCAATATACAAAAATCATATGAAAATATAGTAATGAACAATTACAACACGAAGAAAGCCACTTCATTTGCAATAGCATCAAAAAGAATAAAATACTTAGAATAAATTTAACCAAAGAATTGTACACTGAAAATTATAAAATGTTGTTGAAAGAAATAAAAAAAGATCTAAGTAAGTAGAAAAATACCTTGTGTTTATGAACTGGAAGACAATACTGTTAAGACAGCAATATATATTGAGCTAATCTCAAGGTTTATATGGAACATAAATAAATTTAATTTTACATTTGGGTCCCATCTCTGAGATATTATGCATATGCAAATATTCCAAAATCTAAAAGAGTCTAAAATTCTAAACATTTCTGGTTCCAAGAATTTCATATAAGAGATATTCAACCTGTACTCTTCAAATCGATCTACAAATGTAGTGCAATCCCTACCAAAATTCCAACTGCCTTTTTTGCAGAAATGGTCAAGCTGATCCTAAAATTCATATAGAAGGGCAAGGGACCCAGAATAGCCAAAACAATCCTTAAAAGGAAAAACAAAATTGAGGAGTTATACTTTCTGATTTCAAAACTTACTGCAAAGTGACAGCAAGCAGACCAGTGTGGTACTGACATAAGAATGGACATACAGATCTATGGCATAGAATTGAGAGTCCAGAAATAAACCCATATTCCTATGGTCAACTCATTTTCAACAAGGATGCCAGGCCATTCAGTAAAGAAAGAACAGTCACTTCTACACATGGGTGCCGGTACACCTGGATAGCCACAAACAAAAGAATAAATTTGGACCCTCACTTTACACTGTACATAAAAATTAACTCAAAATGGATCAAAGACCTAAATGTAAAAGCTAAAACTGTAAAATTCACAGGGATAAATTTTTGTGATCTTGAATTAGGCAACAGTTGCTGAGATATGACTGACTCCTAAAGCACAATAAACAAATGAGAGAATAGATAAATTAGACTTCTTAAAATTAAAAGCTTTTTGAGTCAAAGGACACTATTAAAAAGTGAAGAGATAATCACAGAATAGGAGAAAATATTTATAAATTATATATCGGATAAGGGTCTAGTATCCAGAAAATATAAAGAACTTTTACAAATCAACAATGAAACAACAACTCAAGTGAAAAATAGACAAAGGGTACGAATAGACATTTCTCTAAAGCAGGCATAAAAATGGCTCATAAGCACATTAAAGATGTTCAACATCATTAGTCATTAGGGAAATGCACATCAAACCCACGATGAGATACCACTTCACACCCACGAAGAGGCCATGATCAAAATGACAAAAAATGACAAGTGCTGGTGAGGATGTGGAAAAATTGGAACCCTTACACATTGCTGGTGGGAATCTAAAGTGGTGCAGCTGCTTTGGAAAATAGTCTGGCAGTAGTTCCTCAAAATGTTAAATATAGAGTTACCATATGACTCCAGCAATTCCACTTCTAGGTATATGCTCAAAAGAACTGAAACATATGTTCACACAAAAATTTATACACAAATGTTCATAGCAGCTTTATTCATAATAGCCCCAAAGTGGAAACAACTCAAATTTTATCAAATGATGCCTGGATAAACAAAATGTGGCATCTCCATACAATGGAGTATGATTCAGCCATCCTGAGGAATGAGGCACTCATGCACACTGCAGCATGGATGGGCCTTGAAAACACTACGCTAGTGAAAGAAACTAGTCACAAAAGACCACAGAATGTATGATTCCATTTGTATGAAATGTCCAGAATAGGCAAATCTACAGAAACAAAAAATGATTAGTTGTTGCCAGGGTCTGGGAGGAGGGGAAAATTGAGAGTATTTTTAGTAATGAGTACAAAGTTTCTTTTTAGGATGATGAAAATGCTTTGAAATTGGACAGTGGTAATGGTTGTACAACTCTGTGACTATAAATATTAAAAACTACTGGAGTATACATTTTAAAATAATGAATTTTATGTTATTTAAATTATATTGCAACTAATATAATGCACAAAAAATTACTAAGCATGCAGTGAAACCACAAAATATGATCCACAGCCAGAAAAAAAATCAATTAATAGAAATATATCCCAAAATGACACTGATGATTGAATTAACAGGCAAGGAAATTAACACAGCTATTATAATTTGACACCACATGTTCAAGAAGGTACAGAAAAGCATGAACAGGATGCAGAGAAAGAAGAAAGACACACAAGAGAATGAAATCAAATTTCTGGAAGTGACAAATACACAGTATCTGAAATAGATAGGCCCACACTGGTGAGGCTGGAACAGCCAGAGTCTCCACATTGTGTCTCCTCTCTAAAGTGCCTACACTTGTGAGCACAACGCATCTCATAGTCCACCTAGAGACTCTGCTTGGGCCCAGTGCACATTTGCAACTGGCATTAGGTTCTTTCTGGGTAACCTGAGGGTGACAGGGGCCCAGCTGGGGACTTCTTCCTTTGGGGGTCTTAGGGATGTTGCTGGTTACTTGTCCTCCTGAAAGAGGGTATGACCCATGGGCTCCCATCGGATGGTCATATTAATACAATATGTAAGAGGTGAATGGGGAATGCTCTTCCAGAACCATGAATCCATTGACGTCTATTCACACACACACACACACACACAGAGGGGAGAGGGAAGCAAAAGCTGATTAGACACTGTAGAAGAAAAGACAATTAAATTTGAAAACATAGTAATAAAAATTACACAAAATGAAAGAGAGAAAAGAGACTGAAAAAAATATAGTATCAGTGACTTGTGGAACAATATTAAACAGTCTAACATACATGTAATTAGAGCATAAGGAGAGAAGAGATGGTAAAACATAAATATTCTAGGAAATAATGGCCTACAATTTTCCAAATTTGATTTAAAAACTCTATTATTACAGATCTAAGAATTTTGATAAACTCAAAGCAAAAGAAACAGGAATAAAACCACCGGACACACATCATAACCAAATCACTTCAAACTAGTGATAAAGAGAATTATCCTAAAAGCAGTCAGGAAAGGGAAGAAAAGGCCCTACACAGAGGAACAAAAATAAGGTGACAACAGAATCCTTGTCATAAATCGTGACAGCCAGAAGACAGGGAGGCAATATCTGCAAAGAACCGAAAGGGAAAAAACAGAGCAGTCGACATAGAATTCTATACCCAGCAAAAATATCTTACCAATATGAAGGCTAAATAAAAAATTTTGTTAGACAAACAGAAGTAAAAGAATTTGTGGCCAGCTGATCTGGGCTCAGGAAGTATTAACGGAAGCACCAGGCAAGAGGAAAATGATGCTAGATGGAAATAAATAAGCTAAGTATCTCTCAAAATGTCTTCCCCAAATCTTAAAGAAAGGAAAAAAGAAGAAGTAGCTTTTAAATAAAACCATACCATCAGCATAGTTTGAAGACAAAGAAGGCTTAAATTGAGAAATAATCGTGAATAAAAAGAGAAAAATCTCCAAACCCTATCATGTGATCTCTCGTGCTGCCACCCCACTCATAGTTACAAGATTCTGTGGTATTAGAAAGAGTACATGGAAAAAAATCTGTAGAGAGTAGAGAATAACACTAGAAAAGGGGCCTAAGGATTATTGGAATAATCCAACACTTGCCACAGATTAAGGGAAACTAAAGAAACACAACTCAGTGCTGTAGGATTCTGAAACCGAAAAAGGATATTTAGTGGGGAAACTGGTGACATTTGAATAAGATCTGTAGTTTAGTTAATAGCATCATACCAAGGTTAATTTCCTGGTTTTGACAACTATACAATGGTTCTGTATGTTAACAATAGGAAAGTCTGAATAAAGAGTGTAAATGAACTTTTTGTATTCTTTTTGCAACTTTTCTGTAAGTCTAAAAGTAGTTCAAAAGAAGTTTTAAAAATACAATTTACTATTTAGAGCAAAATAATGACAATGTATTGTGGGGTTTATAATATGTGTGGAAATAAAATTTGAAACCATTTTAAAATAAGACGAAGGGTGGAAGTGAGGAAATGGAAATATATTAATAAAAAATTCTTACAATATATGTAAAGTGGTATAAAATTATTTGAAGGTAGAGCATAATGAATGAAAAGAAGTAGATTTTAACACTGGGTCAACCACAAAAAAACAAAAAACAAAAACAGTATAACCAGTAAGTCAATAGTGGAGATAAAATGGAATTATAAAAAAGAATTAAGAATTAATCCAAAAAATGCAAAAAAGGGGGGGAAAAGAACAAAGGACAAAGGATGAAGAACAGATAGAACAAATAGAAAACAAGTAGCAATATCCTACATTTTAAAGCAACTATATCAATAATCACACTATATGTAAATGTTCTAAACACTCCACATATAAGGCAGATATTGTCAGATTGGGTAAAAAATGGAAACTGCTGTCTCCAAGACATTGACTTTAAATATAAAGACAGATATGTTAAAAATAGAAGAATGGAAGCTGGGTGTGGTGGCTCACACCTGCAATCCCATCCACTCGGGAGGCTGAGGTGGGAGAATCACTTGAGCCCAGGAATTGGAGACGAGCCTGGGCAACATAGTTGACCCTCTCTCAAAAAAAAGTAGAAGAATGGAAAAAATTATATGATGCAAAAAATAATCCAAAGAAAGCTGGATCGCCTATGATAAGACCAGATAAAGAACAATTTAGAGAAAGGAATATTACCTGAGACACACCAAATTTGGTACCAGGTAGTACATGGCAGCCCATGGTGAGGTGGCCAGAGAACAGCCAAACTGGTTTTCATAACAGACTGATTTTTGTGATAACTAACCCATTCTTGTGATAACCCATTAACCCACTAATGCACAAATGGATTAATCCATTCACAAGAGCAGAACCCTCACGATCCAGTCACCTCTCGAAGGCCTCACCTCTTGCTACGGTTTACATTGGGAATTAAGTTTCAACCTGAGCTTTGGAGGGGACAAACCTCCCGACCATGGCAGAAGCCACTGTAGCTACCTGGGGAGGGATAAAGGTGGCTTGGACTGAGGTGGCATTAGTGGTAACGAAGAAAAATGAGCAAATTTGGGATGTGTTTTAGAGGTAGAACTTGATGATTGATTGATTATGGAGGGTGAGGGATAATACTGGGTCAAGGATGACCCCAAGCTTGGGGCAGGCCGACGTGGGGTCGGGGAGGGCAGGGGCTCAGTTTTGGGCATGCTCATCTAGACATGGATGCTAGGATGCATTCAAACAGAGATACCGAGCGGCAGGTGGAACGTATGATATGGCGTTCACAAAAGAGGCCTGGGCTAGGAGATAGTCGTGGGATTCGTGGGCACGGTAATGGAATCTGAAACCACGGGCCTGGATGGGATTGTTAGAGAGAAAGTGCAAAATGAGAAGGCAGGTGGTCCAGGATCAAACCCCGAGAGCTCCCACAAGTAAAAGTAGGTTGGAAGAGGAGAACTCCCTAAAGGGGGCTAAGAAGGATTGGCCATATGTGAAGAAGATAAAACAAGAGAGTACAATTTGGTAAAAGCCAAAGAAAAGGAGAACTTCGCGAAGGAGGCGGTGTCTGGTCCGGGGAATGCCGCTGCGGGGTCAGGAAGGATGGGGACGGAGGCTGGCCCCTCGGGTGAAACCAGGCGAGGGCGATTGACAGTGTTGGTGATGAAGGCTGAGGCGTGTTGAAGAGAAAAGCCAGTCAGTCCGCCAGAAAGTCAGAAATTATTCATCGAGCACGCACCCGTGCCAAGCACGTTTCTGGATTCAACAAACACAGCGGGAGCAGGACGGACAGGGCCCTGCTCTCCGGGAGCCCACGTCCGCGTGCAAGGGACGACACGGGCGTGGCTGCGGGCAGCGGGATCTGTGGGGGCTGAGCTCAGCGACAGAGGAAAGGGCATCAGCAGCGGAGCGGGTCCCTGGGACGGGAACGAGCGTGGTGGAAGATGCGTCCGCTGCGGGAAGAGGCGACGCGTTCCCCACTCCAGCCAGAGGGAAGAGGGGAGCGGTGGACGTAGAAGGGCGTCTGGAAAGATGGCTTAGGGGGCTGGGAGAGTTTTCTTCTTGCTGGATTTTATCTACAAAAGGGGGGTGCCCGTGTGCGGAAGGGCTGTGGGTGCAAGCTGGGGACGGGAGGAGGAGACACGGAATGCCTGTTGGGAGAAGAGGGTGAAACTGAAACGCGTCAGGGGACTTCCAGGAAGGGTTGCCAACCAGGTGCACTGGTGACTTGTGAGTGCGCCGTGCTGCCCAGCGGACCGGCGGTGAGGTCTGCCCGGCCACTCTCAGCTACCCAAAGGCAGCCTAGAGCAGCAGGGGTGGTCGCTTCGGCCTGAATCCGAGCTCAGCCGGCGCAGGCTCTGGGCCAAAGGGGCCAGGAACCTGGGGCGTTCGCGAGAGAGTGATCGCAGCCAGGGGCCGGGAAACCGGTGTGGATAGGGAGGAGCGGGCAGCAGAGGGCCAACAGGAGGAGACTTGGAGCGGGTCCGTGAAGCGCAGGTCTTTACGGGGCTGAACAGCGGTTGCCTCGGCAGCGCCGGACGACCAGGCGAGGCTGGCTGGGGCGTCTGCGCGGGGATCCTGGGAAAGGCGCGGTGGGGGTGATGGCACTGATCCCTCTGCAGCCTGACCAGGGAGTGGCTGGACGGGGTGGGGGTGAGAAGAAGATCACTGGCGCCCAAGAATGAGCCGGTCAGGGTGTGTCTAGGCCCCACGCAGGGGCTGCGTCCCCTGGGAGGCAGGAGCTGAGGGGAAGACGTCCAGGACTGCGGGGCGGCTGGCTGCTGGCAGGCCGTCTCAAGGTGTAAGGACGCAGCTGCATGGCGGGAGTCTTTCAGGGCCCGGCTGTTTACGAGAGGCCAGGGGCAGGGTGGACACAAGGAGGGACACAGGATGGGGGAGAAGGGCCGCCCGACACAGCATGGCCACAGGGGAGATGGTGTCCTCAGGGACAGCTGGGCTCGGTGAAGGGTGGGGCCGCAGGCTGCCTTCTCTGGGAAGCAGACTCTGGGCTGGAGCGTAGTGTGCAGGGTGTTTATTAAGGAAGATTCTTGGAGTTGAACCGCAGGATGTGATGTGCAGGAGGCAGGACTGCGTAGAAAGAGCAGTGGGCTGGGATGCAGCCCGTGGCTGGCCCCGTGGGGAGCGCTGGAGCTAAAATCGCCCGTCTGTCACAGTTGTCCTAAGTCACACCGAAACAGCCAGGTCTTTATACCCCCGCATGGGGCAGCCATGGAGTGTGGCATGCCGCTGGAGGGCACACCTTGGGCAAGGCAGCGCTCTGCAGCTAAGGCAGTCCCTGAGGGGCTGACCACTAAAGCAGGACACTGGCCGCCCTCCCCGCTGCTGGGGCAACATGCCCCTCCTTGACGGGAGATCTGGGTGATGCATCTGCACGTCTGCCCCACTGGGAATGAAGGACACTCTGTCCATGGAGTGGCTGAGCCCAGTGGAAGGGTGTGGGCTTGGGCGGGAGCAGCGGCTGGGCAGTCAGGGAGCCAGAGCAGTGACAAGTGAACAGAGACATCCTTGCAAGGCGGGTGGCTGGGGAAGGGAGAGGAGGCCTGCTGTTAACTGTCTCTGGGACGCTCGGTGGGCCTCTGCCGTGTGCTGGAAGGAGAACTGGAGCACAAGAGACACGTCCCCCTGGTCAGGTGGTTTGGGCTGGGCTCCAAGCAGACTGGCGGGAGCTCGGCTATGGACAGGAGCACCCACGCTCCTGGGGCTGTGTGTTCAGTGGCTCCCACGCTACAGAGGTGAGAAGCTGGGCGTGCTGGTCGCAGGGTTTGCTGGTTGGCAGGGGCTTCTGTCTCTCGAGCTGGTTAATCCATCTCGGGAGACGCTGAGCTTGCTGAGTGACCACTCTCGGGCGGTGGGCACCAACAGGCAGCCCGGTGCGGGACATCGTTCCAGAGCGCTCCGGAAGCACAGTCCCCATGGAATGCTAGCAAACGAGGGTGTGGCAGAGCACAGCAGGTGGGGAGTGAACAGCCCAGTGCCGCAGCCCAGGTTAGTGCCACTAACTAGCTGTGTGACTTTGGGCGCGTCCCTGGACCGATCCAGCTTTAGTCTTCCCAACAGACCAATGAGCGAGGAGCCAAACAATCTTTAAGGTGTAGTCAGAGCTCATCTCCAGGACTCAGTCCCCCAGAAGGAAACCACTGGGGTGGGGAAGATTCTGAGTCCCCGGAGGGATGCAGGGCTGCCCAAGCCTGCCGCTCCACCCTGCTCCCACTCTCTCGGGCTCTAGCTGCAAATTGGTTCCCGTGATGAATCCAAGCTGCCTGAATCACTTCTAGGATGGCTTCAGAAAAAGCAATTAAATGCTTTCTTAATTGTAGGATGGCAAGAGGTTAATGAGTTACTATAAAAACCAGTCCCTACCATCTGGTGGCTGTCACCAAAGCCCGTATGCAGGGAGAGATCCCAATTTGTAAGACAGAATGACAGGATCGCTGCAAGTCAGGAGAAGGGACGCAGGCGCGAGGTGCTGAGGCTGGGGGCCCCACCGGCCTCAGAGGTCACATAGCTGCAGCGGAGGTTCGAGGCCGAGCTGGAGGAAAACGCAGACGGGGACCCGAATACATCATTCGCCCGTTCAGACGCTGCTTCCCCAGCATCCAGCTCTCGAGAGGGCTGGCCCTGACAGCCACTTTGCCCAGCACGGGCTGAAGGAGGAGGGAGAACAGTGACAGAATGAGGGAGAACCTGGCCAAGCGGAGGGAGGGACAGACAGAGCGGGGACTGCAGACCCTGCCAAGTCAGCAGACAGCCCTGCCGGACAGACAGAGAGAAAACAGAAAGGACGAGAACCGCAATGCCAGGAGATGAAACGAGCCCGTGACGTGAACGGGTTATGAACTTGAGAAGCAGATGAAAGGGCAGGTAATTTTCTGGAATCAGAGACAGGAAAAAACATCTGAGGGTTTTGCTTTGTTCTGTGAGACGTGCCTTCCATATTCCCCGGCTTCCCTGAGTCTTCAGAGATGTGCACACGCAGACACACACAACACAACACACATGCACACCACACACATGCACACACAACACACGATACATGCACATGCACAACACATACATACACAGAACACATGCATGCACACACATGCACATGCAACACACACATACAACCAGACACACAATACACACATGCATATACAAACACACAGAGGGACACACATACACACATGTGTGTGACGAGCCGCAGAAGCTCTGCGGAAAAATTGTCCTCCATGAAACTCAGAACAGTGGAGGAGGGGCTGGGGGCAGCGAAGCCTCATCTGTGTGTGCAGCCGCCCCCATCGCTGGCATCACCGCCGAGCTCTGCTTCCCTCCAGCCTCGCCCACCTCGCAGCGCGTGAACGATTGTTTTCCATGAAACCAGTCTCTTGTGCCAAAAAGCTTGGGGACCACTGAACATATACACACCATACACACAACACACACATGCACACACACAATGCACATGAGCATACTTGCACACACATCCGCATATGTGCAAATACACATACATATACGCACACACTCTGAAAAGATCCCACTCCTTGCTGAGACCCCTGGAAACACCCTTTCCCACCCACCCAGACGCAGCCACGGGAGGACAGTGTGCAGGGAGGCCCCGTGATTCGCGCCATTTCTCCCTCAGCCTCAGTGCCAAGGTCCCGTTTTCAGTCCCCAGCCTGGCAGGGCAGGCCCAGCTCCCTGGCACAAAGGGGAAGGAACCAGAAAGGCCGCTCACCCTGACCTGAGGGCTCACGAAGCTAATCACCGCTGGCCTCTCTGTCATCTTCCAGGGAGTGGCTGGAAAACACAGGTCACCCCTCCCCAGTTCTTCCAGCGTCTGGCTGTGCATTTCTTCCATGGTGGGAGGGGCCTCGGCGCACTTGGAAGTTTCCTCCCGGAGCAGAACCCCGCGGCCGGCGTCGGTGAGAGGGCGTGTCCCCCACATCACTGCTTCCCACCTGCGAGGACACGGCAGCTTGCTCGCGCAGGGCTGGGCCTCAGCTTTCAGTAACAAAATCTACGGCCCAGAGTAAGCAAACCACATCCGGGGACCTACAGCTGGAGGAGTCCGGCACCCCCATTCCCCACGTCACCTTGGGTCCTCGACCTTCCTTCTCCCACCTCCTGCTCCCGCGCTGTTCGGCCAACTCACTTCTCAGGAGACCTCACCTGTGGGACTAGAGAGAAAGGATCCGTCCATTTCACTAGAGGTTACAGGTCCCCTAAAATCTGTAAGGGCATTCAGGGAGGGGACTGCTGGTGTCCCAGGTAGAGTGAGACTGTGAAATTCCTGGTGTACACTCTGTGCCCAACTAGCACAAGAGTTGACCATAATTGTCTCTTATTTCCAACAATAAACCAAAATCCCAAGGCTGCATCTAGCTGTCCTCACCTACCCAGCTGGGTTCTCCGGAGACTCAGGCCGCCTCTTGGATTCGCCGCAGAGGCACGCCAGGCTTTTGAAAAGCCCCGTTTCTGGGGTTGGCCCAGCCAGTCCGGCAGCTGCACAGCAGCAGTGCCAGGGGGTGGCATCCAGGAGCCAGCAGGGAGCCAGCAACGTGGCTCCTCACGGGCCTGGTTCTGGGACGCGATTTTGCTTGTGGTTCTGCCTTTTGTTCCTGCCCCTTTGAAGGCCTGAGTCTCCTCTTCCTGGCGACTCTGTGAGCCACCCCATAGCTTTTCTGCTTCAAAAGGAAAAGAGTATGCACGCGTCCATACGCATGCACATATCCACACACATGCACGCACCCACACGCATGCACGCCAAGAGCAAGAGTGAGACACAGAGACAGAGATGGAGAGAGACAGAGACAGAGACAAATGGAGAGAGAGAGAGATGAAGAGAGAGACAGAGATTGAGAGATACCAAGAGAGACAGATTGAGAGATACCAAGAGATACCAATTTTGCTTCTCAAAATTAAGTATCAAGTCACGGGCACTGGTCTCTGTCCCTTGCCTCCGTCCTCTGGCTGAGCCGTCCGTCTCCGGCCACACTCCTTGGAGGCTTCAAGAGTTCAAACCTCCAGTTTTGTCCCGTGGATTTAAACCTCACTCCTCAGGCTAGAACTGTTAACAATTCTCATCCTCTGCTGCGGCATTAGCCACCCTCGTCCTGCCTGCTGCCCACTCCTCCAACGCAGCACGCCTGCGCACACGCCGCGGCGCACACACGCAACACAACATTCACGCACTGTAGCATGCACACCCCCACAGCATGCTCACATCACAGCACACACACACCACAACGTGCACACACTATAGCATGCACACACGTGGCACACACACCACAGCATGCTCACATCACAGCACACACACACCACAACGTGCACACACTATAGCATGCACACACGTGGCACACCCCCACAGCATGCTCACATCACAGCACACACACACCACAACGTGCACACACTATAGCATCCACACACGTGGCACACACACCACAGCATGCACACATCACAGCACACACACACCACAATGTGCACACACTATAGCATGCACACATCACAGCACACACACACCATAGCATGCTCACATCACAGCACACACACACCACAACGTGCACACACTGTAGCATGCACACACGTGGCACACACACCACAGCATGCACACATCACAGCACACACACACCACAACGTGCACACACTATAGCATGCACACACGTGGCACACACACCACAGCATGCTCACATCACAGCACACACACACCACAACGTGCACACACTATAGCATGCACACACGTGGCACACACACCACAGCATGCTCACATCACAGCACACACACACCACAACGTGCACACACTATAGCATGCACACACGTGGCACACACACCACAGCATGCACACATCACAGCACACACACACCACAACGTGCACACACTATAGCATGCACACACGTGGCACACACACCACAGCATGCACACATCACAGCACACACACACCACAACGTGCACACACTATAGCATGCACACACGTGGCACACACACCACAGCATGCACACATCACAGCACACCCCCACAGCATGCACACAAACTACAACACACACTGCAACACACACGACCACAAAAGATATTACAGCACACACACAACACAGCACATATATACCACAGCACACACACCACAACACACACAGTACAACACACACACCATAACACATATTACAGCATGCACACAGCACAGCACACACAACATGCACACACACCACAACACATATACACCACAGCACACACAGCACAACACACACAGAATATACACACAACACACACATGCTGCAACACACACACCTGGTTTTGCTCATGTTCCCTCGGCATTTTCTGAAGGTCGCTGCTGGAAGCCGAGGGGTGCCATCCCCAGCCTGGCTGTCCGTGCTGGGTCCCCTCGCCTGGCCAGCAGGTGCAGGAGGGAGAAGCCAGGGGCCAAGGGCGGGGGGAGGGCTGGGGGTGGTCAGCGCTCAGGGTCTGAGCTGTCACATGAGACAAATCAAAAGCCAGAGTACAAGTTTACTCCATGATTTTAAACTATACGAAATGAGCATCCCAGGCATTGGACCCGAAGGTTTCTCTTTTCTCTCAGTATCTACTCCCGAGGGGTAATCCCACCCAGGTATGGAGCAGGCACAGCCAGGTGATCCTCTGGCCCGGCAGGTGGGGACTTGGCCCGGAAGTGCGATGGCTGAGGTTCAAACCCTGGCTTGCAGCTTGCTGGACCTGCTCACCCTCTGTGCTCCCGTTTACATGGGGACAGTAGTGGCGACTCTACCGGTGTCCCTAGGTAAGCTGATCTGTGCAACGGTGTATCAGCCCAGGTTCAACCAAAGACACAGAACCAGCAGGAGATGCGTGTGAAGGGACCGCCTTGTGCAGTTCCGGGGGCCGGCTAAGACGTTCTGGAAGCCGCAGGGCAGCGTGTCGGGAACGGCAGGCCCACCCCGCGGGCCCGGGCGGAAGCTGCCGCCCACAGTGGGATTTCGTCCCCTTCTGGGAAGCCTCGGTCCTGCTCTCCAGGCCTCTCAGCTGATCGAGTCGAGCCCACCCAGGCCGTCTAGGATACATGCTTAATGTAAAGTCAGGATTTGGGACTTCGATGGCATCTACAAAATCCCTTCAGAGCAGCGCCTAGACTAGCGTTTGACTGAGGAACTGGAGACGACAGCCTAGGCAAGGTGTCACACGAGGCTGACCGTCACAGGAGACCTTGAAATCGCTCCGGTAGGGAACCACTCAATACGGTTCGGCTGTAATGTTTTTAGGACTCTACAGTCCTCACTGACGAAGTTGGCACAATGACCCAAGCATTTCCCCTTTTCAGTCCTTATCCCCCACGGCCTGCAGCACCCTTGGCCTCACTTCCAAACCTTGCAAAGAAGGCTGAGTGCTCATCCCAAGGAACCAACAAGAAAGCGATTCATCTTTCAGGCGTTCTCAGCAAACGCTTCCTCGGCAGTCTGTGCCGGGCTCGTTCCAGGGGCGTGCGTGCAGATGCAGGGTGTGCCGGCCCCTGGCCCCTGGAGTCTCTGCCCTTTCTCTCCTCTGGCCACATGCCTCCCTGCCGGGTCCCTGCAGCAGCCAGGGCCTCCTGCCACCGGGTCTCACCAAGGCCGCAGCCGCGCACGGACGCTGCACCTGCCACAGGGGCCCCTCTTCCTAATCACCAGAAGGACCGTGCAAGTAGTGGCACCCTGGCAGTGTATGTAACCACAGACCATCTCCTACTGACAGAGGGGGTGCCCCCAGGGGGCCACATGCTCTTCGACAGGGACCGTCTGGTTTCCAGGCGCAGGGCACTCATGGGACGGGGTGAGGAGCACCCTCAGCCCGCAGGGCTGTCTCCACTCCCGCCTGCCCCGGGCCTGCCAAGCTCCCATCCCGGCACCAGCCCATTTCTTCCAACCCCCAGAGCGGTGGTGCACTGCCCAAGGCCACTGCCACCCCACACCCTCACCTCCGCCCGAGGCTGATCCGCTCACAGGCGTGGGCACAGCGCCCACCGACCTGTCCCCAGGCCCAGTCATCCTCCCAGACTTCCCTCCTTCAGTTCGTGTTTGCCCTCACTGACTCCATGATGCCCAGAAAGTCCCCCATGCCCTTCCCAGGGGCTCAACAAGCTCCCAAAGAGCCCGGCTTGGTTATGGTAAACCTGAGGTCGAGTCCTAATTCTCCTAACTTAGGAGTTACGTGAGCTTGGCCAAGTCAGTTAACCTCTCTGAGCTTGAATTCCTCCTCTGAAAAATAAGGATAATTGCAAAACCCACGTCAAGGTGCTGTCATGAGACACAAGTACAGTAATGTGCAGAAGGGCCTGACATGTGGCGCCCAGTCCACCTCCCGCCGGCCCAGCCTCCCCGGCCACTCTCACCACCGCCCTCCCGCCAAACTCACATGTACCGAGTCCGTGAAACCCACGCCTAACCCACCTGACTTCACAGCATTCTAGCTCCAGCCAAGGTCGCCGACCTTGGCTCCCCATGACGTCAGGAGAAAGGGCAGGTTTGCCCTGGCGTCTGGTGGGGACGCTTCCAATAAATAACGCCTGAAATAACAGCAGAGTTTGAACTGTCAGAGTGATGATCAAAGGGGGCAATGGGGAGAGTTTTATCACAAGGAACTCATTTCGTGGGAGAATGAGAAGCAGGTGTAGGCTTCCCTCTCTCCCCAGCCCTGCCCTTACCCCTAACAATACTGGGGGGACACGCAGAGGATCCCCAGCACAGGAGGAGACACTCTGTGACCTGCCAAGCGTGGCATCAATGTTGCTCATTATTATAACTTAATTCTTCCCAGCTCCTCAGAAACAGCCCCCTGGGGAGGATGGAGCTGGCTTTCCGCACCTGGCCTCAGAGAAATCTGCTTCTCTTCTAGAATATGAGTGCATGGGCCAAGGAACTTCCAGATGCGGGACCCTGAGGACCCCAGCCCTCCTGCTGCAAGGCCAGCCAGAGAGAGCTAATCTAGGCAGGTTTTCAAACCTCAGCACGACTGAGGCTTGGGGCTGGGGAGCTCCTTGTCGTGGGGTTGTGTGCACTGCAGGGTGTCTAGCTGTACCGCGGCCTCTGCTCGTTAGATAGCGGCAGCACTCCCCAGGCGTAACCACCAAAAGTGTCTCCAGACTTGACCACATGGGAGCGACATCACCCTAGCTGAGCACCCCTGGCCTAGGCCTGTCCAGGCTGCTCCACGGAGCTCCTGCGAGGTGCTGTGCCCACTGGGGCCCACCGTGGCCTGGGGCTCACTGCCTGTCAGCCTCGGCCCTCCCCTGTGTGGCCCAGCTGTGCCCAACAACTTCATGTCTCCGGCAGCTTGCACCAGGCAGTCTGCAGAGCCCACGCCCGCCACGCCCAGGGCACCCTTGTGTGTCCTGCAGCCACAGGTCTTGCGATGGACCAGGGTCTCCTTCCCGGACTAGCCCTGCGGTGTCCCTGGTGAGGTCAGGGTGCTTCAACTGCATTCTGGCTCCCGGCCGGGACCAGGTTTGCTCTGTGGGCTTGGGGGATGGGAGCGGATGTCATGGAAACGGGATACCGGGAGCAGACGCAGCATGGGCGGCTCGGGAGGCGCCAGCTCCCCCGAATGGAGGCAGTGACGGTCCCACACCGTCAGCCCCTGCCACCGTTTCTGCAGTGACCATAGGCTACTTTTCAGTCATTTGTAAAGCCTTTACTTACAATAATTTATCTACCGCTAAATAGTACATTGGCTGTGTTTCCAAACTGAGATTTTTGTTTCTGGCATGAACTGGTGCTATTTTTCAAGAATGTCTTTTTGTCACCAGATGGGGCTGTTTTGATTCCATTCAAGTCAGTTGGTAATGACAAATAAAAATAAAAAAATAGAAGAGACTGAGCAGGTAGCTATATTTTTTATTTTATTCTTTTAATTTTTAGTCCCATCACTTATTTGGAAGAAAATAAAGAAGTAAACCCACTCTCACGAACCCTTCAGTCACTGTCACCGAATTAACTTTTCTGTAATTATGATAATGCAAAAGTACATATAAATAATATGTATGTTATACATTACATATATTTCAATCAAAATGCAGTTATGCTACATCTTTCAGCAATTTTCTTTTTTATCACTTAACATTTAACCTTTCTTGGTGAACCCTTTCTGAGTTGGTGCCTCATGAACCTCTCTGCCTGGCTTAAATGCCAACTCTGACTTCTCGTAGCTGTGTGGCCTTGTGCAGGTTAATAACCTCTCTGTGCCTCTTTCGTGAAATGTGGATGATGACAACATTTCCGACTCCATAAAGTTGTTGAGAGGGTTAAATGAGGTCACGTGTGTAAAACACTTGGACCAGTGCTAGCACGTGACAAATGCTCAAACAACTCTTAGCTCTTGTTGCATAGGTCCGCCTTGTTCTTTAACAATTGACTAGAATTCCATTACCTAGATACACCTTAACTTATCTAACCCATGTTTGTTGATGGAAATTTAAACTTATGCAAACTTTCATGCTATAAGCTGTGATACAGTGAATGTCCCTGTGTGTGTGTATGTGTGTGTGTATATATATCTTTACATTCTTGCTATGATTTTTGGAGAATAAATTCCTAGAGGAGAGATTGCTGGGTTCTCAACAAGCACACTTTAAGTTCATATATCTATTGCCATGTTACCTTCAGAAAGTTAGCAGAGCCTTACCCTCCTACCAACGGTACAAGCTCCGCTCATTTCTTCACTCTCACCAATTTTGAAGGTTATTCTATATAATTGGATAGGAAAAAAATGCTACATTGTTGTTTTCATTTAAATTTCTATAGTTATTAGCGCAGTTGAGTATCTTTTAATTTTTTTCCTCTTTAATGAGTAATTTGTATATAATGTGTGTGTGTGCTGTCCATTTGCCCATTTTTGTTATTTCTGATTGATTTAGAGGAATACGTTCTATGGTGTGGACATTCACTGTTTTCCTGCTATAACAGAATGTATAGCAAATACCTTCTCCTGGGCTGTCCCTTATGGTTTGGTTTATTTATGGTGCCTTTGACAACATAGTTTTGCTTTGTTTTTTTTAATTTTTAAGTAGTCCAGTCTGCCAAACTTTTCTTTTCTTTGTTTTTTTTCCTGAGCATTCTTGTTGCTACATGCCAAACTTTTCTGCTGTGGTTTCTGGGTTTGGTATCAGATTTAGAAAACCCTTCCCTACCCCAAGATAAATAAATAAATATGGATATATACACATGTATATATAGTCTTGTATTGTCTTTTAATTTGTTAATATTTTCATATTTAATGTGCAATGGTTGACTATCTGGGACTTGCTATTGTGCATGGCATCAGGCAGTTACCTGATTTTATCCTCTTGCTCACGGATAGCAATTTGGGCCATGGCTGAAAGTGTGTTTGCCTTGCAGCGGCTCACCTGTAGGACTGAGACTCTGGAGTTGAGTCAGTCTAGCCTGAAAAGGAAGTGGGGCTGGGGGGGAGCGCATTTCCCTCCCTTTCCATTTATTCTATCCAGCGACACAGGTGTGCAGGCTGCTCCGCTCAGCAGCGGGGCTCGGCGAGAGGGCTGCCGAGGGAGCCGTGAACACTACATCACTTGAACACGGCATTACGGGAATGGTCAGAGCCTGAGCTATAGTTGTCCTGGGACCGCAGTAACTTATGTGCCCAGAGAAATCATTTTCCAGGAAGATGCATTTTAGGCTGCGTGGAGGCTCAGGTGACCCTTATATCATCTGGTCCCGGGTTTCTGTGGATTTACACATGCTGGCTTTCCACAACAGAAAGAAATCTAATTACTGGTGGAATAACTTACAGGTAAGGAGACTTGCAGTGGGCGCCCGGTCTGGCTGTAAATCCTCAGAGCTAGATCCTGAGCAGAGTGAGCTGGAGCTCAAACCCGGACACCGTGCGGCCCGGAGGGCAGGCGCCCCTCTCTCCCGGGCGTGGACGTGAGAGCACGTGGGCCGCAGAGGACATGGGGGTTGCCAGGCTGGGAAAGAACACCAGAGCGGCGTCCAGATGCCTGGGTTCTTCCTTCCCCTACTAACCGCCAGTGTGAACCGCCTCTCATTGAACATCTTTCTGCAGTTTCCCTGTGCTAAGTTATCGGTTAGCAGGTATTAAGCCACACCGCAGAGACCGTTATGTGCTTTAAATATATATCCCCAGTTTTCACAGCAACCCTGGTAAATGAGAATTAGTATTCCCATTTGACATATGCAGAAACAAGATCTAAGAGGTTCAGTCGTTTGTTCAGAGGGGCATTGGCAGAAAGCGGCAAAGCTAAACTCCAGCCCTCTGGCCCAAGCCCCAGGCATCAGTGTGGTCCACAGCACCTGTTTGTGAGCGTGGCACGTAGGGCCCTGTGTGCAGGAGGACGCACTCCTGGGCCTCCTGCCGGGGCCTCAGCATCAGCATGGCCTTTGCTCGGTGGCACAGGCACACCGAGGCAGCTGTGGCCCGGTCCACGCGGCCACCCGGCATCCGCTCCAAGGGCTTCCACCACCCCAGGAACCACGTCCCTCCATGGCTGTGTGCGAAGACAGCGAGCAGGCCTGCACCAAGCGAGCACGCAGGGCCAGGGCACCAGGCAAACAGGGACCACACCCCATTGGTCCACGTTTGTCCACGTTACAACTCCAGCTGTCATCTCATAACACACGATGCTCTGCTGCTACCTTGGCAAAAATAACCTCCTAACAATTTACAAAGATGAATGAAGTAGTGGTTTGTATACAACTGAAAGTCTTAATAATATCAAAGATGAATTCAGTTATTATTGTGTATGTCTGTGTGGCTCACTGATAGGTTGTCGATATTTGGATGAGTAATGAAATAGAGACATAATCCATATACTATTTTATATTGATTGAATAAAATTTTTTGCCTTCATTTCACAAAACTTCCAAGAATATTAATCTTTATACAATTTTATTCTATTGATAATAATTATCTAAGAGCTAAAAAATAAAATGTAATTGTATTTCAAAGAGATAAAGTGTAAATGTACTTTTATTTTTAAATACCTTTAAATATGTGTAAAAATTGAATAGATTTCAAATATTACATCAGTAAGAGTTATTTTCCTTTGAAAATATTCAAAATTGCTATAAAAATTAAAAGGCAAAAATATTATTAATGAGCATCAAAATTTTTACTCAAAAGTGCTTAAATGAAGTTGAAACTTTTAAACATAAATGCTTAAAAATTAGATATTAAACATTTTTATAAAAATAAAACATTTTACAATTCTAGCGTTCAGTGTACACCTAGTTGCTAATATAAAGAACCAACGTTACACTTCGTAGAGGTCTGGAGCTGCATATATGAAAATTTAAGAGTCAGATGAATCAAAATACTATTGTAAAACATGCTTCAGCATTCACGTGCTAGTGTTTTGACTTCTGTGTTAATTCTTGTCTCCAGAACCAAGAATTGGAACATGAAGAGAAGCGGGGAAATGAATGTTTGGCACGACTGGGAAACAATAATTTGTTATACAAGAATCTATTGCATTCAAGCTGAGAGGAAGGACTTGACAAGTTAATTAATGTGCCTTTTCTCTTACTCAAGCATGTCTGCCCAAACTCTCCTGCTCTCTGAAACAGTGTCTGTCTTTGATGCTGTCAGAAGTGGACAACATACAACCTTCGTGGTACCCGGGCACTTGTCCAGGACCTAAGGCAAGAGATGTGCAGAAGTGTCCCTCTGCATGGTGACAGTCACCAGGGCTGGTCTCTAGGGTTACAGAGTGTGTTGGGCCAGCACTGAGCTTCAGATCCCAAGTGTTGGAGGCATCCATGTGTTCTTTAATGTCTCTCTCTCTGTGTATAGTCGAAAGTACAAAGCCCAAAGCAGGGGCCCTTCTGTTCAGGGACCCAGAGCAGTATGGGAAAATGGAGGGTTTGGAGGAGTGTTGGGGTCCCCAGTCCCCTGCCAGGTTTGGCACAGTGGTGGAGGACTCACGGGACTCAGCATACCGTCGAACTCACGGCTGCGATTTATTGCAGTGAAAGGGCAAAAAGCAAATCAGTAAAGAGCAAGGGCCCTGGGCAAAGTCCAGAGGAAACCAGGCACACACTTCCAAGCACCCTCTCCGGGGAAGCGCACAAGATGCACTTAATTCCCTTAGTCATGAGTTGTGAGAACACATGTGACAAGGTGTCTGCCACAGGAGTCACTAGAGCCTCAGTGCCCAGGGTTTTAGTTGGGGATTGGGGAGCTGGTCACATAGGCACCCTCTGCCTAGCACGTACTCAAATTCCAGACTCTCAGAAGGAAAGCAGGTGTTCCAGGTAAATAGCATTGTTGGGACAGTGTAGGCACAGCGAGCCACTCTTATCTGGGATGGCGGGAACCCTCCTGAAATCCAAGTTCCCAGGTGCCAGCCAAGGCCCACCTGCAAGCAGCCCTTTCTAAGGACAGCAGTCGCAGGTGGCCTTGCCAACTCTTCTGCACAGGAAGTAACTGGGACATGAAAGGTGGAGGAAGGAGGGTCCTTTTGATTTCCCTACCCTTTAAATTCCTTTTCCTGGGGCGGAGGTGAAGGCCGGGGTTGGCCGGAGCAGAATGGGAGCTGGTGACCCGCCTCCTGCCTCACACAGACCATCACAGGGCCATGTGCAGTCTGAACATGTTCGTTTCCACCTGGAATGACATCCGTGTGTACATACACCATCCTTCATCCAGTCTCCTAGAAGACACTAATGGCATTTTTAGTAAGCTCATAGTCAAGCCACATCTAAACAATAGGATGTTTAAGAATGTCACAGGTGGTTGAACTATGTTTAAATGCAAAGAATTCAGGGTAACTTTTACCCGTGGAGGGCAGGGAGCCACAGCCTGAGACCCGAGAGGGGCACACGGATATTAGCACCGTTCTCAAGGGGCGTGGTGGGCTCACAGGAGCACCCTATGATTATAGCTCGTAACTTCACATGAAGCTGTGAATACGCATGTTCTTTCACATGTTCTGAAAAACGCCCAGTAAAAATTTAACTTTGTAACATTTGCCATCTGAGGGAGGGTGTTTTCAGGTGCCCTGTCTGACCGGGAACACGTGTGAGGTGGAACCCTCAGGAAGGGGCACCATCAACACTGTGATTTAGTTGTCACGTGACATCAGGCGTGACATTCGTTTATTACTGCTGCCATAGCCATCCCACTTTTCTCACTGAGGCTCTCATTTCACCACTCAATTTTGCGAATCAACTCGATTTTTATTACTCCAAATTGCATTGTTTATTTTAATGTTTAGGCTAGTAACATTGTTTTCTTTTCCCAGTATATTTATTTTTACGGGCATGTTCTATTTATGATAAGTGATACTGGTTTTCTACTTATGATAGAGATGCAACTGCTTAGTTTTAAAATAAGTTTATACAAGGTAAAATTTGAGTCAAGTGCAAATATTAATCAAAGGATAGCACAAGTGGTATAGGAATGTGACAAGAGTCATCAGAGGTGACTGGACAACAACTGCCGGCATGCAAACACCTACCCACTCCCCAAGGCCTAGTTGCCAGGTTCTGTGGGGGCCAGGGAGCTACAAGGATGTGTGCATGAGTGTGACAGTGTGTGTGTGTGTGTGACAGTGTGTGTGTGTGACATGATCTTCACCCTCAGAGGGTTCCACCTGGAAAAGCATCTGGCCACTGGTGAGGTCTCAGTGCCAGTGCCTGCAGGCAGCATGCAGTAAACTGAAATAGGAGAAAGGGCCAGGCTTCTAAGAGGACAAGTGTGAAGCTGTGAGTCACGCTACCTTTTAAAACACTTCCTAGACATTAGGCTACAAGAAATCCCAGCACTCCCAAGGGCTGCGTACAAACCCAGGGGTCTCCAGTTGGCCTCACTGGTTTATGATACTGTCTATGCTTTTCTATGGCATGGAAAGAAATATCAATTTTAAAACAATAAACCAACAGTCCCGGGCAGCAGTAGTAGGGTCTGTCCCATCTCTGTGCCCTGTATGTCGGGACGTGTGAAGCACGGCGCTACCTGCCACGGAAACAAAGAGCACCGTTCGCCAGCTGTGAGCGGAGTGAGCTGCGAGGCAGAGGTGGTGGGTGTGGGTGGCTCATGCCAGGATGACAAGCGGCAAAGCCCACTGAAGTGTGGCCTAGCAGTCAGTGCAGACTGACCTGTCTGTGCAGGCCTCTCCTGTCCTTGCCTCTCCTCTCCTAGACTGCTCCCAGAGCCAACGAGCAGCAGAAGTGAGAGCTAGAAACCATTAAATAAGTGGGCCGGGCGCGGTGGCTCACGCCTATAATCCTAGCTCTCTGGGAGGCCAAGGCGGGCAGATTACTCAATGTGTCAGGAGTTCGAAACCAACCTGAGCAAGAGCGAGACCCCATCTCTACTATAAATAGAAATAAATTAATTGGCCAACTAATATATATAGAAAAAAATTAGCTGGGCATGGTGTCGCATGCCTGTAGTCCCAGCTACTCGAGAGGCTGAGGCAGAAGGATCACTTGAGCCCAGGAGTTTGAGGTTGCTGTGAGCTAGGCTGACGCCACGGCACTCACTCTAGCCTGGGCAACCAAGCAAGACTCTGTCTCAAAAAAAGTGTATATGACACCGTCAGGGACCAGGCAGAGCGGGGACATCTTTAAGGTGGATATGCCCCAAGTCACCCAGACCCATGGAGATGAGCGCACAGAAGGCCGGATCCTCAACACTTAATTCCGAGAGGCGGAACGTATTGCTGGAGCCTGTCAGTCTCCCGGCCAGCTGTGAGAATGTTTAGGAAGAACGAAGGACGGAAGGAAGCTGTGAGAGAGAGACCAACCCTGTTCAGACGCCCATCTAGTGTAAGGACAGGTCTACACGAGACAGCTTAGATTTCAGGGGGTCACGTGAATGGACAGGACCAGGCATAAAACAGTCACCAGTGTGACATGATGTGACGATCATGCTATGTATTAATAACACGTGCTCCGGGAGGCAAGGAGCCCAGAAAAGGGTAGTTCCCCCACAGGAGACTGGATCTGAGAAGGCTCATTAGTCACAACGACTCTTGCTGCCTAGCACGTACTGCATGCTCAACCGCTCAGCTGATACTTGTTGGAGTACTGAGTCGATTAATAGAGGAATTGAGTTGGTCATTGTGAGGCTGAATAATGTTCCCCCAAAATGTCCACATCCCAATCCCTGGAACCTATGGTATTATCCGCCATGGCAAAGGGGACTTTGCAGTGGCGAGTAGGTTAAGGATCTTGGGGTGGAGGTGTTCTCCTGGATTACCCAGGCGAGCCCCACGTGTAATTAATTACGTGTGTCCTTATCAGAGGGGGCAGAGGGAATTTGACTAGAGAGAGAAGGCAGTGTGACCATAGGGGCAGAGACCGCAGTGACACAGCCACAAGTCAAGGGATGTCAGCAGCCACCAGCGGTCAGAAGAGGTGAGGAAACGGACTCTCCCTGGGAGGCTCCGGGGGAAGCACAGCCCCGCTGACACCTTCGTTTTGGCCTTTAAGACTCAGTTTGGATTTCTGGCCTCCAGAACTGTAAGAGAGTAAGTTTCTGTTTTTTAAGCACCAAGTTTGTGACAGTTTGTTACAACAGCCACGCATCTGGGAAGAAGGTGCAGGCACAGGGAGCTGCAAAAGCTGTCTGGGCACCGCCACGCACTCTGGAGGGCCTGGGGCTTTGAGCTGAAGCCTCCTAAGATGCAAACGGAGCCTGGGAAAGATGGCTCTGGCTCGGCTGTCCGTGCAGAGTGGAATAAGGGCGGAGGGGCCAGAGGCGAGGAACTCCGCCAAGAGGTTCTTGAGGCCGATCAGGCGTGCAGGGGCCAGA